>NC_090738.1:141501982-141862758 GCF_036898095.1 Palaemon carinicauda | reverse complement strand
GTCTTTTTTACAAGTGGATTACTCTGGGGAGGAGTTTTCACACAGGGATTACTCTGGTAAATTTTGTGCAAGAGGATTACTCAGACGAAGAGTCTTGGAAGGGTATCATTCTGGTGAGGTTTTCTGCCAGGGGGATACACTGCTGAAGTCTTTTTTTGCAAGAGGATTACCCTGGGGAGGAGTTTCCACACAGGGATTACTCTGGCAAGTTTTGTGAAAGGGGATTACTCAGGCGAAGAGTCTTGACAGGGTATTATTTTTTTGAGGTTTTCTGCCAGGGGGTTACTCTGCTAATGTCTTTTTTGCAAGAAGATTACTCTGGGGAATAGTTTTCACACAGGGATTACTCTGGTAAATTTTGTGCAAGAGGATTACTCAGACGAAGAGTCTTGGAAGGGTATCATTCTGGTGAGATTTTTTGCCAGGGGTTACTCTGCTGAAGTCTTTTTTGCAAGAGGATTACTCTGGTGAGGATTTTTCACGCAGGGATTACTCCGGTAAGTTTTGAGCAAGGGGATTACTCAGGCTAAGAGTCTTGGAAGGGTATTATTTTGGTGAGGTTTTCTGCCAGGGGGTTACTCTGCTAATGTCTTTTTTGCAAGAGGATTACTCTGGGGAATAGTTTTCACACAGGGATTACTCTGGTAAGTTTTGTTCAAGGGTTTTACTCAGGGCAAAAGTCTTGGAAGGGTACCATTCTGGTGCTGTTTTCTGCCAGGGGGTACTCTGCTGAAGTCTTTTTTTGCAAGAGGATTATTCTGGGGAGGAGTTTTCACACAGGGATTACTCTGGTAAGTTTTGTGCAAGGGGATTACTCAGGCGAAGAGTCTTATAAGGGTATCAATCTGGTGCGGTTATCTGCCAGGGGGTTACTCTGCTGAAGTCTTTTTTGCCAGAAGATTACTCTGGGGAGGAGTTTTCACACAGGGATTACTCTGGTAAGTTTCTGTGCAAGGGGATTACTCAGGCAAAGAGTCTTGGAAGGGTATCATTCTGGTGAGGTTTTTCTGCCAGGGGGTTACTCTGCTGTAGTCTTTTTTGCAAGAGGATTATTCTGGGGAGGAGTTTTCACACAGGGATTACTCTGGTAAGTTTTGTTCAAGGGGATTACTCAGGCAAAGAGTCTTGGAAGTGAATCATTCTGGTGCGGTTTTCTGCCAGGGGGTTACTCTGCTGAAGTCTTTTTTGCAAGAGGATTACTCTGGGGAGGAGTTTTCACACAGGGATTACTCTGGTAAGTTTTGTGCAAGGGGATTACTCAGGTTAAGAGTCTTGGAAGGGTATCATTCTGGTGCGGTTTTCTGCCAGGGGGTTACTCTGCTGAAGTCATTTTTGCAAAAGGATTACTCTTCGGAGGAGTTTTCACACAGGGATTACTCTGGTAAGTTTTGTGCAAGGGGATTACTCAGGCGAAGAGTCTTGGAAGAGTATCATTCTGGTGAGGTTTTCTGCCAGGGGGTTACTCTGCTGAAGTCTTTTTTGCAAGAGGATTACTCTGGGGAGGAGTTTTCACACAGGGATTACTGTGGTAAGTTTTGTGCAAGGGGATTACTCAGGCGAAGAGTCTTGGAAGGGTATTATTTTGGTGAGGTTTTCTGCCAGGGGTTACTCTGCTGAAGTCTTTTTTGCAAGAGGATTACTCTGGGGAGGAGTTTTCACACAGGGATTACTCTGGTAAGTTTTGTGCAATGGGATTACTCAAGTCGGAGAGTCTTGGAAGGGTATCATTCTGGTGAGGTTTTCTGCCAGGGGGTTACTCTGCTGAAGTCTTTTTTGCAAGAGGATTACTCGGGGAGGAGTTTTCACACAGGGATTACTCTGGTAAGTTTTGTGCAAGGGGATTACTCAGGTGAAGAGTCTTGGAAGGTATTATTCTGGTGAGGTTTTCTGCCAGGGGGTTACTCTGCTGAAGTCTTTTTTGCAAGAGGATTACTCTGGGGATAGTTTTCACACAGGGATTACTCTGGTAAGTTTTGTTCAAGGGGATTACTCAGGGCAAAGAGTCTTGGAAGGGTACCATTCTGGTGCGGTTTTCTGCCAGGGGGTTACTCTGCTGAAGTCTTTTTTTGCAAGAGGATTACTCTGGGGAGGAGTTTTCACACAGGGATTACTCTGGTAAGTTTTGTGCAAGGGGATTACTCAGGCGAAGAGTCTTGGAAGGGTATCAATCTGGTGAGGTTTTCTGCCAGGGGTTACTCTGCTGAAGTCTTTTTTGCAGAGGATTACTCTGGGGAGGAGTTTTCATACAGGGATTACTCTGGTAAGTTTTGTGCAAGGGGATTACTCAGGCAAAGAGTCTTGGAAGGGTATCATTCTGGTGAGGTTTTTTGCCAGGGGGTTACTCTGCTGTAGTCTTTTTTGCAAGAGGATTACTCTGGGGAGGAGTTTTCACACAGGGAATTACTCTGGTAAATTTTGTGCAAGGGGATTACTCAGGCAAAGAGTCTTGGAAGGGTATCATTCTGGTGAGGTTTTCTGCCAGGGGGTTACTCTGCTGAAGTCTTTTTTGCAAGAGGATTACTCTGGGGAGGAGTTTTCACACAGGGATTACTCTGGTGAGTTTTGTCAAGGGGATTACTCAGGAAGAGTCTTGGAAGGGTATTATTCTGGTGAGGTTTTCTGCCAGGGGGTTACTCTGCTGAAGTCATTTTTGCAAAAGGATTACTCTCGGAGGAGTTTTCAGACAGGGATTACTCTGGTAAGTTTTGTGCAAGGGATTACTCAGGCGAAGAGTCTTGGAAGGGTATCATTCTGGTGCGGTTTTCTGCCAGGGGTTACTCTGCTGAAGTCTTTTTTGCAAGAGGATTACTCTGGTGAGGAGTTTTCACACAGGGATTACTGTGGTAAGTTTTGTGCAAGGGGATTACTCAGGCTAAGAGTCTTGGAAGGGTATTATTTTGGTGAGGTTTTCTGCCAGGGGTTACTCTGCTGTAGTCTTTTTTGCAAGAGGATTACTCTGGGGAGGAGTTTTCACACAGGGATTACTCTGGTAAGTTTTGTGCAAGGGGATTACTCAGCGGAGAGTCTTGGAAGGGTATCATTCTGGTGAGGTTTTCTGCCAGGGGGTTACTCTGCTGAAGTCTTTTTTGCAAGAGGATTACTCTGGGGAGGAGTTTTCACACAGGGATTACTCTGGTAAGTTTTGTGCAAGGGGATTACTCAGGCGAAGAGTCTTGGAAGGGTATCATTCTGGTGAGGTTTTCTGCCAGGGGGTTACTCTGCTGAAGTCTTTTTTGCAAGAGGATTACTCTGGGGAGGAGTTTTCACACAGGGATTACTCTGGTAAGTTTGTGCAAGGGGATTACTCAGGCAAAGAGTCTTGGAAGGGTATTATTCTGGTGAGGTTTTCTGCCAGGGGGTTACTCTGGTAAGTCTTTTTTGCAAGAGGATTATTCTGGGGAGGAGTTTTCACACAGGGATTACTCTGGTAAGTTTTGTTCAAGGGGATTACTCAGGCAAAGAGTCTTGGAAGGGTATCATTCTGGTGCGGTTTTCTGCCAGGGGGTTACTCTGCTGAAGTCTTTTTTGCAAGAGGATTACTCTGGGGAGGAGTTTTCACACAGGGATTACTCTGGTAAGTTTTGTTCAAGGGGATTACTCAGGCAAAGAGTCTTGGAAGGGTATCATTCTGGTGCGGTTATCTGCCAGGGGGTTACTCTGCTGAAGTCTTTTTTGTAAGAGGATTACTCTGGGGAGGAGTTTTCACACAGGGATTACTCTGGTAAGTTTTGTGCAAGGGGATTACTCAGGCGAAGAGTCTTGGAAGGTATCATTCTCGTGAGGTTTTCTGCCAGGGGGTTACTCTGCTGAAGTCTTTTTTGCAAGAGTATTACTCTGGGGAGGAGTTTTCACACAGGGATTACTTGGTAAGTTTTGTGCAAGGGGATTACTCAGGCGAAGAGTCTTGGAAGGGTATCATTCTGGTGAGGTTTTCTGCCAGGGGGTTACTCTGCTGAAGTCTTTTTTGCAAGAGGATTACTCTGGGGAGGAGTTTTCACACAGGGATTACTCTGGTAAGTTTTGTGCAAGGGATCAGTAGGCAAAGAGTCTTGGAAGGGTATTATTCTGGTGAGGTTTTCTGCCAGGGGGTTACTCTGCTGAAGTCTTTTTTGCAAGAGGATTACTCTAGTCAGGAGTTTTCACACAGGGATTACTCTGGTAAGTTTTGTGCAAGGGGATTACTCAGGTGAAGAGTCTTGGAAGCGTATTATTTTGGTGAGGTTTTCTGCGAGGGGGTTACTCTGCTGAAGTCTTTCTTGCAAGAGGATTACTCAGGGAGGAGTTTTCACACAGGGATTTCTCTGGTAAGTTTTGTGCAAGGGGATTACTCATGCAAAGAGTCTTGGAAGGGTATTATTCTGGTGAGGTTTTCTGCCGGGGGGTTACTCTGCGGAAGTCTTTTTTGCAAGAGGATTACTCTGGGGAGGTGTTTTCACACAGGGATTACTCTGGTAAGTTTTGTGCAAGGGGATTACTCAGGCGAAGAGTCTTGGAAGGGTATTATTCTGGTGAGGTTTTCTGCCAGAGGGTTACTCTGCTGAAGTCTTTTTTGCAAGAGGATCACTCTGGGGAGGAGTTTTCACAGAGGGATTACTCTGGTAAGTTTTATGCAAGGGGATTACTCAGGCTAAGTATCTTGGAAGGTTATTGTTCTGGTGAGGTTTTTTGCCAGGGGGTTACTCTGCTCAATTCTTTTTTGCAAGAGGATTACTCTGGGGAGGAGTTTTCACACAGGTATTACTCTGGTATGTTTTGTGCAAGGGGATTACTCAGGCAAAGAGTCTTAGAAAGGTATTATTCTGGGGAGGTTTTCTGCCAAGGGGTTACTCTGCTGAAGTCTTTTTTGCAAGAGGATTACTCTGGGGGAGGAGTTTTCACACAGGGATTACTCTGGTAAGTTTTGTGCAAGGGGATTACTCAGGCAAAGAGTCTTGGAAGGGTATTATTCGGGGGAGGTTTTTTTGCCAGGGGGTTACTCTGCTGAAGTGTTTTTTGCAAGAGGATTACTCTGGGGAGGAGTTTTCACAGAGGGATTACTCTGGTGAGTTTTGTGCAAAGGGATTACTCAGGCGAAGAGTCTTGGAAGGGTATTATTCTGGTGAGGTTTTCTGCCAGAGAGTTACTCTGCTGAAGTTTTTTTTGCAAGAGGATTACTCTGGGGAGGAGTTTTCACACAGGGATTACTCTGGTAATTTTTGTGCAAAGGGATTACTCAGACTAAGTGTCTTGGAAGGTTATCATTCTGGTGAGGTTTTTTGCCCGGGGGTTACTCTGCTGAAGTCTTTTTTGCAAGAGGATTACTCTGGGGAGGAGTTTTCATACAGGGATTACCCTGGTAAGTTTCGTGCAAGGGGATTACTCAGGCGAAGAGTCTTGGGAGGGTATTATTCTGGTGAGGTTTTCTGCCAGGGGGTTACTCTGCTGAAGTCTTTTTTGCAAGAGGATTACTCTGGGGAGGAGTTTTCACAAAGGGATTACTCTGGTAAGTTTTGTGCAAGGGGATTACTCAGGCGAAGAGTCTTGGAAGGGTATTATTCTGGTGAGGTTTTCGGCCAGAGGTTATTCTGCTGAAGTCTTTCTTGCAAGAGGATTACTCTGGGTAGGAGTTTTCACACAGGGATTACTCTGGTAAGTGTTGTGCAAGGGGATTACTCAGGCTAAGTGTCTTGGAAGGTTATTATTCTGGTGAGGTTTTCTGCCAGGGGGTTACTCTGCTGAAGTCTTTTTTGCCAGAGGATTACTCTGGGGAGGAATTTTCACACAGGGATTACTCTGGTAAGTTTTGTGCAAGGGGATTACTCAGGCAAAGAGTCTTGGAAGGGTATCATTCTGGTGAGGTTTTTTGCCAGGGGGTTACTCTACTGTAGTCTTTTTTGGAAGAGGATTACTCTGGGGAGGAGTTTTCACACAGGGAATACTCTGGTAAATGTTGTTCAAGGGGATTACTCAGGCGAAGAGTCTTGGAAGGGTATCAGTCTGGTGCGGTTATCTGCCAGGGGGTTACTCTGCTGAAGTCTTTTTTGCAAGAGGATTACTATGGGGAGGAGTTTTCACACAGGGATTACTCTGGTAAGTTTTGTGCAAGGGGATTACTCGGGCGAAGAGTCTTGGAAGGGTATCATTCAGGTGAGGTTTTCTGCCAGGGGGTTACTCTACTGAAGTCTTTTTTGCAAGTGGATTACTCTGGGGAGGAGATTTCACACAGGGATTACTCTGGTAAATTTTGTGCAAGGGGATTACTCAGGCGAAGAGTCTTGGAAGGGTATCATTCTGGTGAGGTTTTCTGCCAGGGGGTTACTCTGCTGAAGTCTTTTTTGCAAGAGGATTACTCTGGGGAGGAGTTTTCACACAGGGATTACTCTGGTAAGTTTTGTGCAAAGGGATTACTCAGGCGAAGCGTCTTGGAAGGGTATTATTCAGGTGAGGTTTTCTGCCAGGGGGTTACTCTGCTGAAGTCTTTTTTGCCAGAGGATTACTATGGGGAGGAGTTTTCACACAGGGATTACTCTGGTGAATTTTGTGCAAGGGGATTACTCAGGTGAAGAGTCTTGGAAGCGTATTATTTTGGTGAGGTTTTCTGCGAGGGGGTTACTCTGCTGAAGTCTTTCTTGCAAGAGGATTACTCTAGGGAGGAGTTTTCACACAGGGATTTCTCTGGTAAGTTTTGTGCAAGGGGATTACTCATGCAAAGAGTCTTGGAAGGGTATTATTCTGGTGAGGTTTTCTGCCGGGGGGTTACTCTGCGGAAGTCTTTTTTGCAAGAGGATTACTCTGGGGAGGTGTTTTCACACAGGGATTACTCTGGTAAGTTTTGTGCAAGGGGATTACTCAGGCGAAGAGTCTTGGAAGGGTATTATTCTGGTGAGGTTTTCTGCCAGAGGGTTACTCTGCTGAAGTCTTTTTTGCAAGAGGATCACTCTGGGGAGGAGTTTTCACAGAGGGATTACTCTGGTAAGTTTTATGCAAGGGGATTACTCAGGCTAAGTATCTTGGAAGGTTATTGTTCTGGTGAGGTTTTTTGCCAGGGGGTTACTCTGCTCAATTCTTTTTTGCAAGAGGATTACTCTGGGGAGGAGTTTTCACACAGGTATTACTCTGGTATGTTTTGTGCAAGGGGATTACTCAGGCAAAGAGTCTTAGAAAGGTATTATTCTGGGGAGGTTTTCTGCCAAGGGGTTACTCTGCTGAAGTCTTTTTTGCAAGAGGATTACTCTGGGGGAGGAGTTTTCACACAGGGATTACTCTGGTAAGTTTGTGCAAGGGGATTACTCAGGCAAAGAGTCTTGGAAGGGTATTATTCGGGGGAGGTTTTTTTGCCAGGGGGTTACTCTGCTGAAGTCTTTTTTGCAAGAGGATTACTCTGGGGAGGAGTTTTCACAGAGGGATTACTCTGGTGAGTTTTGTGCAAAGGGATTACTCAGGCGAAGAGTCTTGGAAGGGTATTATTCTGGTGAGGTTTTCTGCCAGAGAGTTACTCTGCTGAAGTTTTTTTTGCAAGAGGATTACTCTGGGGAGGAGTTTTCACACAGGGATTACTCTGGTAATTTTTGTGCAAAGGGATTACTCAGACTAAGTGTCTTGGAAGGTTATCATTCTGGTGAGGTTTTTTGCCCGGGGGGTTACTCTGCTGAAGTCTTTTTTGCAAGAGGATTACTCTGGGGAGGAGTTTTCATACAGGGATTACCCTGGTAAGTTTCGTGCAAGGGGATTACTCAGGCGAAGAGTCTTGGGAGGGTATTATTCTGGTGAGGTTTTCTGCCAGGGGGTTACTCTGCTGAAGTCTTTTTTGCAAGAGGATTACTCTGGGGAGGAGTTTTCACAAAGGGATTACTCTGGTAAGTTTTGTGCAAGGGGATTACTCAGGCGAAGAGTCTTGGAAGGGTATTATTCTGGTGAGGTTTTCGGCCAGAGGTTATTCTGCTGAAGTCTTTCTTGCAAGAGGATTACTCTGGGTAGGAGTTTTCACACAGGGATTACTCTGGTAAGTGTTGTGCAAGGGGATTACTCAGGCTAAGTGTCTTGGAAGGTTATTATTCTGGTGAGGTTTTCTGCCAGGGGGTTACTCTGCTGAAGTCTTTTTTGCCAGAGGATTACTCTGGGGAGGAATTTTCACACAGGGATTACTCTGGTAAGTTTTGTGCAAGGGGATTACTCAGGCAAAGAGTCTTGGAAGGGTATCATTCTGGTGAGGTTTTTTGCCAGGGGGTTACTCTACTGTAGTCTTTTTTGGAAGAGGATTACTCTGGGGAGGAGTTTTCACACAGGGAATACTCTGGTAAATGTTGTTCAAGGGGATTACTCAGGCGAAGAGTCTTGGAAGGGTATCAGTCTGGTGCGGTTATCTGCCAGGGGGTTACTCTGCTGAAGTCTTTTTTGCAAGAGGATTACTATGGGGAGGAGTTTTCACACAGGGATTACTCTGGTAAGTTTTGTGCAAGGGGATTACTCGGGCGAAGAGTCTTGGAAGGGTATCATTCAGGTGAGGTTTTCTGCCAGGGGGTTACTCTACTGAAGTCTTTTTTGCAAGTGGATTACTCTGGGGAGGAGATTTCACACAGGGATTACTCTGGTAAATTTTGTGCAAGGGGATTACTCAGGCGAAGAGTCTTGGAAGGGTATCATTCTGGTGAGGTTTTCTGCCAGGGGGTTACTCTGCTGAAGTCTTTTTTGCAAGAGGATTACTCTGGGGAGGAGTTTTCACACAGGGATTACTCTGGTAAGTTTTGTGCAAAGGGATTACTCAGGCGAAGCGTCTTGGAAGGGTATTATTCAGGTGAGGTTTTCTGCCAGGGGGTTACTCTGCTGAAGTCTTTTTTGCCAGAGGATTACTATGGGGAGGAGTTTTCACACAGGGATTACTCTGGTGAATTTTGTGCAAGGGGATTACTCAGGGCAAAGAGTCTTGGAAGGGTATCATTTTGGTGAGGTTTTCTGCCAGGGGGTTACTCTGCTGAAGTCTTTTTGCAAGAGGATTACTCTGGGGAGGAGTTTTCACACAGGGATTACTCTGGTAAGTTTTGTGCAAGGGGATTACTCAGGCAAAGAGTCTTGGAAGGGTATCATTCTGGTGAGGTTTTCTGCCAGGGGGTTACTCTGCTGAAGTCTTTTTTGCAAGAGGATTACTCTGGGGAGGAGTTTTCACACAGGGATTACTCTGGTAAGTTTTGTGCAAGGGGATTACTCAGGCGAAGAGTCTTGGAAGGGTATTATTCTGGTGAGGTTTTCTGCCAGGGGGTTACTCGGCTGAAGTCTTTTTTGCAAGAGATTACTCTGGGAGGAGTTTTCACACAGGGATTACTCTGGTAAGTTTTAGTGCAAGGGGATTACTCAGGCTAAGAGTCTTGGAAGGTATTATTTCTGGTGAGGTTTTCTGCCAGGGGGTTACTCTGCTAATATCTTTTTTGCAAGAGGATTACTCTGGGGAGGAGTTTTCACACTGGGATTACTCTGGTAGTTTGTGCAAGGGGATTACTCAGGCGAAGAGTCTTGGAAGGTATTATTCTGGTGAGGTTTTCTGCCAGGGGTTACTCTGCTGAAGTCTTTTTTGCAAGAGGATTACTCTGGGGGAGGAGTTTTCACACAGGGATTACTCTGGTAAGTTTGTGCAAGGGGATTACTCAGGCGAAGAGTCTTGGAAGGGTATCATTCTGGTGAGGTTTTCTGCCAGGGGGTTACTCTGCTGAAGTCTTTTTTGCAAGAGGATTACTCTGGGGAGGTTTTACACAGGGATTACTCTGGTAAGTTTTGTGCAAAGGGATTACTCAGGCGAAGAGTCTTGGAAGGGTATTATTCTGGTGCGGTTTTCTGCCAGGGGGTTACTCTGCTGAAGTCTTTTTTGCAAGAGGATTACTCTGGGGAGGAGTTTTCACACAGGGATTACTCTGGTAAGTTTTTTGCAAGGGGATTACTCAGCAAAGAGTCTTGGAAGGTATCATTCTGGTGAGGTTTTCTGCGAGGGGGTTACTCTGCTGAAGTCTTTTTTGCAAGAGGATTACTCTGGGGAGGAGTTTTCACACAGGGATTCTCTGGTAATTTTTGCAAGGGGATTACTCAGGCGAAGAGTCTTGGAAGGGTATTATTCTGTGAGGTTTTCTGCCAGGGGGTTACTCTGCTGAAGTCTTTTTTGCAAGAGGATTACTCTGGGGAGGAGTTTTCACACAGGGATTACTCTGGTAAGTTTTGTGCAAGGGGATTACTCAGGCGAAGAGTCTTGGAAGGGTATTATTCTGGTGAGGTTTTTGCCAGGGGGTTACTCTGCTGAAGTCTTTTTTGCAAGAGGATTACTCTGGGGAGGAGTTTTCACACAGGGATTACTCTGGTAAGTTTTGTGCAAGGGGATTACTCAGGCGAAGAGTCTTGGAAGGGTATTATTCTGGTGAGGTTTTCTGCCAGGGGGTTACTCTGCTGAAGTCTTTTTTGCAAGAGGATTACTCTGGGGAGGAGTTTTCACACAGGGATTACTCTGGTAAGTTTTGTGCAAGGGGATTACTCAGGCAAAGAGTCTTGGAAGGTTATTATTCTGGTGAGGTTTTTTGCCGGGGGTTACTCTGCTCAAGTCTTTTTTGCAAGAGGATTACTCTGGGGAGGAGTTTTCACACAGGGATTACTCTGGTAAGTTTGTGCAAGGGGATTACTCAGGCGAAGAGTCTTGGAAGGGTATATTCTGGTGAGGTTTCTGCCAGGGGGTTACTCTGCTGAAGTCTTTTTTGCAAGAGGATTACTCTGGGGAGGAGTTTTCACACAGGGATTACTCTGGTAAGTTTTGTGCAAGGGGATTACTCAGGGGAAGAGTCTTGGAAGGGTATTATTCTGGTGAGGTTTTCTGCCAGGGGGTTACTCTGCTGAAGTCTTTTTTGCAAGAGGATTACTCTGGGGAGGAATTTTCACACAGGGATTACTCTGGTAAGTTTTGTGCAAGGGGATTACTCAGGCGAAGAGTCTTGGAAGGGTATCATTCTGGTGAGGTTTTCTGCCAGGGGGTTACTCTGCTGAAGTCTTTTTTGCAAGAGGATTACTCTGGGGAGGAGTTTTCACACAGGGATTACTCTGGTAAGTTTTGTGCAAGGGGATTACTCAGGCGAAGAGTCTTGGAAGGGTATTATTCTGGTGAGGTTTTCTGCCAGGGGGTTACTCTGCTGAAGTCTTTTTTGCAAGAGGATTACTCTAGGGAGGAGTTTTCACACAGGGATTACTCTGGTAAGTTTTGTGCAAGGGGATTACTCAGGCGAAGAGTCTTGGAAGGGTATCATTTTGGTGAGGTTTTCTGCCAGGGGGTTACTCTGCTGAAGTCTTTTTTGCAAGAGGATTACTCTGGGGAGGAGTTTTCACACAGGGATTACTCTGGTAAGTTTTGTGCAAGGGGATTACTCAGGCAAAGAGTCTTGGAAGGGTATCATTCTGGTGAGGTTTTCTGCCAGGGGGTTACTCTGCTGAAGTCTTTTTTGCAAGAGGATTACTCTGGGGAGGAGTTTTCACACAGGGATTACTCTGGTAAGTTTTGTGCAAGGGGATTACTCAGGCGAAGAGTCTTGGAAGGGTATTATTCTGGTGAGGTTTTCTGCCAGGGGGTTACGCTGCTGAAGTCTTTTTTGCAAGAGATTACTCTGACAGGAGTTTTCACACAGGGATTACTCTGGTAAGTTTTGTGCAAGGGGATTACTCAGGCAAGAGTCTTGGAAGGGTATTATTTTGGTGAGGTTTTCTGCCAGGGGGTAACTCTGCTGAAGTCTTTTTTGCAAGAGGATTACTCTGGGGAGGAGTTTTCACACAGGGATTACTCTGGTAAGTTTTGTGCAAGGGGATTACTCAGGCGAAGAGTCTTGGAAGGGTATTATTCTGGTGAGGTTTTCTGCCAGGAGGTTCCTCTGCTGAAGTCTTTTTTGCAAGAGGATTACTCTGGGGAGGATTTTTCACACAGGGATTACTCTGGTAAGTTTTGTGCAAGGGGATTACTCAGGCGAAGAGTCTTGGAAGGGTATCATTCTGGTGTGGTTTTCTGCCAGGGGGTTACTCTGCTGAAGTCTTTTTTGCAAGAGGATTACTCTGTGGAGGAGTTTTCACACAGGGATTACTCTGGTAAGTTTTGTGCAAGGGATTACTCAGGCGAAGAGTCTTGGAAGGGTATTATTCTGGTGGTTTTCTGCCAGGGGGTTACTCTGCTAAAGTCTTTTTTGCAAGAGGATTACTCTGGGGAGGAGTTTTCACACAGGGATTACTCTGGTAAGTTTTGTTGCAAGGGGATTACTCAGCAAAGAGTCTTGGAAGGGTATCATTCTGGTGCGGTTTTCTGCCAGGGGGTTACTCTGCTGAAGTCTTTTTTGCAAGAGGATTACTCTGGGGAGGAGTTTTACACAGGGATTAGTCTGGTAAGTTTTGTGCAAGGGGATTACTCAGGCAAAGAGTCTTGGAAGGGTATCATTCTGTGCGGTTTTCTGCCAGGGGGTTACTCTGCTGAAGTCTTTTTTGCAAGAGGATTACTCTGGGGAGGAGTTTTCACACAGGGATTACTCTGGTAAGTTTTGTGCAAGGGGATTACTCAGGCGAAGAGTCTTGGAAGGGTATCATTCTGGTGAGGTTTTCTGCCAGGGGGTTACTCTGCTGAAGTCTTTTTTGCAAGAGGATTACTCTGGGGAGGAGTTTTCACACAGGGATTACTCTGGAAAGTTTTGTGCAAGGGGATTACTCAGGCGAAGAGTCTTGGAAGGGTATCATTCTGGTGAGGTTTTCTGCCAGGGGGTTACTCTGCTGAAGTCTTTTTTGCAAGAGGATTACTCTGGGGAGGAGTTTTCACACAGGGATTACTCTGGTAAATTTTGTGCAAGGGGATTACTCAGGCGAAGAGTCTTGGAAGGTTATTATTCTGGTGCGGTTTTCTGCCGGGGGGTTACTCTGCTGAAGTCTTTTTTGCAAGAGGATTACTCTGGTGGAGGAGTTTTCACACAGGGATTACTCTGGTAAGTTTTGTGCAAGGGGATTACTCAGGCAAAGAGTCTTGGAAGGGTATATTCTGGTGAGGTTTTCTGCCAGGGGGTTACTCTGCTGAAGTCTTTTTGCAAGAGGATTACTCTGGGGAGAAGTTTTCACACAGGGATTACTCTGGTAAGTTTTGTGCAAGGGGATACTCAGGCAAAGAGTAATGGAAGGGTATTATTCTGGTGATGTTTTCTGCCAGGGGGTTACTCTGCTGAAGTCTTTTATTGCAAGAGGATTACTCTAGGGAGGATTTTCATACAGGAATTACTCTAGTAAGTTTTGTGCAAGGGGATTACTCTGGTAAGTTTTGTGCAAGGGGATTACTCAGGCGAAGAGTGTTGGAAGGGTATCATTCTGGTGAGGTTTCCTGCCAGGGGGTTACTCTGCTGAAGTCTTTTTTGCAAGAGTATTACTCTGGGGAGGAGTTTTCAGACAGGGATTACTCTGGTAAGTTTTGTGCGAGGGGATTACTCAGGCAAAGAGTCTTGGAAGGGTATTATTCTGGTGAGGTTTTCTGCCAGGGGGTTACTCTGCTGATGTCTTTTTTGCAAGAGGATTACTCTGGGCAGGAGTTTTCACACAGGAATTACTCTGGTAAGTTTCGTGCAAGGGGATTACTCAGGCGAAGAGTCTTGGAAGCGTATTATTTTGGTGAGGTTTTCTGCCAGGGGGTTACTCTGCTGAAGTCTTTTTTGCAAGAGGATTACTCTGGGGAGGAGTTTTCAAACAGGGATTACTCTGGTAAGTTTTCTGCTAGGGGATTACTCAGGCAAAGAGTCTTGGAAGGGTATTATTCTGGTGAGGTTTTCTGCCAGGGGGTTACTCTGCTGAAGTCTTTTTTGCAAGAGGATTACTCTGGGGAGGAGTTTTCACACAGGGATTACTCTGGTAAGTTTTGTGCAAGGGGATTACTCAGGCGAAGAGTCTTGGAAGGGTATTATTCTGGTGAGGTTTTCTGCCAGGGGTTACTCTGCTGAAGTCTTTTTTGCAAGAGGATTACTCTGGGGAGGAGTTTTCACACAGGGATTACTCTGGTAAGTTTTGTGCAAGGGGATTACTCAGGCAAAGAGTCTTGGAAGGGTATTATTCTGGTGAGGTTTTCTGCCAGGGGGTTACTCTGCTGAAGTCTTTTTTGCAAGAGGATTACTCTGGGGAGGAGTTTTCACACAGGGATTACTCTGGTAAGTTTTGTGCAAGGAGATTACTCAGGTGAAGAGTCTTGGAAGGGTATTTTTCTGGTGAGGTTTTCTGCCAGAGGGTTACTCTGCTGAAGTCTTTTTTGCAAGAGGATTACTCTGGGGAGGAGTTTTCACACAGGGATTACTCTGGTAAGTTTTGTGCAAGGGGATTACTCAGGCTAAGAGTCTTGGAATGGTTATCATTCTGGTGAGGTTTTTTGCCAGGGGGTTACTCTGCTGAAGTCTTTTTTGCAAGAGGATTACTCTGGGGAGGAGTTTTCACACAGGGATTACTCTGGTAAGTTGCGTGCAAGGGGATTACTCAGGCGAAGAGTCTTGGAAGGGTATTATTCTGGTGAGGTTTTCTGCCAGGGGGTTACTCTGCTGGAGTCTTTTTTGCAAGAGGATTACTCTGGGGAGGAGTTTTCACATAGGGATTACTCTGGTTAGTTTTGTGCAAGGGGAATACTCATGCGAAGAGTCTTGGAAGGGTATTATTCTGGTGAGGTTTTCTGCCAGGGGGTTCCTCTGCTGAAGTCTTTTTTGCCAGAGGATTACTCTGGGGAGGAGTTTTCACAGAGGGATTACTCTGGTAAGTTTTGTGCAAGGGGATTACTCAGGCAAAGAGTCTTGGAAGGGTATCATTCTGGTGCTGTTTTCTGCCAGGGGGTTACTCTGCTGTAGTCTTTTTTGCAAGAGGATTACTTCTGGGGAGGAGTTTTCACACAGGGATTACTCTGGTAAATTTTGTTGCAAGGGGATTACTCAGGCGAAGAGTCTTGGAAGGGTATCATTCTGGTGAGGTTTTCTGCCAGGGGGTTACTCTGCTGAAGTCTTTTTTGCAAGAGGATTACTCTGGGGAGGAGTTTTCACACAGGGATTACTCTATAAGTTTTGTGAAAGGGGATTACTCAGGCGAAGAGTCTTGGAAGGGTATCATTCTGGTGAGGTTTTCTGCCAGGGAGTTACTCTACTGAAGTCTTTTTTGCAAGAGGATTACTCTGGGGAGGAGATTTCACACAGGGATTACTCTGGTAAATTTTGTGCAAGGGGATTACTCAGGCGAAGAGTCTTGGAAGGGTATCATTCTGGTGCGGTTTTCTGCCAGGGGGTTACTCTGCTGAAGTCTTTTTTGCAAGAGGATTACTCTGGTGAGGAGTTTTCACACAGGGATTATTCTGGTAAGTTTTCTGCAAGGGGATTACTCATGCAAAGAGTCTTGGAAGGGTATTATTCTGGTGAGGTTTTCTGCCAGGGGGTTACTCTGCGGAAGTCTTTTTTGCAAGAAGATTACTCTGGGGAGGAATTTTCACACAGGGATTACTCTGGTAAGTTTTGTGCAAGGGGATTACTCAGGAGAAGAGTCTTGGAAGGGTATTACTCTGGTGAGGTTTTCTGCCAGAGGGTTACTCTGCTGAAGTCTTTTTTGCAAGAGGATTACTCTGGGAAGGAGTTTTCACACAGGGATTACTCTGGTAAGTTTTGTGCAAGGGGATTACTCAGGCTAAGTATCTTGGAAGGGTATTATTCTAGTGAGGTTTTTTGCCAGGGGGTTACTCTGCTCAAGTCTGTTTTGCAAGAGGATTACTCTGGGGAGGAGTTTTCACACAGGGATTACTCTGGTAAGTTTTGTGCATGGGGATTACTCAGGCAAAGAGTCTTGGAAGGGTATTATTCTGGGAGGTTTTCTGCCAGGGGGTTACTCTGCTGAAGTCTTTTTTGCAAGAGTATTACTCTGGGGAGGAGTTTTCACACAGGGATTACTCTGGTAAGTATTGTGCAAGGGGATTACTCAGGCGTAGAGTCTTGGAAGGGTATTATTCTGGTGAGGTTTTCTGCCAGAGGGTTACTCTGCTGAAGTCTTTTTTGCAAGAGGATTACTCTGGGGAGGAGTTTTCATACAGGGATTACTCTGGTAATTTTTGTGCAAGGGGATTACTCAGGCTAAGTGTCTTGGATGGTTATTATTCTGGTGAGGTTTTTTGCCAGGGGGTTACTCTGCTGAAGTCTTTTTCGCAAGAGGGTTACTCTGGGGAGGAGTTTTCATACAGGGATTACCCAGGTAAGTTGCGCGCAAGGGGATTACTCAGGCGAAGAGTCTTGGAAGGGTATTATTCTGGAGAGGTTTTCTGCCAGGGGGTTACTCTGCTGAAGTCTTTTTTGCAAGAGGATTACTCTGGGGAGGAGTTTTCACACAAGGATTACTCTGGTAAGTTTTGTGCAAGGGGATTACTCAGGCGAAGAGTCTTGGAAGGGTATTATTCTGGTGAGGTTTTCTGCCAGGGGGTTACTCTGCTGAAGTCTTTCTTGCGACAGAATTACTTTGGGGAGGAGTTTTCACACAGGGATTACTCTGGTAAGTTTTGTGCAAGGGGATTACTCAGGCTAAGTGTCTTCGAAGGTTATTATTCTGGTGAGGTTTTTCACCAGGGGGTTACTCTGCTGAAGTCTTTTTTGCAAGAAGATTACTCTGGGGAGGAGTTTTCACACAGGGATTACTCTGGTAAGTTTTGTGCAAGGGGATTACTCAGGCGAAGAGTCTTGGAAGGGTATATTCTGGTGAGGTTTTCTGCCAGGGGGTTACTCTGCTGAAGTCTTTTTTGCCAGAGGATTACTCTGGGGAGGAGTTTTCACAGAGGGATTACTCTGGTAAGTTTTGTGCAAGGGGATTACTCAGGCGAAGAGTCTTGGAAGGGTATAATTCTGGTGTGGTTTTTTGCCAGGGGGTTACTCTGCTGTAGTCTTTTTTGGAAGAGGATTACTCTGGGGAGGAGTTTTCACACAGGGATTACTCTGGTAAAGTTTTGTCAAGGGGATTACTCAGGCGAAGAGTCTTGGAAGGGTATTATTCTGGTGAGGTTTTCTGCCAGGGGGTTACTCTGCTGAAGTCTTTTTTGCAAGAGGATTACTCTGGGGGAGGAGTTTTCACACAGGGATTACTCTGGTAAGTTTTGTGCAAGGGGATTACTCAGGCGAAGAGTCTTGGAAGCGTATTATTTTGGTGAGGTTTTCTGCCAGGGGGTTACTCTGCTGAAGTCTTTTTTGCAAGAGGATTACTCTGGGGAGGAGTTTTCAAACAGGGATTACTCTGGTAAGTTTTCTGCTAGGGGATTACTCAGGCGAAGAGTCTTGGAAGGGTATCATTCTGGTGAGGTTTCCTGCCAGGGGGTTACTCTGCTGAAGTCTTTTTTGCAAGAGTATTACTCTGGGGAGGAGTTTTCAGACAGGGATTACTCTGGTAAGTTTTGTGCAAGGGGATTACTCAGGCAAAGAGTCTTGGAAGGGTATTATTCTGGTGAGGTTTTCTGCCAGGGGGTTACTCTGCTGATGTCTTTTTTGCAAGAGGATTACCCTGGGCAGGAGTTTTCACACAGGAATTACTCTGGTAAGTTTCGTGCAAGGGGATTACTCAGGCGAAGAGTCTTGGAAGCGTATTATTTTGGTGAGGTTTTCTGCCAGGGGGTTACTCTGCTGAAGTCTTTTTTGCAAGAGGATTACTCTGGGGAGGAGTTTTCACACAGGGATTACTCTGGTAAGTTTTCTGCAAGGGGATTACTCATGCAAAGAGTCTTGGAAGGGTATTATTCTGGTGAGGTTTTCTGCCAGGGGGTTACTCTGCGGAAGTCTTTTTTGCAAGAGGATTACTCTGGGGAGGAGTTTTCACACAGGGATTACTCTGGTAAGTTTTGTGCAATGGGATTACTCAGGCGAAGAGTCTTGGAAGGGTATTATTCTGGTGAGGTTTTCTGCCAGAGGTTACTCTGCTGAAGTCTTTTTTGCAAGAGGATTACTCTGGGGAGGAGTTTTCACACAGGGATTACTCTGGTAAGTTTTGTGCAAGGGGATTACTCAGGCAAAGAGTCTTGGAAGGGTATTTTCTGGGTGAGGTTTTCTGCCAGGGGGTTACTCTGCTGAAGTCTTTTTTGCAAGAGGATTACTCTGGGGAGGAGTTTTCACACAGGGATTACTCTGGTAAGTTTTGTGCAAGGAGATTACTCAGGTGAAGAGTCTTGGAAGGGTATTTTTCTGGTGAGGTTTTCTGCCAGAGGGTTACTCTGCTGAAGTCTTTTTTGCAAGAGGAT
The DNA here is from genome assembly GCF_036898095.1 of Palaemon carinicauda. Lineage (NCBI taxonomy): Eukaryota > Metazoa > Arthropoda > Malacostraca > Decapoda > Palaemonidae > Palaemon > Palaemon carinicauda. Next base: position 141,844,526 of record NC_090738.1, on the reverse strand, counting down.
TACTCTGGGGAGGAGTTTTCACACAGGGATTATTCCGGTAATTTTTGTGCAAGGGGATTACTCAGGCTAAGTGTCTTGGATGGTTATCATTCTGGTGAGGTTTTTGCCAGGGGGTTACTCTGCTGAAGTCTTTTTTGCAAGAGGATTACTCTGGGGAGGAGTTTTCATACAGGGATTACCCATGTAAGTTGCGTGCAAGGGGATTACTCAGGCGAAGAGTCTTGGAAGGGTATTATTCTGGTGAGGTTTTCTGCCAGGGGGTTACTCTGCTGGAGTCTTTTTTGCAAGAGGATTACTCTGGGGAGGAGTTTTCACATAGGGATTACTCTGGTTAGTTTTGTGCAAGGGGATTACTCATGCGAAGAGTCTTGGAAGGATATTATTCTGGTGAGGTTTTCTGCCAGGGGGTTACTCTGCTGAAGTCTTTTTTGCAAGAGAATTACTCTGGGGAGGAGTTTTCACACAGGGATTACTCTGGTAAGTTTTGTGCAAGGGGATTACTCAGGCTAAGTGTCTTGGAAGGGTATTATTCTGGTGAGGTTTTCTGCCAGGGGGTTACTCTGCTGAAGTCTTTTTTGCAAGAAGATTACTCTGGGGAGGAGTTTTCACACAGGGATTACTCTGGTAAGTTTTGTGCAAGGGGATTACTCAGGCGAAGAGTCTTGGAAGGGTATCCTTCTGGTGAGGTTTTCTGCCAGGGGGTTACTCTGCTGAAGTCTTTTTTGCAAGAGGATTACTCTGGGGAGGAGTTTTCACACAGGGATTACTCTGGTAAGTTTTGTGCAAGGGGATTACTCAGGCAAAGAGTCTTGGAAGGGTATCATTCTGGTGAGGTTTTTTGCCAGGGGGTTACTCTGCTGAAGTCTTTTTTGGAAGAGGATTACTCTGGGGAGGAGTTTTCACACAGGGATTACTCTGGTAAGTTTTGTGCAAGGGGATTACTCAGGCGAAGAGTCTTGGAAGGGTATCATTCTGGTGAGGCTTATCTGCCAGGGGGTTACTCTGCTGAAGTCTTTTTTGCAAGAGGATTACTCTGGGGAGGAGTTTTCACACAGGGATTACTCTGGTAAGTTTTGTGCAAGGGGATTACTCAGGCGAAGAGTCTTGGAAGGGTATATTCTGGTGAGGTTTTCTGCCAGGGGGTTACTCTACTGAAGTCTTTTTTGCAAGAGGATTACTCTGGGGAGGAGTTTTCACACAGGGATTACTCTGGTAATTTTGTGCAAGGGGATTACTCAGGCGAAGAGTCTTGGAAGGGTATCATTCTGGTGCGGTTTTCTGCCAGGGGGTTACTCTGCTGAAGTCTTTTTTGCAAGAGGATTACTCTGGGAGGAGTTTTCACACAGGGATTACTCTGGTAAGTTTTCTGCAAGGGGATTACTCATGCAAAGAGTCTTGGAAGGGTATTATTCTGGTGAGGTTTTCTGCCAGGGGGTTACTCTGCGGAAGTCTTTTTTGCAAGAGATTACTCTGGGGAGGAGTTTTCACACAGGGATTACTCTGGTAAGTTTTGTGCAAGGGGATTACTCAGGCAAAGAGTCTTGGAAGGGTATTATTCTGGTGAGGTTTTCTGCCAGGGGGTTACTCTGCTGAAGTCTTTTTTGCAAGAGGATTACTCTGAGGAGGAGTTTTCACACAGGGATTACTCTGGTAAGTTTTGTGCAAGGGGATTACTCAGGCTAAGTATCTTGGAAGGTATTATTTTGGTGAGGTTTTTGCCAGGGGGTTACTCTGCTGAAGTCTTTTTGCAAGAGGATTACTCTGGGGAGGAGTTTTCACACAGGGATTACTCTGGTAAGTTTTGTGCAAGGGGATTACTCAGGCAAAGAGTCTTGGAAGGGTATTATTCTGGTGAGGTTTTCTGCCAGGGGGTTACTCTGCTGAAGTCTTTTTTGCAAGAGGATTACTCTGGGGAGGAGTTTTCATACAGGGATTACTCTGGTAAGTTTTGTGCAAGGGGATTACTCAGGCGAAGAGTCTTGGAAGGGTATTATTCTGGTGAGGTTTTCTGCCAGGGGGTTACTCTGCTGAAGTCTTTTTTGCAAGAGGATTACTCTGGGGAGGAGTTTTCACACAGGGATTACTCTGGTAAGTTTTGTGCAAGGGGATTACTCAGGCGAAGAGTCTTGGAAGGTATATTCTGGTGAGGTTTTCTGCCAGGGGGTTACTCTGCTGAAGTCTTTTTGCAAGAGGATTACTCTGGGGAGGAGTTTTCACACAGGGATTACTCTGGTAAGTTTTGTGCAAGGGGATTACTCAGGCAAAGTGTCTTGAAGGGTATCATTCTGGTGAGGTTTTCTGCCAGGGGGTTACTCTGCTGAAGTCTTTTTTGCAAGAGATTACTCTGGGGAGGAGTTTTCACACAGGGATTACTCTGGTAAGTTTTGTGCAAGGGGATTACTCAGGCGAAGAGTCTTGGAAGGGTATTATTCTGGTGAGGTTTTCTGCCAGGGGGTTACTCTGCTGAAGTCTTTTTTGCAAGAGGATTACTCTGGGGAGGAGTTTTCACAGAGGGATTACTCTGGTAAGTTTTGTGCAAGGGGATTACTCAGGCAAAGAGTCTTGGAAGGGTATTATTCTGGTGAGGTTTTTCTGCCAGGGGGTTACTCTGCTGAAGTCTTTTTTGCAAGAGGATTACTCTGGGGAGGAGTTTTCACACAGGGATTACTCTGGTAAGTTTTGTGCAAGGGGATTACTCAGGCGAAGAGTCTTGGAAGGGTATTAGTCTGGTGAGGTTTTCTGCCAGGGGGTTACTCTGCTGAAGTTTTTTTGCAAGAGGATTACTCTGGGGAGGAGTTTTCACACAGGGATTACTCTGGTAAGTTTTGTGCAAGGGGATTACTCGGGCGAAGAGTCTTGGAAGGTTATATTCTGGTGAGGTTTTCTGCCAGGGGGTTACTCTGCTGAAGTCTTTTTTGCAAGAGGATTACTCTGGGGAGGAGTTTTCACACAGGGATTACTCTGGTAATTTTGTGCAAGGGGATTACTCAGGCAAAGAGTCTTGGAAGGGTATCATTCTGTGAGGTTTTCTGCCAGGGGGTTACTCTGCTGAAGTCTTTTTTGCAAGAGGATTACTCTGGGAGGAGTTTTCACACAGGGATTACTCTGGTAAGTTTTGTGCAAGGGGATTACTCAGGCAAAGAGTCTTGGAAGGGTATTATTCTGGTGAGGTTTTCTGCCAGGGGGTTACTCTGCTGAAGTCTTTTTTGCAAGAGGATTACTCTGGGGAGGAGTTTTCACACAGGGATTACTCTGGTAAGTTTTGTGCAAGGGGATTACTCAGGCAAAGAGTCTTGGAAGGGTATTATTCTGGTGAGGTTTTCTGCCAGAGGTTACTCTGCTGAAGTCTTTTTTGCAAGAGGATTACTCTGGGGAGGAGTTTTCACACAGGGATTACTCTGGTAAGTTTTGTGCAAGGGGATTACTCAGGCGAAGAGTCTTGGAAGGGTATTATTCTGGTGAGGTTTTCTGCCAGGGGGTTACTCTGCTAAGTCTTTTTTGCAAGAGGATTACTCTGGGGAGGAGTTTTCAACAGGGATTACTCAGGTAAGTTTTGTGCAAGGGGATTACTCAGGCGAAGCGTCTTGGAAGGGTATTATTCTGGTGAGGTTTTCTGCCAGGGGGTTACTCTGCTGAAGTCTTTTTTGCAAGAGGATTACTCTGGGGAGGAGTTTTCACACAGGGATTACTCTGGTAAGTTTTGTGCAAGGGGATTACTCAGGCGAAGAGTCTTGGAAGGGTATTATTCTGGTGAGGTTTTCTGCCAGGGGGTTACTCTGCTGTAGTCTTTTTTGCAAGAGGATTACTCTGGGGAGGAGTTTTCACACAGGGATTACTCTGGTAAGTTTTGTGCAAGGGGATTACTCAGGCGAAGAGTCTTGGAAGGGTATTATTCTGGTGAGGTTTCTGCCAGGGGGTTACTCTGCTGAAGTCTTTTTTGCAAGAGGATTACTCTGGGGAGGAGTTTTCACACAGGGATTACTCTGGTAAGTTTTGTGCAAGGGGATTACTCAGGCGAAGAGTCTTGGAAGGGTATTATTTTGGTGAGGTTTTCTGCCAAGGGGTTACTCTGCTGAAGTCTTTTTTGCAAGAGGATTACTCTGGGGAGGAGTTTTCACACAGGGATTACTCTGGTAAGTTTTGTCAAGGGGATTACTCAGGCAAAGAGTCTTGGAAGGGTATCATTCTGGTGAGGTTTTCTGCCAGGGGGTTACTCTGCTGAAGTCTTTTTTGCAAAGGATTACTCTGGGGAGGAGTTTTCACACAGGGATTACTCTGGTAAGTTTTGTGCAAGGGGATTACTCAGGCGAAGAGTCTTGGAAGGGTATCATTCTGGTGCGGTTATCTGCCAGGGGGTTACTCTGCTGAAGTCTTTTTTGCAAGAGGATTACTCTGGGGAGGAGTTTTCACACAGGGATTACTCTGGTAAGTTTTGTGCAAGGGGATTACTCAGGCGAAGAGTCTTGGAAGGGTATCATTCTGGTGAGGTTTTCTGCCAGGGGGTTACTCTGCTGAAGTCTTTTTTGCAAGAAGATTACTCTGGGGAGGAGTTTTCACACAGGGATTACTCTGGTAAGTTTTGTGCAAGGGGATTACTCAGGCGAAGAGTCTTGGAAGGGTATATTCTGGTGAGGTTTTCTGCCAGGGGGTTACTCTGCTGAAGTCTTTTTTGCCAGAGGATTACTCTGGGGAGGAGTTTTCACACAGGGATTACTCTGGTAAGTTTTGTGCAAGGGGATTACTCAGGCAAAGAGTCTTGGAAGGGTATCATTCTGGTGAGGTTTTCTGCCAGGGGGTTACTCTGCTGTAGTCTTTTTTGCAAGAGGATTACTCTGGGGAGGAGTTTTCACACAGGGATTACTCTGGTAAGTTTTGTCAAGGGATTATTCAGGCGAAGAGTCTTGGAAGGCGTATCATTCTGGTGCAGGTTTTCTGCCAGGGGGTTACTCTGCTGAAGTCTTTTTGCAAGAGGATTACTCTGGGGAGGAGTTTTCACACAGGGATTACTCTGGTAAGTTTTGTGCAAGGGGATTACTCAGGCGAAGAGTTGGAAGGGTATCATTCTGGTGAGGTTTTCTGCCAGGGGGTTACTCTGCTGAAGTCTTTTTTGCAAGAGGATTACTCTGGGGAGGAGTTTTCACACAAGGGATTACTCTGGTAAGTTTTGTGCAAGGGGATTACTCAGGCAAAGAGTCTTGGAAGGGTATCATTCTGGTGAGGTTTTCTGCCAGGGGGTTACTCTGCTGAAGTCTTTTTTGCAAGAGGATTACTCTGGGGAGGAGTTTTCACACAGGGATTACTCTGGTAAGTTTTGTGCAAGGGGATTACTCAGGCAAAGAGTCTTGGAAGGGTATTATTCTGGTGAGGTTTTCTGCCAGGGGGTTACTCTGCTGAAGTCTTTTTTGCAAGAGGATTAACTCTGGGGAGGAGTTTTCACACAGGGATTACTCTGGTAAGTTTTGTGCAAGGGGATTACTCAGGCGAAGAGTCTTGGAAGGGTATCATTCTGGTGAGGTTTTCTGCCAGGGGGTTACTCTGCTGAAGTCTTTTTTGCAAGAGGATTACTCTGGGGAGGAGTTTTCACACAGGGATTACTCTGGTAAGTTTTGTGCAAGGGGATTACTCAGGCGAAGAGTCTTGGAAGGGTATTATTCTGGTGAGGTTTTCTGCCAGGGGGTTACTCTGCTGAAGTTTTTTGCAAGAGGATTACTCTGGGGAGGAGTTTTCACACAGGGATTACTCTGGTAAGTTTTGTGCAAGGGGATTACTCAGGCGAAGAGTCTTGGAAGGGTATTATTCTGGTGAGGTTTTCTGCCAGGGGGTTACTCTGCTGAAGTCTTTTTTGCAAGAGGATTACTCTGGGGAGGAGTTTTCACACAGGGATTACTCTGGTAATTTTGTGCAAGGGGATTACTCAGGCAAAGAGTCTTGGAAGGGTATTATTCTGGTGCAGGTTTTCTGCCAGGGGGTTACTCTGCTGAAGTCTTTTTTGCAAGAGGATTACTCTGGGGAGGAGTTTTCACACAGGGATTACTCTGGTAAGTTTTGTGCAAGGGGATTACTCAGGCGAAGAGTCTTGGAAGGGTATTATTCTGGTGAGGTTTTCTGCCAGGGGTTACTCTGCTGAAGTCTTTTTTGCAAGAAGGATTACTCTGGGGAGGAGTTTTCACACAGGGATTACTCTGGTAAGTTTTGTGCAAGGGGATTACTCAGGCGAAGTGTCTTGGAAGGGTATTACATTCTGGTGAGGTTTTCTGCCAGGGGGTTACTCTGCTGAAGTCTTTTTTGCAAGAGGATTACTCTGGGGAGGAGTTTTCACACAGGGATTACTCTGGTAAGTTTTGTGCAAGGGGATTACTCAGGCGAAGAGTCTTGGAAGGGTATTATTCTGGTGAGGTTTTCTGCCAGGGGGTTACTCTGCTGAAGTCTTTTTTGCAAGAGGATTACTCTTGGGAGGAGTTTTCACACAGGGATTACTCTGGTAAGTTTTGTGCATGGGGATTACTCAGGCGAAGAGTCTTGGAAGGGTATTATTCTGGTGAGGTTTTCTGCCAGGGGGTTACTCTGCTGAAGTCTTTTTTGCAAGAGGATTACTCTGGGGAGGAGTTTTCACACAGGGATTACTCTGGTAAGTTTTGTGCAAGGGGATTACTCAGGCGAAGAGTCTTGGAAGGGTATTATTCTGGTGAGGTTTTCTGCCAGGGGGTTACTCTGCTGAAGTCTTTTTTGCAAGAGGATTACTCTGGGGAGGAGTTTTCACACAGGGATTACTCTGGTAAGTTTTGTGCAAGGGGATTACTCAGGCGAAGAGTCTTGGAAGGGTATTATTCTGGTGAGGTTTTCTGCCAGGGGGTTACTCTGCTGAAGTCTTTTTTGCAAGAGGATTACTCTGGGGAGGAGTTTTCACACAGGGATTACTCTGGTAAGTTTTGTGCAAGGGGATTACTCAGGCAAAGAGTCTTGGAAGGGTATTATTCTGGTGAGGTTTTCTGCCAGGGGGTTACTCTGCTGAAGTCTTTTTTGCAAGAGATTACTCTGGGGAGGAGTTTTCACACAGGGAATTACTCTGGTAAGTTTTGTGCAAGGGGATTACTCAGGCGAAGAGTCTTGGAAGGGTATTATTCTGGTGAGGTTTTCTGCCAGGGGGTTACTCTGCTGAAGTCTTTTTGCAAGAGGATTACTCTGGGGAGGAGTTTTCACACAGGGATTACTCTGGTAAGTTTTGTGCAAGGGGATTACTCAGGCGAAGAGTCTTGGAAGGGTATCATTCTGGTGAGGTTTTTCTGCCAGGGGGTTACTCTGCTGAAGTCTTTTTTGCAAGAGATTACTCTGGGGAGGAGTTTTCACACAGGGATTACTCTGGTAAGTTTTGTGCAAGGGGATTACTCAGGCGAAGAGTCTTGGAAGGGTATATTCTGGTGAGGTTTTCTGCCAGGGGGTTACTCTGCTGAAGTCTTTTTTGCCAGAGGATTACTCTGGGGAGGAGTTTTCACACAGGGATTACTCTGGTAAGTTTTGTGCAAGGGGATTACTCAGGCAAAGAGTCTTGGAAGGGTATCATTCTGGTGAGGTTTTCTGCCAGGGGGTTACTCTGCTGTAGTCTTTTTTGCAAGAGGATTACTCTGGGGAGGAGTTTTCACACAGGGATTACTCTGGTAATTTTGTCAAGGGGATTACTCAGGCGAAGAGTCTTGGAAGGGTATCATTCTGGTGGTTTTCTGCCAGGGGGTTACTCTGCTGAAGTTTTTTTTGCAAGAGGATTACTCTGGGGAGGAGTTTTCACACAGGGATTACTCTGGTAAGTTTTGTGAAAGGGGATTACTCGGGCGAAGAGTCTTGGAAGGGTATCATTCTGGTGATGTTTTCTGCCAGGGGGTTACTCTACTGAAGTCTTTTTCGCAAGTGGATTACTCTGGGGAGGAGATTTCACACAGGGATTACTCTGGTAAATTTTGTGCAAGGGGATTACTCAGGCGAAGAGTCTTGGAAGGGTATCATTCTTGTGAGGTTTTCTGCCAGGGGGTTACTCTGCTGAAGTCTTTTTTGCAAGAGGATTATTCTGGTGAGGAGTTTTCACACAGGGATTACTCTGGTAAGTTTTGTGCAAGGGGATTACTCAGGCGAAGAGTCTTGGAAGGGTATTATTCTGGTGAGGTTTTCTGCCAGGGGGTTACTCTGCTGAAGTCTTTTTTGCCAGAGGATTACTATGGGGAGGAGTTTTCACACAGGGATTACTCTGGTAAGTTTTGTGCATGGGGATTACTCAGGCAAAGAGTCTTGGAAGGGTATCATTCTGGTGAGGTTTTCTGTCAGGTTACTCTACTGTAGTCTTTTTTGCAAGAGGATTACTCTGGGGAGGATTTTTCACACAGGGATTACTCTGGTAAGTTTGGTCAAGGGGATTACTCAGGCGAAGAGTCTTGGAAGGGTATAATTCTGGTGCAGGTTTTCTGCCAGGGGGTTACTCTGCTTAAGTCTTTTTTGCAAGAGGATTACTCTGGGGAGGAGTTTTCAGAAAGGGATTACTTTGGTAAGTTTTTTGCAAGGGGAATACTCAGGCGAAGAGTCTTGGAAGGGTATCATTATGGTGCAGTTATCTGCCAGGGGGTTACTCTGCTGAAGTCTTTTTTGCAAGAGGACTACTCTGGGGAGGAGTTTTCACACAGGGATTACTCTAGTAAGTTTTGTGCAGGGGATTACTCAGGCGAAGAATCTTGGAAGGGTATTATTTTGGTGAGGTTTTCTGCCAGGGGGATACTCTGCTAATATCTTTTTTGCAAGAGGATTACTCTGGGGAGGAGTTTTCACACAGGGATTACTCTGGTAAGTTTTGTTCAAGGGGATTACTCAGGCGAAGAGTCTTGGAAGAGTATCATTCTGGTGTGGTTTTCTGCCAGGGGGTTACTCTGCTGAAGTCTTTTTTGCAAGAGATTTACCCTGGGGAGGAGTTTTCACACAGGGATTACTCTGGTAAGTTTTTCGCAAGGGGATTACTCAGGCGAAGAGTCTTAGAAGGGTATCATTCTGGTGCGGTTATCTGCCAGGGGGTTACTCTGCTGAAGTCTTTTTTGCAAGAGGATTACTCTGGGGAGGTGTTTTTACACAGGGATTAGTCTGGTAAGTTTTGTGCAAAGGGATTACTCAGGCGAAGAGTTTTGGAAGGTATCATTCTAATGCGGTTATCTGCCAGGGGGTTACTCTGCTGAAGTCTTTTTTGCAAGAGGATTACTCTGTGGAGGAGTTTTCACACAGGGATTACTCTGGTAAGTTTTGTGCAAGGGATTACTCAGGCGAAGAGTCTTGGAAGGGTATCATTCTGGTGAGGTTTTCTGCCAGGGGGTTACTCTGCTGAAGTCTTTTTTGCAAGAAGATTACTCTGGGGAGGAGTTTTCACACAGGGATTACTCTGGTAAGTTTTGTGCGAGGGGATTACTCAGGCGAAGAGTCTTCGAAGGGTATCATTCTGGTGAGGTTTTCTGCCAGGGGGTTACTCTGCTGAAGTCTTTTTTGCAAGAGGATTACTCTGGGGAGGAGTTTTCACACAGGGATTACTCTGGTAAGTTTTGTGCAAGGGGATTACTCAGGCGAAGAGTCTTGGAAGGGTATTATTCTGGTGAGGTTTTCTGCCAGGGGGTTACTCTGCTGATGTCTTTTTTGCAAGAGGATTACTCTGGGGAGGAGTTTTCACACAGGGATTACTCTGGTAAGTTTTGTGCAAGGGGATTACTCAGGCAAAGAGTCTTGGAAGTTATATTCTGGTGAGGTTTTCTGCCAGGGGGTTACTCTGCTGAAGTCTTTTTCGCAAGAGGATTACTCTGGGGAGAAGTTTTCACACAGGGATTACTCTGGTAAGTTTTGTGCAAGGGGATTACTCAGGCGAAGAGTAATGGAAGGGTATTATTCTGGTGAGGTTTTCTGCCAGGGGGTTACTCTGCTGAAGTCTTTTTTGCAAGAGGATTACTCTGGGGAGGAGTTTTCTCACAGGGATTACTCTGGTAAGTTTTGTGCAAGGGGATTACTCAGGCGAAGAGTCTTGGAAGGGTATCATTCTGGTGAGGTTTTCTGCCAGGGGGTTACTCTGCTGAAGTCTTTTTGCAAGAATTACTTCTGGGGAGGAGTTTTCAGACAGGGATTACTCTGGTAAGTTTTGTGCAAGGTGATTACTCAGGCGAAGAGTCTTGGAAGGGTATTATTCTGGTGAGGTTTTCTGCCAGGGGGTTACTCTGCTGAAGTCTTTTTTGCAAGAGGATTACTCTGGGGAGGAGTTTTCACACAGGGATTACTCTGGTAAGTTTTGTGCAAGGGGATTACTCAGGCGAAGAGTCTTGGAAGGGTATCTTCTGGTGAGGTTTTCTGCCAGGGGGTTACTCTGCTGAAGTCTTTTTTGCAAGAGGATTACTCTGGGGAGGAGTTTTCACACAGGGATTACTCTGGTAAGTTTTGTGCAAGGGGATTACTCAGGCAAAGAGTCTTGGAAGGGTATATTCTGGTGAGGTTTTCTGCCAGGGGGTTACTCTGCTGAAGTATTTTTTTGCAAGAGGATTACTCTGGGGAGGAGTTTTCACACAGGGATTACTCTGGTAAGTTTTGTGAAAGGGGATTACTCGGGCGAAGAGTCTTGGAAGGGTATCATTCTGGTGATGTTTTCTGCCAGGGGGTTACTCTACTGAAGTCTTTTTCGCAAGTGGATTACTCTGGGGAGGAGATTTCACACAGGGATTACTCTGGTAAATTTTGTGCAAGGGGATTACTCAGGCGAAGAGTCTTGGAAGGGTATCATTTTGTGGTTTTCTGCCAGGGGGTTACTCTGCTGAAGTCTTTTTTGCAAGAGGATTATTCTGGTGAGGAGTTTTCACACAGGGATTACTCTGGTAAGTTTTGTGCAAGGGGATTACTCAGGCGAAGAGTCTTGGAAGGGTATTATTCTGGTGAGGTTTTCTGCCAGGGGGTTACTCTGCTGAAGTCTTTTTTGCCAGAGGATTACTATGGGGAGGAGTTTTCACACAGGGATTACTCTGGTAAGTTTTGTGCATGGGGATTACTCAGGCAAAGAGTCTTGGAAGGGTATCATTCTGGTGAGGTTTTCTGTCAGAAGGTTACTCTACTGTAGTCTTTTTTGCAAGAGGATTACTCTGGGGAGGATTTTTCACACAGGGATTACTCTGGTAAGTTTGGTCAAGGGGATTACTCAGGCGAAGAGTCTTGGAAGGGTATAATTCTGGTGCGGTTTTCTGCCAGGGGGTTACTCTGCTTAAGTCTTTTTTGCAAGAGGATTACTCTGGGGAGGAGTTTTCAGAAAGGGATTACTTTGGTAAGTTTTTTGCAAGGGGAATACTCAGGCGAAGAGTCTTGGAAGGGTATCATTATGGTGCAGTTATCTGCCAGGGGGTTACTCTGCTGAAGTCTTTTTTGCAAGAGGACTACTCTGGGGAGGAGTTTTCACACAGGGATTACTCTAGTAAGTTTTGTGCAGGGGATTATCAGGCGAAGAATCTTGGAAGGGTATTATTTTGGTGAGGTTTTCTGCCAGGGGGATACTCTGCTAATATCTTTTTTGCAAGAGGATTACTCTGGGGAGGAGTTTTCACACAGGGATTACTCTGGTAAGTTTTGTTCAAGGGGATTACTCAGGCGAAGAGTCTTGGAAGAGTATCATTCTGGTGTGGTTTTCTGCCAGGGGGTTACTCTGCTGAAGTCTTTTTTGCAAGAGATTTACCCTGGGGAGGAGTTTTCACACAGGGATTACTCTGGTAAGTTTTTCGCAAGGGGATTACTCAGGCGAAGAGTCTTAGAAGGGTATCATTCTGGTGCGGTTATCTGCCAGGGGGTTACTCTGCTGAAGTCTTTTTTGCAAGAGATTACTCTGGGGAGGTGTTTTACACAGGGATTAGTCTGGTAAGTTTTGTGCAAAGGGATTACTCAGGCAAAGAGTTTTGGAAGGGTATCATTCTAATGCGGTTATCTGCCAGGGGGTTACTCTGCTGAAGTCTTTTTTGCAAGAGGATTACTCTGTGGAGGAGTTTTCACACAGGGATTACTCTGGTAAGTTTTGTGCAAGGGGATTACTCAGGCGAAGAGTCTTGGAAGGTATCATTCTGGTGAGGTTTTCTGCCAGGGGGTTACTCTGCTGAAGTCTTTTTTGCAAGAAGATTACTCTGGGGAGGAGTTTTCACACAGGGATTACTCTGGTAAGTTTTGTGCGAGGGGATTACTCAGGCGAAGAGTCTTCGAAGGGTATCATTCTGGTGAGGTTTTCTGCCAGGGGGTTACTCTGCTGAAGTCTTTTTTGCGAGAGGATTACTCTGGGGAGGAGTTTTCACACAGGGATTACTCTGGTAAGTTTTGTGCAAGGGGATTACTCAGGCGAAGAGTCTTGGAAGGGTATTATTCTGGTGAGGTTTTCTGCCAGGGGGTTACTCTGCTGATGTCTTTTTTGCAAGAGGATTACTCAAGTCAGGAGTTTTCACACAGGGATTACTCTGGTAAGTTTTGTGCAAGGGGATTACTCAGGCAAAGAGTCTTGGAAGTTATATTCTGGTGAGGTTTTCTGCCAGGGGGTTATACTGTTGAAGTCCTTTTTGCAGGAGGATTACTCTGGGGAAGAAGTTTTCACACAGGGATTACTCTGGTAAGTTTTGTGCAAGGGGAATACTCAGGCAAAGAGTAATGGAAGGGTATCATTCTGGTGAGGTTTTCTGCCAGGGGGTTACTCTGCTGAAGTCTTTTATTGCAAGAGGATGACTCTAGGGAGGATTTTCATACAGGAATTAATCTAGTAAGTTTTGTGCAAGGGGATTACTCTGGTAAGTTTTGTGCAAGGGGATTACTCAAGCGAAGAGTCTTGGAAGGGTATCATTCTGGTGAGGTTTCCTGCCAGGGGGTTACTCTGCTGAAGTCTTTTTTGCAAGAGTATTATTCTGGGGAGGAGTTTTCAGACAGGGATTACTCTGGTAAGTTTTGTGCAAGGGAATTACTCAGGCAAAGAGTCTTGGAAGGGTATTATTCTGGTGAGGTTTTCTGCCAGGGGGTTACTCTGCTGATGTCTTTTTTGCAAGAGGATTACTCTCGGCAGGAATTTTCACACAGGGATTACTCTGGTAAGTTTTGTGCAAGGGGATTACTCAGGCGAAGAGTCTTGGAAGCGTATTATTTTGGTGAGGTTTTCTGCCAGGGGGTTACTCTGCTGAAGTTTTTTTTGCAAGAGGATTACTCTGGGGAGGAGTTTTCACACAGGGATTACTCTGGTAAGTTTTCTGCAAGGGGATTACTCATGCAAAGAGTCTTGGAAGGGTATTATTCTGGTGAGGTTTTCTGCCAGGGGGTTACTCTGCGGAAGTCTTTTTTGCAAGAGGATTACTCTGGGGAGGAGTTTTCACACAGGGATTACTCTGGTAAGTTTTGTGCAAGGGGATTACTCAGGCAAAGTCTTGGAAGGGTATTATTCTGGTGAGGTTTTCTGCCAGAGGGTTACTCTGCTGAAGTCTTTTTTGCCAGAGGATTACTATGGGGAGGAGTTTTCACACAGGGATTACTCTGGTAAGTTTTGTGCATGGGGATTACTCAGGCTAAGTATCTTGGAAGGTTATGATTCTGGTGCGGTTTTTTGCCAGGTGGTTACTCTGCTGAAGTCTTTTTTGCAAGAGGATTACTCTGGGGAGGAGTTTTCACACAGGGATTACTCTGGTAAGTTTTGTGCAAGGGGATTACTCAGGCAAAGAGTCTTGGAAGGGTATCATTCTGGTGAGGTTGTCTGCCAGGGGGTTACTCTGCTGTAGTCTTTTTTGGAAGAGGATTACTCTGGGGAGGAGTTTTCACACAGGGATTACTCTGGTAAGTTTTGTGCAAGGAGATTACTCAGGCTAAGAGTCTTGGAATGGTTATTATTCTGGTGAGGTTTTTCTGCCAGGGGGTTACTCTGCTGAAGTCTTTTTTGCAAGAGGATTACTCTGGGGAGGAGTTTTCACACAGGGATTACCCAGGTAAGTTGCATGCAAGGGGATTACTCAGGCGAAGAGTCTTGGAAGGGTATTATTCTGGTGAGGATTTTCTGCCAGGGGGTTACTCTGCTGAAGTCTTTTTTGCAAGAGGATTACTCTGGGGAGGAGTTTTCACACAGGGATTACTCTGGTAGTTTTGTGCAAGGGGATTACTCAGGCGAAGAGTCTTGGAAGGGTATTATTCTGGTGAGGTTTTCTGCCAGGGGGTTACTCTGCTGAAGTCTTTTTGCAAGAGGATTACTCTGGGGAGGAGTTTTCACACAGGGATTACTCTGGTAAGTTTTGTGCAAGGGGATTACTCAGGCGAAGAGTCTTGGAAGGTTATTATTCTGGTGAGGTTTTCTGCCAGGGGGTTACTCTGCTGAAGTCTTTTTGCAAGAGGATTACTCTGGGGAGAGTTTTCACACAGGGATTACTCTGGTAAGTTTTGTGCAAGGGGATTACTCAGGCAAAGAGTCTTGGAAGGGTATATTCTGGTGAGGTTTTCTGCCAGGGGGTTACTCTGCTGAAGTCTTTTTTGCAAGAGGATTACTCTGGGGAGGATTTTCATACACTAGTAAGTTTTGTGCAAGGGATTACTCTGGTAAGTTTTGTGCAAGGGAGATTACTCAGGCAAAGAGTCTTGGAAGGGTATCATTCTGGTGAGGTTTTCTGCCAGGGGGTTACTCTGCTGAAGTCTTTTTTGCAAGAGGATTACTCTGGGGAGGAGTTTTCACACAGGGATTACTCTGGTAAGTTTTGTGCAAGGGGATTACTCAGGCAAAGAGTCTTGGAAGGGTATCATTCTGGTGAGGTTTTCTGCCAGGGGGTTACTCTGCTGAGTCTTTTTTGCAAGAGGATTACTCTGGGGAGGAGTTTTCACACAGGGATTACTCTGGTAAGTTTTGTGCAAGGGGATTACTCAGGCGAAGAGTCTTGGAAGGGTATTATTCTGGTGAGGTTTTCTGCCAGGGGGTTACTCTGCTGAAGTCTTTTTTGCAAGAGGATTACTCTGGGGAGGAGTTTTCACACAGGGATTACTCTGGTAAGTTTTGTGCAAGGGGATTACTCAGGCGAAGAGTCTTGGAAGGGTATTATTCTGGTGAGGTTTTCTGCCAGGGGGTTACTCTGCTGAAGTCTTTTTTGCAAGAGGATTACTCTGGGGAGGAGTTTTCACACAGGGATTACTCTGGTAAGTTTTGTGCAAGGGGATTACTCAGGCGAAGAGTCTTGGAAGGGTATCATTCTGGTGAGGTTTTCTGCCAGGGGGTTACTCTGCTGAAGTCTTTTTTGCAAGAGGATTACTCTGGGGAGGAGTTTTCACACAGGGATTACTCTGGTAAGTTTTGTGCAAGGGGATTACTCAGGGAAGAGTCTTGGAAGGGTATTATTCTGGTGAGGTTTTCTGCCAGGGGGTTACTCTGCTGAAGTCTTTTTTGCAAGAGGATTACTCTGGGGAGGAGTTTTCACACAGGGATTACTCTGGTAATTTTTGTGCAAGGGGATTACTCAGGCTAAGAGTCTTGGAAGGGTTATTATTCTGGTGAGGTTTTCTGCCAGAGGGGTTACTCTGCTGAAGTCTTTTTGCAAGAGGATTACTCTGGGGAGGAGTTTTCACACAGGGATTACTCTGGTAAGTTGCATGCAAGGGGATTACTCAGGCAAAGAGTCTTGGAAGGGTATTATTCTGGTGAGGTTTTCTGCCAGGGGGTTACTCTGCTGAAGTCTTTTTTGCAAGAGGATTACTCTGGGGAGGAGTTTTCACACAGGGATTACTCTGGTAAGTTTGTGCAAGGGGATTACTCAGGCAAAGAGTCTTGGAAGGGTATTATTCTGGTGAGGTTTTCTGCCAGGGGGTTACTCTGCTGAAGTCTTTTTTGCAAGAGATTACTCTGGGGAGGAGTTTTCACACAGGGATTACTCTGGTAAGTTTTGTGCAAGGGGATTACTCAGGCTAAGAGTCTTGGAAGGGTATTATTCTGGTGAGGTTTTCTGCCAGGGGGTTACTCTGCTGAAGTCTTTTTTGCAAGAGATTACTCTGGGGAGGAGTTTTCACACAGGGATTACTCTGGTAAGTTTTGTGCAAGGGGATTACTCAGGCGAAGAGTCTTGGAAGGGTATTATTCTGGTGAGGTTTTCTGCCAGGGGGTTACTCTGCTGAAGTCTTTTTTGCAAGAGGATTACTCTGGGGAGGAGTTTTCACACAGGGATTACTCTGGTAAGTTTTGTGCAAGGGGATTACTCAGGCAAAGAGTCTTGGAAGGGTATCATTCTGGTGAGGTTTTTTGCCAGGGGGTTACTCTGCTGTAGTCTTTTTTGGAAGAGGATTACTCTGGGGAGGAGTTTTCACACAGGGAATACTCAGGTAAATTTTGTTCAAGGGGATTTTTCAGGCGAAGAGTCTTGGAAGGCTATCAGTCTGGTGCGCTTATCTACCAGGGGGTTACTCTGCTGAAGTTTTTTGCAAGAGGATTACTCTGGGGAGGAGTTTTCACACAGGGATTACTCTATAAGTTTTGTGAAAGGGGATTACTCGGGCGAAGAGTGTTTGAAGGGTATCATTCTGGTGAGGTTTTCTGCCAGGGGGTTACTCTACTGAAGTCTTTTTTGCAAGTGGATTACTCTGGGGAGGAGATTTCACACAGGGATTACTCTGGTAAATTTTGTGCAAGGGGATTACTCAGGCGAAGAGTCTTGGAAGGGTATCATTTATGTGAGGTTTTCTGCCAGGGGGTTACTCTGCTGAAGTCTTTTTTGCAAGAGGATTATTCTGGTGAGGAGTTTTCACACAGGGATTACTCTGGTAAGTTTTCTGCAAGGGGATTACTCATGCAAAGAGTCTTGGAAGGGTATTATTCTGGTGAGGTTTTCTGCCAGGGGGTTACTCTGCTGAAGTCTTTTTTGCAAGAGGATTACTCTGGGGAGGAGTTTTCACACAGGGATTACTCTGGTAAGTTTTGTGCAAGGGGATTACTCAGGCGAAGAGTCTTGGAAGGGTATTACTCTGGTGAGGTTTTCTGCCAGAGGGTTACTCTGCTGAAGTCTTTTTTGCAAGAGGATTACTCTGGGGAGGAGTTTTCACACAGGGATTACTCTGGTAAGTTTTGTGCAAGGGGATTACTCAGGATAAGTTTCTTGGAAGGTTATTATTCTGGTGAGGTTTTTTGCCATGGGGTTACTCTGCTCAAGTCTTTTTTTGCAAGAGGATTACTCTGGGGAGGAGTTTTCACACAGGGATTACTCTGGTAAGTTTTGTGCAAGGGGATTACTAAGGCAAAGAGTCTTAGAAGGGTATTATTCTGGGGAGGTTTTCTGCCAGGGGGTTACTCTGCTGAAGTCTTTTTTGCAAGAGGATTACTCTGGGGAGGAGTTTTCACACTGGGATTACTCTGGTAAGTTTTGTGCAAGGGGATTACTCAGGCAAAGAGTCTTGGAAGGGTATTATTCTGGGCAGGTTTTCTGCCAGGGGGTTACTCTGCTGAAGTCTTTTTTGCAAGAGGATTACTCTGGGGAGGAGTTTTCAACAGGGATTACTCTGGTAAGTTTTGTGCAAGGGGATTACTCAGGCGAAGAGTCTTGGAAGGGTATTATTCTGGTGAGGTTTTCTGCCAGAGGGTTACTCTGCTGAAGTCTTTTTTGCAAGAGGATTACTCTGGGGAGGAGTTTTCACACAGGGATTACTCTGGTAATTTTTGTGCAAGGGGGTTACTCAGGCTAAGTGTCTTGGATGGTTATTATTCTGGTGAGGTTTTTTGCCAGGGGGTTACTCTGCTGGAGTCTTTTTTTGCAAGAGGATTACTCTGGGGAGGAGTTTTCATACAGGGATTACCCAGGTAAGTTGCGTGCAAGGGGATTACTCAGGCGAAGAGTCTTGGAAGGGTATTATTCTGGTGAGGTTTTCTGCCAGGGGGTTACTCTGCTGAAGTCTTTTTTGCAAGAGGATTACTCTTGGGAGGAGTTTTCACACAGGGATTACTCTGGTAAGTTTTGTGCAAGGGGATTACTCAGGCGAAGAGTCTTGGAAGGGTATTATTCTGGTGAGGTTTTCTGCCAGGGGGTTACTCTGCTGAAGTCTTTCTGCGAGAGAATTACTTTGGGGAGGAGTTTTCACACAGGGATTACTTTGGTAAGTATTGTGCAAGGGGATTACTCAGGCTAAGTGTCTTGGAAGGTTATTATTCTGGTGAGGTTTTTCGCCAGGGGGTTACTCTGCTGAAGTCTTTTTTGCAAGAAGATTACTCTGGGGAGGAGTTTCCACACAGGGATTACTCTGGTAAGTTTTGTGCAAGGGGATTACTCAGGCGAAGAGTCTTGGAAGGGTATCCTTCTGGTGAGGTTTTCTGCCAGGGGGTTCCTCTGCTGAAGTCTTTTTTGCCAGAGGATTACTCTGGGGAGGAGTTTTCACAGAGGGATTACTCTGGTAAGTTTTGTGCCAGGGGATTACTCAGGCAAAGAGTCTTGGAAGGGTATAATTCTGGTGAGGTTTTTTGCCAGGGGGTTACTCTGCTGTAGTCTTTTTTGGAAGAGAATTACTATGGGGAGGAGTTTTCACACAGGGAATACTCTGGTAAATTTTGTTCAAGGGGATTACTCAGGCGAAGAGTCTTGGAAGGGTATCAGTCTGGTGCGCTTATCTGCCAGGGGGTTACTCTGCTGAAGTTTTTTTGCAAGAGGATTACTCTGGGGAGGAGTTTTCACACAGGGATTACTCTGGTAAGTTTTGTGATAGGGGATTACTCGGGCGAAGAGTCTTGGAGGGTATCATTCTGGTGAGGTTTTCTGCCAGGGGGTTACTCTACTGAAGTCTTTTTTGCAAGTGGATTACTCTGGGGAGGAGATTTCACACAGGAATTACTCTGGTAAATTTTGTGCAAGGGGATTACTCAGGCGAAGAGTCTTGGAAGGGTATTATTCTGGTGAGGTTTTCTGCCAGGGGGTTACTCTGCTGAAGTCTTTTTTGCCAGAGGATTACTATGGGGAGGAGTTTTCACACAGGGATTACTCTGGTAAGTTTTGTGCATGGGGATTACTCAGGCAAAGAGTCTTGGAAGGGTATCATTCTGGTGAGGTTTTCTGCCAGAAGGTTACTCTGCTGTAGTCTTTTTTGCAAGAGGATTACTCTGGGGAGGATTTTTCACACAGGGATTACTCTGGTAAGTTTTGTCAAGGGTATTACTCAGGCGAAGAGTCTTGGAAGGGTATCATTCTGGTGCAGTTTTCTGCCAGGGGGTTACTCTGCTTGAGTCTTTTTTGCAAGAGGATTACTCTGGGGAGGAGTTTTCAGACAGGAATTACTCTGGTAA
The DNA here is from genome assembly GCF_036898095.1 of Palaemon carinicauda. NCBI lineage: Eukaryota > Metazoa > Arthropoda > Malacostraca > Decapoda > Palaemonidae > Palaemon > Palaemon carinicauda. Next base: position 141,825,247 of record NC_090738.1, on the reverse strand, counting down.
GTTTTTTGCAAGGGGATTACTCAGGCGAAGAGTCTTGGAAGGGTATCATTATGGTGCAGTTATCTGCCAAAGGGTTACTCTGCTGAAGTCTTTTTTGCAAGAGGATTACTCTGGGGAGGAGTTTTCACACAGGGATTACTCTGGTAAGTTTTGTGCAAGGGGATTACTCAGGCAAAGAGTCTTGGAAGCGTATTATTCTGGTGAGGTTTTCTGCCAGGGGGTTACTCTGCTGAAGTCTTTTTTGCAAGAGGATTACTCTGGGGAGGAGTTTTTACACAGGGATTACTCTGGTAAGTTTTGTGCAAAGGGATTACTCAGGCGAAAAGTTTTGGAAGGGTATCAATCTAGTGCGGTTATCTGCCAGGGGGTTAATTTGCTGAAGTCTTTTTGGCAAGAGGATTAATCTGTGGAGGAGTTTTCACACATGGATTACTCCGGTGAGTTTTTTGCAAGGGGATTTTTCAGGCGAAGAGTCTTGGAAGGGTATCATTCTGGTGAGGTTTTCTGCCAGGGGGTTACTCTGCTGAAGTCTTTTTTGCAAGAGGATTACTCTGGGGAGGAGTTTTCACACAGGGATTACTCTGGTAAGTTTTGTGCAAGGGGATTACTCAGGCGAAGAGTCTTGGAAGGGTATTATTATGGTGAGGTTTTCTGCCAGGGGGTTACTCTGCTGAAGTCTTTTTTGCAAGAGGATTACTCTGGGGAGGATTTTTCACACAAGGATTACTCTGGTAAGTTTTGTGCAAGGGGATTACTCAGGTGAAGAGTCTCGGCAGGGTATTATTCTGGTGAGGTTGTCTGCCAGGGGGTTACTCTGCTGATGTCTTTTTTGCGAGAGGATTACTCTAGGCAGGAGTTTTCACACAGGGATTACTCTGGTAAGTTTCGTGCAAGGGGATTACTCAGGCAAAGAGTCTTGGAAGCGTATTATTCTGGTGAGGTTTTCTGCCAGGGGGTTACTCGGCTGAAGTCTTTTTTGCAAGAGGATTACTCTGGGGAGAAGTTTTCAGACAGGGATTACTCTGGTAAGTTTTGTGCAAGGGGATTACTCAGGCGAAGAGTAATGGAAGGGTATTATTCTGGTGAGGTTTTCTGCCAGGAGGTTCATCTGCTGTAGTCTTTTTTGCAAAAGGATTACTCTGGGGAGGATTTTTCACACAGGGATTACTCTGGTAAGTTTTGTTCAAGGGGATTACTCACGCGAAGTGTCTTGGAAGGGTATCATTCTGGTGCGGTTTTCTGCCAGGGGGTTACTCTGCTGAAGTCTTTTTTGCAAGAGATTTACTTTGGGGAGGAGTTTTCACACAGGGATTACTCTGGTAAGTTTTTTGCAAGGGGATTACTCAGGCGAAGAGTCTTGGAAGGGTATCATTCTGGTGTGGTTATCTGCCAGGGGGTTACTCTGCTGAAGTCTTTTTTGCAAGAGGATTACTCTTGGGAGGAGTTTTCACACAGGGATTACTCTGGTAAGTTTTGTGCATGGGGATTACTCAGGCGAAGAGTCTTGGAAGGGTATCATTTTGGTGAGGTTTTCTGCCAGGGGGATACTCTGCTAATATCTTTTTTGCAAGAGGATTACTCTGGGGAGGAGTTTTCACACAGGGATTACTCTGGTAAGTTTTGTGCAAGGGGATCACTCAGGCGAAGAGTCTTGGAAGGGTATCATTTTGGTGAGGTTTTCTGCCAGGGGGTTACTCTGCTGAAGTCTTTTTTGCAAGAGGATTACTCTGGGGAGGAGTTTTCACACAGGGATTACTCTGGTAAGTTTTGTGCAAGGGGATTACTCAGGCGAAGAGTCTTGGAAGGGTATTATTCTGGTGAGGTTTTCTACCAGGGGTTACTCTGCTGATGTCTTTTTTGCAGGAGGATTACTCTAGGCAGGAGCTTTCACACAGGGATTACTCTGGTAAGTTTTGTGCAAGGGGATTACTCAGGCAAAGAGTCTTGGAAGAGTATCATTCTGGTGAGGTTTTCTGCCAGGGGGTTACTCTGCTGAAGTCTTTTTCGCAAGAGGGTTACTCTGGGGAGAAGTTTTCACACAGGGATTACTCTGGTAAGTTTTGTGCAAGGGGATTACTCAGGCGAAGAGTAATGGAAGGGTATTATTCTGGTGAGGTTTTCTGCCAGGAGGTTCCTCTGCTGTAGTCTTTTTTGCAAGAGGATTACTCTGGGGAGGATTTTTCACACAGGGATTACTCTGGTAAGTTTTGTTCAAGGGGATTACTCAGGCAAAGAGTCTTGGAAGGGTATCATTCTGGTGCGGTTTTTTGCCAGGGGGTTACTCTGCTGAAGTCTTTTTTGCAAGAGATTTACCCTGGGGAGGAGTTTTCAGACAGGGATTACTCTGGTAAATTTTTTGCAAGGTGATTACTCAGGCGAAGAGTCTTGGAAGGGTATCATTCTGGTGCAGTTATCTGCCAGAGGGTTACTGTGCTGAAGTCTTTTTTGCAATAGGATTACTCTGGGGAGGTGTTTTTACACAGGGATTAGTCTGGTAAGTTTTGTGCAAAGGGATTACTCAGGCAAAGAGTTTTGGAAGGGTATCATTCTAGTGCGGTTATCTGCCAGGGGGTTACTCTGCTGAAGTCTTTTTTGCAAGAGGATTACTCTGTGGAGGAGTTTTCACACATGATTACTCTGGTAAGTTTTTTGGTAGGGGATTACTCAGGCGAAGAGTCTTGGAAGGGTATCATTCTGGTGAGGTTTTCTGCCAGGGGGTTACTCTGCTGAAGTTTTTTTTGCAAGAGGATTACTCTGGGGAGGAGTTTTCACACAGGGATTACTCTGGTAAGTTTTGTGCAAGGGGATTACTCGGGCGAAGAGTCTTGGAAGGGTATCATTCTGGTGAGGTTTTCTGCCAGGGGGTTACTCTGCTGAAGTCTTTTTTGCAAGTGGATTACTCTGGGGAGGAGTTTTCACACAGGGATTACTCTGGTAAATTTTGTGCAAGGGGATTACTCAGGCGAAGAGTCTTGGAAGGGTATCATTCTGTGAGGTTTTCTGCCAGGGGGTTACTCTGCTGAAGTCTTTTTTGCAAGAGGATTACTCTGGTGAGGAGTTTTCACACAGGGATTACTCTGGTAAGTTTTGTGCAAGGGGATTACTCAGGCGAAGAGTCTTGGAAGGGTATTATTCTGGTGAGGTTTTCTGCCAGGGGGTTACTCTGCTGAAGTCTTTTTTGCAAGAGGATTACTCTGGGGAGGAGTTTTCACACAGGGATTACTCTGGTAAGTTTTGTGCAAGGGGATTACTCAGGCAAAGAGTCTTGGAAGGGTATCATTCTGGTGAGGTTTTCTGCCAGAAGGTTACTCTGCTGAAGTCTTTTTTGCAAGAGGATTACTCTGGGGAGGAGTTTTCACACAGGGATTACTCTGGTAAGTTTGTCAAGGGGATTACTCAGGCGAAGAGTCTTGGAAGGGTATATTCTGGTGCGGTTTTCTGCCAGGGGGTTACTCTGCTTAAGTCTTTTTTGCAAGAGGATTACTCTGGGGAGGAGTTTTCAGACACAGGGATTACTTTGGTAAGTTTTGTGCAAGGGGATTACTCAGGCGAAGAGTCTTGGAAGGGTATCATTCTGGTGAGGTTTCTGCCAGGGGGTTACTCTGCTGAAGTCTTTTTTGCAAGAGGATTACTCTGGGGAGGAGTTTTCACACAGGGATTACTCTGGTAAGTTTTGTGCAGGGGATTACTCAGGCAAAGAGTCTTGGAAGGGTATTATTCTGGTGAGGTTTTCTGCCAGGGGGTTACTCTGCTAATATCTTTTTTGCAAGAGGATTACTCTGGGGAGGAGTTTTCACACAGGGATTACTCTGGTAAGTTTTGTCAAGGGGATTACTCAGGCGAAGAGTCTTGGAAGAGTATCATTCTGGTGTGGTTTTCTGCCAGGGGGTTACTCTGCTGAAGTCTTTTTTGCAAGAGATTACTCTGGGGAGGAGTTTTCACACAGGGATTACTCTGGTAAGTTTTTGTGCAAGGGGATTACTCAGGCGAAGAGTCTTGGAAGGGTATCATTCTGGTGCGGTTTCTGCCAGGGGGTTACTCTGCTGAAGTCTTTTTTGCAAGAGGATTACTCTGGGGAGGAGTTTTCACACAGGGATTACTCTGGTAAGTTTTGTGCAAGGGGATTACTCAGGCGAAGAGTTCTTGGAAGGTATTATTCTGGTGAGGTTTCTGCCAGGGGGTTACTCTGCTGAAGTCTTTTTTGCAAGAGGATTACTCTGGGGAGGAGTTTTCACACAGGGATTACTCTGGTAAGTTTTGTGCAAGGGGATTACTCAGGCGAAGAGTCTTGGAATGGTATCATTCTGGTGAGGTTTTCTGCCAGGGGGTTACTCTGCTGAAGTCTTTTTTGCAAGAAGATTACTCTGGGGAGGAGTTTTCACACAGGGATTACTCTGGTAAGTTTTGTGCAAGGGGATTACTCAGGCGAAGAGTCTTGGAAGGGTATCATTCTGGTGAGGTTTTCTGCCAGGGGGTTACTCTGCTGAAGTCTTTTTTGCGAGAGGATTACTCTGGGGAGGAGTTTTCACACAGGGATTACTCTGGTAAGTTTTGTGCAAGGGGATTACTCAGGCGAAGAGTCTTGGAAGGGTATCATTCTGGTGAGGGTTTCTGCCAGGGGGTTACTCTGCTGATGTCTTTTTTGCAAGAGGATTACTCTGGGGAGGAGTTTTCACACAGGGATTACTCTGGTAAGTTTTGTGCAAGGGGATTATCCAGGCGAAGAGTCTTGGAAGGGTATATTCTGGTGAGGTTTTCTGCCAGGGGGTTATACTGCTGAAGTCCTTTTTGCAAGAGGATTACTCTGGGGAGGAGTTTTCACACAGGGATTACTCTGGTAAGTTTTGTGCAAGGGGATTACTCAGGCAAAGAGTCTTGGAAGGGTATCATTCTGGTGAGGTTTTCTGCCAGGGGGTTACTCTGCTGAAGTCTTTTTTGCAAGAGGATACTCTAGGGAGGATTTTCATACAGGAATTAATCAGTTTTGTGCAAGGGGATTACTCTGGTAAGTTTTGTGCAAGGGGATTACTCAAGGCGAAGAGTCTTGGAAGGGTATCATTCTGGTGAGGTTTCTGCCAGGGGGTTACTCTGCTGAAGTCTTTTTTGCAAGAGATTACTCTGGTGAGGAGTTTTCACACAGGGATTACTCTGGTAAGTTTTGTGCAAGGGATTACTCAGGCAAAGAGTCTTGGAAGGGTATTATTCTGGTGAGGTTTTCTGCCAGGGGGTTACTCTGCTGAAGTCTTTTTTGCAAGAGGATTACTCTCGGAGGAGTTTTCACACAGGGATTACTCTGGTAAGTTTTGTGCAAGGGGATTACTCAGGCGAAGAGTCTTGGAAGCGTATCATTTCTGGTGAGGTTTTCTGCCAGGGGGTTACTCTGCTGAAGTCTTTTTTGCAAGAGGATTACTCTGGGGAGGAGTTTTCACACAGGGATTACTCTGGTAAGTTTTCTGCAAGGGGATTACTCAGGCGAAGAGTCTTGGAAGGGTATATTCTGGTGAGGTTTTCTGCCAGGGGGTTACTCTGCTGAAGTCTTTTTTGCAAGAGGATTACTCTGGGGAGGAGTTTTCACACAGGGATTACTCTGGTAAGTTTTGTGCAAGGGGATTACTCAGGCGAAGAGTCTTGGAAGGGTATTATTCTGGTGAGGTTTTCTGCCAGGAGGGTTACTCTGCTGAAGTCTTTTTTGCAAGAGGATTACTATGGGGAGGAGTTTTCACACAGGGATTACTCTGGTAAGTTTTGTGCAGGGGATTACTCAGGCTAAGAGTCTTGGAAGGTTATATTCTGGTGAGGTTTTCTGCCAGGGGGTTACTCTGCTGAAGTCTTTTTTGCAAGAGGATTACTCTGGGGAGGAGTTTTCACACAGGGATTACTCTGGTAAGTTTTGTGCAAGGGGATTACTCAGGCAAAGAGTCTTGGAAGGGTATCATTCTGGTGAGGTTTTCTGCCAGGGGGTTACTCTGCTGAAGTCTTTTTTGCAAGAGGATTACTCTGGGGAGGAGTTTTCACACAGGGATTACTCTGGTAAGTTTTGTGCAAGGGATTACTCAGGCGAAGAGTCTTGGAAGGGTATCATTCTGGTGAGGTTTCTGCCAGAGGGTTACTCTGCTGAAGTCTTTTTTGCAAGAGGATTACTCTGGGGAGGAGTTTTCACACAGGATTACTCTGGTAATTTTTGTACAAGGGGATTACTCAGGCTAAGAGTCTTGGAAGGGTATTATTCTGGTGAGGTTTTCTGCCAGGGGGTTACTCTGCTGAAGTCTTTTTTGCAAGAGGATTACTCTGGGGAGGAGTTTTCACACAGGGATTACTCTGGTAAGTTTTGTGCAAGGGGATTACTCAGGCGAAGAGTCTTGGAAGGGTATTATTCTGGTGAGGTTTTCTGCCAGGGGGTTACTCTGCTGAAGTCTTTTTTGCAAGAGGATTACTCTGGGGAGGAGTTTTCACACAGGGATTACTCTGGTAAGTTTTGTGCAAGGGGATTACTCAGGCGAAGAGTCTTGGAAGGGTATTATTCTGGTGAGGTTTTCTGCCAGGGGGTTACTCTGCTGAAGTCTTTTTTGCAAGAGAATTACTCTGGGGAGGAGTTTTCACACAGGGATTACTCTGGTAAGTTTTGTGCAAGGGGATTACTCAGGCTAAGTGTCTTGGAAGGTATTATTCTGGTGAGGTTTTCTGCCAGGGGGTTACTCTGCTGAAGTCTTTTTTGCAAGAGGATTACTATGGGGAGGAGTTTTCACACAGGGATTACTCTGGTAAGTTTTGTGCAAGGGGATTACTCAGGCGAAGAGTCTTGGAAGGGTATGATTCTGGTGAGGTTTTCTGCCAGGGGGTTACTTCTGCTGAAGTCTTTTTTGCAGAGGATTACTCTGGGGAGGAGTTTTCACACAGGGATTACTCTGGTAAGTTTTGTGCAAGGGGATTACTCAGGCAAAGAGTCTTGGAAGGGTATCATTCTGGTGAGGTTGTCTGCCAGGGGGTTACTCTGCTGTAGTCTTTTTTGGAAGAGGATTACTCTGGGGAGGAGTTTTCACACAGGGATTACTCTGGTAAGTTTTGTTGCAAGGGATTACTCAGGCGAAGAGTCTTGGAAGGTTATCATTCTGGTGGCTTATCTGCCAGGGGGTTACTCTGCTGAAGTCTTTTTTGCAAGAGGATTACTCTGGGGAGGAGTTTTCACACAGGGATTACTCCAGGTAAGTTTTGTGCAAGGGGATTACTCAGGCGAAGAGTCTTGGAAGGGTATCATTCTGGTCAGGTTTTCTGCCAGGGGGTTACTCTGCTGAAGTCTTTTTTGCAAGAGGATTACTCTGGGGAGGAGTTTTCACAAGGGATTACTCTGGTATTTTGTGCAAGGGGATTACTCAGGCGAAGAGTCTTGGAAGGGTATCATTCTGGTGAGGTTTTCTGCCAGGGGGTTACTCTGCTGAAGTCTTTTTTGCAAGAGGATTACTCTGGGGAGGAGTTTTCACACAGGGATTACTCTGGTAAGTTTTGTGCAAGGGGATTACTCAGGCGAAGAGTCTTGGAAGGGTATATTCTGGTGAGGTTTTCTGCCAGGGGGTTACTCTGCTGAAGTCTTTTTTGCAAGAGGATTACTCTCAGGAGTTTTCACACAGGGATTACTCTGGTAAGTTTTGTGCAAGGGGATTACTCAGGCAAAGAGTCTTGGAAGGGTTATATTCTGGTGAGGTTTTCTGCCAGGGGGTTACTCTGCTGAAGTCTTTTTTGCAAGAGGATTACTCTGGGGGAGAAGTTTTCACACAGGGATTACTCTGGTAAGTTTTGTGCAAGGGAATTACTCAGGCAAAGAGTCTTGGAAGGGTATCATTCTGGTGAGGTTTTCTGCCAGGGGGTTACTCTGCTGAAGTCTTTTTTGCAAGAGGATTACTCTGGGGAGGATTTTTCACACAAGGGATTACTCTGGTAAGTTTTGTGCAAGGGGATTACTCAGGCAAAGAGTCTTGGAAGGGTATTATTCTGGTGAGGTTTTCTGCCAGGGGGTTACTCTGCTGAAGTCTTTTTTGCAAGAGGATTACTCTGGGGAGGAGTTTTCACACAGGGATTACTCTGGTAAGTTTTGTGCAAGGGGATTACTCAGGCGAAGAGTCTTGGAAGGGTATTATTCTGGTGAGGTTTTCTGCCAGGGGTTACTCTGCTGAAGTCTTTTTTGCAAGAGGATTACTCTGGGGAGGAGTTTTCACACAGGGATTACTCTGGTAAGTTTTGTGCAAGGGGATTACTCAGGCGAAGAGTCTTGGAAGGGTATTATTCTGGTGAGGTTTTCTGCCTGGGGGTTACTCTGCTGAAGTCTTTTTTGCAAGAGGATTACTCTGGGGAGGAGTTTTCACACAGGGATTACTCTGGTAAGTTTTGTGCAAGGGGATTACTCAGGCAAAGAGTCTTGGAAGGGTATCATTCTGGTGAGGTTTCTGCCAGGGGGTTACTCTGCTGTAGTCTTTTTTGGAAGAGGATTACTCTGGGGAGGAGTTTTCACACAGGGATTACTCTGGTAAGTTTTTGCAAGGGGATTACTCAGGAAGAGTCTTGGAAGGGTATTATTCTGGTGAGGTTTTCTGCCAGGGGGTTACTCTGCTGAAGTCTTTTTTGCAAGAGGATTACTCTGGGGAGGAGTTTTCACACAGGGATTACTCTGGTAATTTTTGTGCAAGGGGATTACTCAGGCTAAGTGTCTTGGATGGTTATTATTCTTGTGAGGTTTTTTGTCAGAGGGGTTACTCTGCAGAAGTCTTTTCTTGCAAGAGGATTACTCTGGGGAGGAGTTTTCATACAGGGATTACCTGGTAAGTTGCATGCAAGGGGATTACTCAGGCAAAGAGTCTTGGAAGGGTATTATTCTGGTGAGATTTTCTGCCAGGGGGTTACTCTGCTGAGTCTTTTTTGCAAGAGGATTACTCTGGGGAGGAGTTTTCACACAGGGATTACTCTGGTTAGTTCTGTGCAAGGGGATTACTCAGGCAAAGAGTCTTGGAAGGGTATTATTCTGGTGAGGTTTTCTGCTAGGGGGTTACTCTGCTGAAGTCTTTCTTGCAAGAGAATTACTCTGGGGAGGAGTTTTCACACAGGGATTACTCTGGTAAGTTTTGTGCAAGGGGATTACTCAGGCTAAGTGTCTTGGAAGGTTATTATTCTGGTGAGGTTTTTCGCCAGGGGGTTACTCTGCTGAAGTCTTTTTTGCAAGAAGATGACTCTGGGGAGGAGTTTTCACACAGGGATTACTCTGGTAAGTTTTGTGCAAGGGGATTACTCAGGCGAAGAGTCTTGGAAGGGTATCCTTCTGGTGAGGTTTTCTGCCAGGGGGTTCCTCTGCTGAAGTCTTTTTTGCCAGAGGATTACTCTGGGGAGGAGTTTTCACAGAGGGATTACTCTGGTAAGTTTTGTGCAAGGGGATTACTCAGGCAAAGAGTCTTGGAAGGGTATCATTCTGGTGAGGTTTTTTGCCAGGGGGTTACTCTGCTGTAGTCTTTTTTGGAAGAGGATTACTCTGGGGAGGAGTTTTCACACAGGGAATACTCAGGTAAATTTTGTTCAAGGGGATTTTTCAGGCGAAGACTCTTGGAAGGCTATCAGTCTGGTGCGCTTATCTACCAGGGGGTTACTCTGCTGAAGTTTTTTGCAAGAGGATTACTCTGGGGAGGAGTTTTCACACAGGGATTACTCTATAAGTTTTGTGAAAGGGGATTACTCGGGCGAAGAGTGTTTGAAGGGTATCATTCTGGTGAGGTTTTCTGCCAGGGGGTTACTCTACTGAAGTCTTTTTTGCAAGTGGATTACTCTGGGGAGGAGATTTCACACAGGGATTACTCTGGTAAATTTTGTGCAAGGGGATTACTCAGGCGAAGAGTCTTGGAAGGGTATCATTTATGTGAGGTTTTCTGCCAGGGGGTTACTCTGCTGAAGTCTTTTTTGCAAGAGGATTATTCTGGTGAGGAGTTTTCACACAGGGATTACTCTGGTAAGTTTTCTGCAAGGGGATTACTCATGCAAAGAGTCTTGGAAGGGTATTATTCTGGTGAGGTTTTCTGCCAGGGGGTTACTCTGCTGAAGTCTTTTTTGCAAGAGGATTACTCTGGGGAGGAGTTTTCACACAGGGATTACTCTGGTAAGTTTTGTGCAAGGGGATTACTCAGGCGAAGAGTCTTGGAAGGGTATTACTCTGGTGAGGTTTTCTGCCAGAGGGTTACTCTGCTGAAGTCTTTTTTGCAAGAGGATTACTCTGGGGAGGAGTTTTCACACAGGGATTACTCTGGTAAGTTTTGTGCAAGGGGATTACTCAGGATAAGTTTCTTGGAAGGTTATTATTCTGGTGAGGTTTTTTTTCCATGGGGTTACTCTGCTCAAGTCTTTTTTTGCAAGAGGATTACTCTGGGGAGGAGTTTTCACACAGGGATTACTCTGGTAAGTTTTGTGCAAGGGGATTACTAAGGCAAAGAGTCTTAGAAGGGTATTATTCTGGGGAGGTTTTCTGCCAGGGGGTTACTCTGCTGAAGTCTTTTTTGCAAGAGGATTACTCTGGGGAGGAGTTTTCACACTGGGATTACTCTGGTAAGTTTTGTGCAAGGGGATTACTCAGGCAAAGAGTCTTGGAAGGGTATTATTCTGGGCAGGTTTTCTGCCAGGGGGTTACTCTGCTGAAGTCTTTTTTGCAAGAGGATTACTCTGGGGAGGAGTTTTCAAACAGGGATTACTCTGGTAAGTTTTGTGCAAGGGGATTACTCAGGCGAAGAGTCTTGGAAGGGTATTATTCTGGTGAGGTTTTCTGCCAGAGGGTTACTCTGCTGAAGTCTTTTTTGCAAGAGGATTACTCTGGGGAGGAGTTTTCACACAGGGATTACTCTGGTAATTTTTGTGCAAGGGGGTTACTCAGGCTAAGTGTCTTGGATGGTTATTATTCTGGTGAGGTTTTTTGCCAGGGGGTTACTCTGCTGGAGTCTTTTTTTGCAAGAGGATTACTCTGGGGAGGAGTTTTCATACAGGGATTACCCAGGTAAGTTGCGTGCAAGGGGATTACTCAGGCGAAGAGTCTTGGAAGGGTATTATTCTGGTGAGGTTTTCTGCCAGGGGGTTACTCTGCTGAAGTCTTTTTTGCAAGAGGATTACTCTTGGGAGGAGTTTTCACACAGGGATTACTCTGGTAAGTTTTGTGCAAGGGGATTACTCAGGCGAAGAGTCTTGGAAGGGTATTATTCTGGTGAGGTTTTCTGCCAGGGGGTTACTCTGCTGAAGTCTTTCTCGCGAGAGAATTACTTTGGGGAGGAGTTTTCACAGAGGGATTACTTTGGTAAGTATTGTGCAAGGGGATTACTCAGGCTAAGTGTCTTGGAAGGTTATTATTCTGGTGAGGTTTTTCGCCAGGGGGTTACTCTGCTGAAGTCTTTTTTGCAAGAAGATTACTCTGGGGAGGAGTTTCCACACAGGGATTACTCTGGTAAGTTTTGTGCAAGGGGATTACTCAGGCGAAGAGTCTTGGAAGGGTATCCTTCTGGTGAGGTTTTCTGCCAGGGGGTTCCTCTGCTGAAGTCTTTTTTGCCAGAGGATTACTCTGGGGAGGAGTTTTCACAGAGGGATTACTCTGGTAAGTTTTGTGCCAGGGGATTACTCAGGCAAAGAGTCTTGGAAGGGTATAATTCTGGTGAGGTTTTTTGCCAGGGGGTTACTCTGCTGTAGTCTTTTTTGGAAGAGAATTACTATGGGGAGGAGTTTTCACACAGGGAATACTCTGGTAAATTTTGTTCAAGGGGATTACTCAGGCGAATAGTCTTGGAAGGGTATCAGTCTGGTGCGCTTATCTGCCAGGGGGTTACTCTGCTGAAGTTTTTTTTGCAAGAGGATTACTCTGGGGAGGAGTTTTCACACAGGGATTACTCTGGTAAGTTTTGTGATAGGGGATTACTCGGGCGAAGAGTCTTGGGAGGGTATCATTCTGGTGAGGTTTTCTGCCAGGGGGTTACTCTACTGAAGTCTTTTTTGCAAGTGGATTACTCTGGGGAGGAGATTTCACACAGGAATTACTCTGGTAAATTTTGTGCAAGGGGATTACTCAGGCGAAGAGTCTTGGAAGGGTATTATTCTGATGAGGTTTTCTGCCAGGGGGTTACTATGCTGAAGTCTTTTTTGCCAGAGGATTACTATGGGGAGGAGTTTTCACACAGGGATTACTCTGGTAAGTTTTGTGCATGGGGATTACTCAGGCAAAGAGTCTTGGAAGGGTATCATTCTGGTGAGGTTTTCTGTCAGAAGGTTACTCTGCTGTAGTCTTTTTTGCAAGAGGATTACTCTGGGGAGGATTTTTCACACAGGGATTACTCTGGTAAGTTTTGTCAAGGGTATTACTCAGGCGAAGAGTCTTGGAAGGGTATCATTCTGGTGCAGTTTTCTGCCAGGGGGTTACTCTGCTTGAGTCTTTTTTGCAAGAGGATTACTCTGGGGAGGAGTTTTCAGACAGGAATTACTCTGGTAAGTTTTTTGCAAGGGGATTACTCAGGCGAAGAGTCTTGGAAGGGTATCATTATGGTGCAGTTATCTGCCAAAGGGTTACTCTGCTGAAGTCTTTTTTGCAAGAGGATTACTCTGGGGAGGAGTTTTCACACAGGGATTACTCTGGTAAGTTTTGTGCAAGGGGATTACTCAGGCAAAGAGTCTTGGAAGCGTATTATTCTGGTGAGGTTTTCTGCCAGGGGGTTACTCTGCTGAAGTCTTTTTTGCAAGAGGATTACTCTGGGGAGGTGTTTTTACACAGGGATTACTCTGGTAAGTTTTGTGCAAAGGGATTACTCAGGCGAAAAGTTTTGGAAGGGTATCAATCTAGTGCGGTTATCTGCCAGGGGGTTAATTTGCTGAAGTCTTTTTGGCAAGAGGATTAATCTGTGGAGGAGTTTTCACACATGGATTACTCCGGTGAGTTTTTTGCAAGGGGATTTTTCAGGCGAAGAGTCTTGGAAGGGTATCATTCTGGTGAGGTTTTCTGCCAGGGGGTTACTCTGCTGAAGTCTTTTTTGCAAGAGGATTACTCTGGGGAGGAGTTTTCACACAGGGATTACTCTGGTAAGTTTTGTGCAAGGGGATTACTCAGGCGAAGAGTCTTGGAAGGGTATTATTATGGTGAGGTTTTCTGCCAGGGGGTTACTCTGCTGAAGTCTTTTTTGCAAGAGGATTACTCTGGGGAGGATTTTTCACACAAGGATTACTCTGGTAAGTTTTGTGCAAGGGGATTACTCAGGTGAAGAGTCTCGGCAGGGTATTATTCTGGTGAGGTTGTCTGCCAGGGGGTTACTCTGCTGATGTCTTTTTTGCGAGAGGATTACTCTAGGCAGGAGTTTTCACACAGGGATTACTCTGGTAAGTTTCGTGCAAGGGGATTACTCAGGCAAAGAGTCTTGGAAGCGTATTATTCTGGTGAGGTTTTCTGCCAGGGGGTTACTCGGCTGAAGTCTTTTTTGCAAGAGGATTACTCTGGGGAGAAGTTTTCAGACAGGGATTACTCTGGTAAGTTTTGTGCAAGGGGATTACTCAGGCGAAGAGTAATGGAAGGGTATTATTCTGGTGAGGTTTTCTGCCAGGAGGTTCATCTGCTGTAGTCTTTTTTGCAAAAGGATTACTCTGGGGAGGATTTTTCACACAGGGATTACTCTGGTAAGTTTTGTTCAAGGGGATTACTCACGCGAAGTGTCTTGGAAGGGTATCATTCTGGTGCGGTTTTCTGCCAGGGGGTTACTCTGCTGAAGTCTTTTTTGCAAGAGATTTACTTTGGGGAGGAGTTTTCACACAGGGATTACTCTGGTAAGTTTTTTGCAAGGGGATTACTCAGGCGAAGAGTCTTGGAAGGGTATCATTCTGGTGTGGTTATCTGCCAGGGGGTTACTCTGCTGAAGTCTTTTTTGCAAGAGGATTACTCTTGGGAGGAGTTTTCACACAGGGATTACTCTGGTAAGTTTTGTGCATGGGGATTACTCAGGCGAAGAGTCTTGGAAGGGTATCATTTTGGTGAGGTTTTCTGCCAGGGGGATACTCTGCTAATATCTTTTTTGCAAGAGGATTACTCTGGGGAGGAGTTTTCACACAGGGATTACTCTGGTAAGTTTTGTGCAAGGGGATCACTCAGGCGAAGAGTCTTGGAAGGGTATCATTTTGGTGAGGTTTTCTGCCAGGGGGTTACTCTGCTGAAGTCTTTTTTGCAAGAGGATTACTCTGGGGAGGAGTTTTCACACAGGGATTACTCTGGTAAGTTTTGTGCAAGGGGATTACTCAGGCGAAGAGTCTTGGAAGGGTATTATTCTGGTGAGGTTTTCTACCAGGGGTTACTCTGCTGATGTCTTTTTTGCAGGAGGATTACTCTAGGCAGGAGCTTTCACACAGGGATTACTCTGGTAAGTTTTGTGCAAGGGGATTACTCAGGCAAAGAGTCTTGGAAGAGTATCATTCTGGTGAGGTTTTCTGCCAGGGGGTTACTCTGCTGAAGTCTTTTTCGCAAGAGGGTTACTCTGGGGAGAAGTTTTCACACAGGGATTACTCTGGTAAGTTTTGTGCAAGGGGATTACTCAGGCGAAGAGTAATGGAAGGGTATTATTCTGGTGAGGTTTTCTGCCAGGAGGTTCCTCTGCTGTAGTCTTTTTTGCAAGAGGATTACTCTGGGGAGGATTTTTCACACAGGGATTACTCTGGTAAGTTTTGTTCAAGGGGATTACTCAGGCAAAGAGTCTTGGAAGGGTATCATTCTGGTGCGGTTTTTTGCCAGGGGGTTACTCTGCTGAAGTCTTTTTTGCAAGAGATTTACCCTGGGGAGGAGTTTTCAGACAGGGATTACTCTGGTAAATTTTTTGCAAGGTGATTACTCAGGCGAAGAGTCTTGGAAGGGTATCATTCTGGTGCAGTTATCTGCCAGAGGGTTACTGTGCTGAAGTCTTTTTTGCAATAGGATTACTCTGGGGAGGTGTTTTTACACAGGGATTAGTCTGGTAAGTTTTGTGCAAAGGGATTACTCAGGCAAAGAGTTTTGGAAGGGTATCATTCTAGTGCGGTTATCTGCCAGGGGGTTACTCTGCTGAAGTCTTTTTTGCAAGAGGATTACTTGTGGAGGAGTTTTCACACATGGATTACTCTGGTAAGTTTTTTGTAGGGGATTACTCAGGCGAAGAGTCTTGGAAGGGTATCATTCTGGTGAGGTTTTCTGCCAGGGGGTTACTCTGCTGAAGTCTTTTTTGCAAGAGGATTACTCTGGGGAGGAGTTTTCACACAGGGATTACTCTGGTAAGTTTTGTGCAAGGGGATTACTAGGCGAAGAGTCTTGGAAGGGTATCATTCTGGTGAGGTTTTCTGCCAGGGGGTTACTCTGCTGAAGTCTTTTTTGCAAGATGGATTACTCTGGGGAGGAGTTTTCACACAGGGATTACTCTGGTAAGTTTTGTGCAAGGGGATTACTCAGGCGAAGAGTCTTGGAAGGGTATCATTCTAGTGAGGTTTTCTGCCAGGGGGTTACTCTGCTGAAGTCTTTTTTGCAAGAGGATTACTCTGGTCAGGAGTTTTCACACAGGGATTACTCTGGTAAGTTTTGTGCAAGGGGATTACTCAGGCGAAGAGTCTTGGAAGGGTATTATTCTGGTGAGGTTTTCTGCCAGGGGGTTACTCTGCTGAAGTCTTTTTTGCAAGAGGATTACTCTGGGGAGGAGTTTTCACACAGGGATTACTCTGGTAAGTTTTGTGCAAGGGGATTACTCAGGCAAAGAGTCTTGGAAGGGTATCATTCTGGTGAGGTTTTCTGCCAGGAGGTTACTCTGCTGAAGTGTTTTTGCAAGAGGATTACTCTGGGGAGGAGTTTTCACACAGGGATTACTCTGGTAAGTTTTCTGCAAGGGGATTACTCAGGCGAAGAGTCTTGGAAGGGTATATTCTGGTGCGGTTTTCTGCCAAGGGGGTTACTCTGCGGAAGTCTTTTTTGCAAGAGGATTATTCTGGGGAGGAGTTTTCACACAGGGATTACTCTGGGGAGGAGTTTTCACACAGGGATTACTCTGGTAAGTTTTTTGCAAGGGGATTACTCAGGCGAAGAGTCTTGGAAGGGTATCATTCTGGTGAGGTTTTTCTGCCAGGGGGTTACTCTGCTGAAGTCTTTTTTGCAAGAGGATTACTCTGGGGAGGAGTTTTCACACAGGGATTACTCTGGTAAGTTTTGTGCAAGGGGATTACTCAGGCGAAGAGTCTTGGAAGGGTATTATTCTGGTGAGGTTTTCTGCCAGGGGGTTACTCTGCTGAAGTCTTTTTTGCAAGAGGATTACTCTGGGGAGGAGTTTTCACACAGGGATTACTCTGGTAAGTTTTGTGCAAGGGGATTACTCAGGCGAAGAGTCTTGGAAGTATTATTCTGGTGAGGTTTTCTGCCAGGGGGTTACTCTGCTGAAGTCTTTTTTGCAAGAGGATTACTCTGGGGAGGAGTTTTCACACAGGGATTACTCTGGTAAGTTTTCGTGCAAGGGGATTACTCAGGCGAAGAGTCTTGGAAGGGTATTATTCTGGTGAGGTTTTTCTGCCAGGGGGTTACTCTGCTGAAGTCTTTTTTGCAAGAGGATTACTCTGGGGAGGAGTTTTCACACAGGGATTACTCTGGTAAGTTTTGTGCAAGGGGATTACTCAGGCTAAGTGTCTTGGAAGGTATATTCTGGTGAGGTTTCTGCCAGGGGGTTACTCTGCTAAGTCTTTTTTGCAAGAGGATTACTCTGGGGAGGAGTTTTCACACAGGGATTACTCTGGTAAGTTTTGTGCAAGGGGATTACTCAGGCTAAGAGTCTTGGAAGGTATCATTCTGGTGAGGTTTTTCTGCCAGGGGGTTACTCTGCTGAAGTCTTTTTTGCAAGAAGATTACTCTGGGGAGGAGTTTTCACACAGGGATTACTCTGGTAAGTTTTGTGCAAGGGGATTACTCAGGCGAAGAGTCTTGGAAGGGTATCATTCTGGTGAGGTTTTCTGCCAGGGGGTTACTCTGCTGAAGTCTTTTTTGCAGAGGATTACTCTGGGGAGGAGTTTTCACACAGGGATTACTCTGGTAAGTTTTGTGCAAGGGGATTACTCAGGCAAAGAGTCTTGGAAGGGTATCATTCTGGTGAGGTTTTTCTGCCAGGGGGTTACTCTGCTGTAGTCTTTTTTGCAAGAGGATTACTCTGGGGAGGAGTTTTCACACAGGGAATACTCTGGTAAATTTTGTTCAAGGGGATTACTCAGGCGAAGAGTCTTGGAAGGGTATCATTCTGGTGAGGTTTTCTGCCAGGGGGTTACTCTGCTGAAGTTTTTTTGCAAGAGGATTACTCTGGGGAGGAGTTTTCACACAGGGATTACTCTGGTAAGTTTTGTGCAAGGGGATTACTCAGGCGAAGAGTCTTGGAAGGGTATCATTCTGGTGAGGTTTTCTGCCAGGGGGTTACTCTGCTGAAGTCTTTTTTGCAAGAGGATTACTCTGGGGAGGAGATTTCACACAGGGATTACTCTGGTAAGTTTTGTGCAAGGGGATTACACAGGCGAAGAGTCTTGGAAGGGTATCATTCTGGTGAGGTTTTCTGCCAGGGGGTTACTCTGCTGAAGTCTTTTTTGCAAGAGGATTACTCTGGTGAGGAGTTTTCACACAGGATTACTCTGGTAAGTTTTGTGCAAGGGGATTACTCAGGCAAAGAGTCTTGGAAGGGTATTATTCTGGTGAGGTTTTCTGCCAGGGGGTTACTCTGCTGAAGTCTTTTTTGCAAGAGGATTACTCTGGGGAGGAAGTTTTCACACAGGGATTACTCTGGTAAGTTTTGTGCAAGGGGATTACTCAGGCAAAGAGTCTTGGAAGTATTATTCTGGTGAGGTTTTCTGCCAGGGGGTTACTCTGCTGAAGTCTTTTTTGCAAGAGGATTACTCTGGGGAGGATTTTTCATACAGGGATTATTCTGGTAAGTTTTGTTGCAAGGGGATTACTCAGGCGAAGAGTCTTGGAAGGGTATCATTCTGGTGCGGTTTTCTGCCAGGGGGTTACTCTGCTGAAGTCTTTTTTGCAAGAGGATTACTCTGGGGAGGAGTTTTCAGACAGGGATTACTCTGGTAAGTTTTTGTGCAAGGGGATTACTCAGGCGAAGAGTCTTGGAAGGGTATCATTCTGGTGAGTTTTCTGCCAGGAGGTTACTCTGCTGAAGTCTTTTTTGCAAGAGGATTACTCTGGGGAGGAGTTTTCACACAGGGATTACTCTGGTAAGTTTTGTGCAGGGGATTACTCAGGCGAAGAGTCTTGGAAGGGTATTATTTCTGGTGAGGTTTTCTGCCAGGGGGTTACTCTGCTGAAGTCTTTTTTGCAAGAGGATTACTCTGGGGAGGAGTTTTCACACAGGGATTACTCTGGTAAGTTTTGTCAAGGGGATTACTCAGGCGAAGAGTCTTGGAAGGGTATCATTCTGGTGAGGTTTTCTGCCAGGGGGTTACTCTGCTGAAGTCTTTTTTGCAAGAGGATTACTCTGGGGAGGAGTTTTCACACAGGGATTACTCTGGTAAGTTTTGTGCAAGGGATTACTCAGGCGAAGAGTCTTGGAAGGGTATCATTCTAGTGAGGTTTTCTGCCAAAGGGTTACTCTGCTGAAGTCTTTTTTGCAAGAGGATTACTCTGGGGAGGAGTTTTCACACATGGATTACTCTGGTAAGTTTTTTGCAAGGGGATTACTCAGGCGAAGAGTCTTGGAAGGGTATCATTCTGGTGAGGTTTTCTGCCAGGGGGTTACTCTGCTGAAGTCTTTTTTGCAAGAGATTACTCTGGGGAGGAGTTTTCACACAGGGATTACTCTGGTAGTTTTGTGCAAGGGGATTACTCAGGCGAAGAGTCTTGGAAGGGTATCATTCTGGTGAGGTTTTCTGCCAGGGGGTTACTCTGCTGAAGTCTTTTTTGCAAGAGGATTACTCTGGGGAGGAGTTTTCACACAGGGATTACTCTGGTAAGTTTTGTGCAAGGGGATTACTCAGGCGAAGAGTCTTGGAAGGGTATTATTCTGGTGAGGTTTTCTGCCAGGGGGTTACTCTGCTGAAGTCTTTTTTGCAAGAGGATTACTCTGGGGAGGAGTTTTCACACAGGGATTACTCTGGTAAGTTTTGTGCAAGGGGATTACTCAGGCAAAGAGTCTTGGAAGGTATTATTCTGGTGAGGTTTTCTGCCAGGGGGTTACTCTGCTGAAGTCTTTTTTGCAAGAGGATTACTCTGGGGAGGAGTTTTCACACAGGGATTACTCTGGTAAGTTTTGTGCAAGGGGATTACTCAGGCGAAGAGTCTTGGAAGGGTATATTCTGGTGAGGTTTTCTGCCAGGGGGTTACTTTGCTGATGTCTTTTTTGCGAGAGGATTACTCTAGGCAGGAGTTTTCACACAGGGATTACTCTGGTAAGTTTTGTGCAAGGGGATTACTCAGGCAAAGAGTCTTGGAAGGGTATCATTCTGGTGAGGTTTCTGCCAGGGGGTTACTCTGCTGAAGTCTTTTTTGCAAGAGATTACTCTGGGGAGGAGTTTTCACACAGGGATTACTCTGGTAAGTTTTTTGCAAGGGGATTACTCAGGCGAAGAGTCTTGGAAGGTATCATTCTGGTGTGGTTATCTGCCAGGGGGTTACTCTGCTGAAGTCTTTTTTGCAAGAGGATTACTCTGGGGAGGAGTTTTCACACAGGGATTACTCTGGTAAGTTTTGTGCAGGGGATTACTCAGGTGAAGAGTCTTGGAAGGGTATCATTCTGGTGAGGTTTTCTGCCAGGGGTTACTCTGCTAATAGTCTTTTTTGCAAGAGGATTACTCTGGGGAGGAGTTTTCACTGGTAAATTTTGTGCAGGATTACTCAGGCGAAGAGTCTTGGAAGGGTATCATTCTGGTGAGGTTTTCTGCCAGGGGGTTACTCTGCTGAAGTCTTTTTTGCAAGAGGATTACTCTGGGGAGGAGTTTTCACACAGGGATTACTCTGGTAAGTTTTGTGCAAGGGGATTACTCAGGCGAAGAGTCTTGGAAGGGTATCATTCTGGTGAGGTTTTCTGCCAGGGGGTTACTCTGCTGAAGTCTTTTTTGCAAGAGGATTACTCTGGGGAGGAGTTTTCACACAGGGATTACTCTGGTAAGTTTTGTGCAAGGGGATTACTCAGGCGAAGAGTCTTGGAAGGGTTTTATTCTGGTGAGGTTTTCTGCCAGGGGGTTACTCTGCTGAAGTCTTTTTTGCAAGAGGATTACTCTAGGAGGAGTTTTCACACAGGGATTACTCTGGTAAGTTTTGTGCAAGGGGATTACTCAGGCAAAGAGTCTTGGAAGGTATATTCTGGTGAGGTTTTCTGCCAGGGGGTTACTCTGCTGAAGTCTTTTTTGCAAGAGGATTACTCTGGGGAGAAGTTTTCACACAGGGATTACTCTGGTAAGTTTTGTGCAAGGGGATTACTCAGGCAAAGAGTCTTGGAAGGGTATCATTCTGGTGAGGTTTTCTGCCAGGGGGTTACTCTGCTGAAGTCTTTTTTGCAAGAGGATTACTCTGGGGAGGAGTTTTCACAGTTTTGTGCAGGGATTACTCTGGTAAGTTTTGTGCAAGGGGATTACTCAGGCGAAGAGTCTTGGAAGGGTATCATTCTGGTGAGGTTTTCTGCCAGGGGGTTACTCTGCTGAAGTCTTTTTTGCAAGAGGATTACTCTGGGGAGGAGTTTTCACACAGGGATTACTCTGGTAAGTTTTGTGCAAGGGGATTACTCAGGCGAAGAGTCTTGGAAGGGTATCATTCTGGTGAGTTTTCTGCCAGGGGGTTACTCTGCTGAAGTCTTTTTTGCAAGAGGATTACTCTGGGGAGGAGTTTTCACACAGGGATTACTCTGGTAAGTTTTGTGCAAGGGGATTACTCAGGCGAAGAGTCTTGGAAGGGTATTATTCTGGTGAGGTTTCTGCCAGGGGGTTACTCTGCTGAAGTCTTTTTTGCAAGAGGATTACTCTGGGGAGGAGTTTTCACACAGGGATTACTCTGGTAAGTTTTGTGCAAGGGGATTACTCAGGCGAAGAGTCTTGGAAGGGTATAATTCTGGTGAGGTTTTCTGCCAGGGGGTTACTCTGCTGAAGTCTTTTTTGCAAGAGGATTACTCTGGGGAGGAGTTTTCACACAGGGATTACTCTGGTAAGTTTTGGGCAAGGGGATTACTCAGGCAAAGAGTCTTGGAAGGGTTTATTCTGGTGAGGTTTTCTGCCAGGGGGTTACTCTGCTGAAGTCTTTTTTGCAAGAGGATTACTCTGGGGAGGAGTTTTCACACAGGGATTACTCTGGTAAGTTTTTTGCAAGGGGATTACTCACCGAAGATGTCTTGGAAGGGTACCATTCTGGTGTGTTTTCTGCCAGGGGGTTACTCTGCTGAAGTCTTTTTTGCAAGAGGATTACTCTGGGGAGGAGTTTTCACACAGGGATTACTCTAGGAAGTTTTGTGCAAGGGGATTACTCAGGCGAAGAGTCTTGGAAGGGTATCATTCGGTGAGGTTTTCTGCCAGGGGGTTACTCTGCTGAAGTCTTTTTTGCAAGAGGATTACTCTGGGGAGGAGTTTTCACACAGGGATTACTCTGGTAAGTTTTGTGCAAGGGGATTACTCAGGCGAAGAGTCTTGGAAGGGTATTATTCTGGTGAGGTTTTCTGCCAGGGGGTTACTCTGCTGAAGTCTTTTTTTGCAAGAGGATTACTCTGGGGAGGAGTTTTCACACAGGGATTACTCTGGTAAGTTTTGTGCAAGGGGATTACTCAGGCGAAGAGTCTTGGAAGGTATTATTCTGGTGAGGTTTTCTGCCAGGGGGTTACTCTGCTGAGTCTTTTTTGCAAGAGGATTACTCTGGGGAGGAGTTTTTCACACAGGGATTACTCTGGTAAGTTTTGTGCAAGGGGATTACTCAGGCGAAGAGTCTTGGAAGGGTATCATTCTGGTGAGGTTTTCTGCCAGGGGGTTACTCTGATGAAGTCTTTTTTGCAAGAGGATTACTCTGAAAGGAGTTTTCACACAGGGATTACTCTGGTAAGTTTGTTCAAGGGGATTACTCAGGCAAAGAGTCTTGGAAGGGTATCATTCTGGTGAGGTTTTCTGCCAGGGGGTTACTCTGCTGAAGTCTTTTTTGCAAGAGGATTACTCTGGGGAGGAGTTTTCACACAGGGATTACTCTGGTAAGTTTTGTGCAAGGGGATTACTCAGGCGAAGAGTCTTGGAAGGGTACATTCTAGTGCAGTTATTTGCCAGGGGGTTACTCTGCTGAAGTCTTTTTTGCAAGAGGATTACTCTGGGGAGGAGTTTTCACACAGGGATTACTCTGGTAAGTTTTGTGCAAGGGGATTACTCAGGCGAAGAGTCTTGGAAGGGTATCATTCTGGTGAGGTTTTCTGCCAGGGGGTTACTCTGCTGAAGTCTTTTTTGCAAGAGGATTACTCTGGGGAGGAGTTTTCACACAGGGATTACACTGGTAAATTTTGTGCAAGAGGATTACTCAGGCGAAGAGTCTTGGAAGGGTATCATTCTGGTGAGGTTTTCTGCCAGGGGGTTACTCTGCTGAAGTCTTTTTTGCAAGAGGATTACTCTGGGGAGGAGTTTTCACACAGGGATTACTCTGGTAAGTTTTGTGAAAGGGGATTACTCAGGCGAAGAGTCTTGGAAGGGTATAATTCTGGTGAGGTTTTCTGCCAGGGGGTTACTCTGCTGAAGTCTTTTTTGCAAGAGGATTACTCTGGGGAGGAGTTTTCACACAGGGATTACTCTGGTAAGTTTTGTGCAAGGGGATTACTCAGGCAAAGAGTCTTGGAAGGTTATTATTCTGGTGAGGTTTTCTGCCAGGGGTTACTCTGCTGAAGTCTTTTTGCAAGAGGATTACTCTGGGGAGGAGTTTTCACACAGGGATTACTCTGGTAAGTTTTGTGCAAGGGGATTACTCAGGCAAAGAGTCTTGGAATGGTACCATTCTGGTGCTGTTTTCTGCCAGGGGGTTACTCTGCTGAAGTCTTTTTTGCAAGAGGATTACTCTGGGGAGGAGTTTTCACACAGGATTACTCTGGAAGTTTTGTGCAAGGGGATTACTCTGGCAAAGAGTCTTGGAAGGGTATATTCTGGTGAGGTTTTCTGCCAGGGGGTTACTCTGCTGAAGTCTTTTTTGCAAGAGGATTACTCTGGGGAGGAGTTTTCACTCAGGGATTACTCTGGTAAGTTTGTGCAAGGGGATTACTCAGGCGAAGAGTCTTGGAAGGGTATCATTCTGGTGAGGTTTTCTGCCAGGGGGTTACTCTGCTGAAGTCTTTTTTTGCAAGAGGATTACTCTGGGGAGGAGTTTTCACACAGGGATTACTCTAGTAAGTTTTGTGCAAGGGGATTACTCAGGCGAAGAGTCTTGGAAGGGTATTATTCTGGTGAGGTTTTCTGCCAGGGGGTTACTCTGCTGAGTCTTTTTTACAAGAGGATTACTCGGGAGGAGTTTTCACACAGGGATTACTCTAGTAAGTTTTGTGCAAGGGGATTACTCAGGCGAAGAGTCTTGGAAGGTATTATTCTGGTGAGGTTTTCTGCCAGGGGGTTACTCTGCTGAAGTCTTTTTGCAAGAGGATTACTCTGGGGAGGAGTTTTCACACAGGGATTACTCTGGTAAGTTTTGTGCAAGGGGATTACTCAGGCGAAGAGTCTTGGAAGGGTATTATTCTGGTGAGGTTTTCTGCCAGGGGGTTACTCTGCTGAAGTCTTTTTTGCAAGAAGATTACTCTGGGGAGGAGTTTTCACACAGGGATTACTCTGGTAAGTTTTGTGCAAGGGGATTACTCAGGCAAAGAGTCTTGGAAGGGTATTATTCTGGTGAGGTTTTCTGCCAGGGGGTTACTCTGCTGAAGTCTTTTTTGCAAGAGGATTACTCTGGGGAGGAGTTTTCACACATGGATTACTCTGGTAAGTTTTGTGCAAGGGGATTACTCAGGCGAAGTGTCTTGGAAGGGTTATTATTCTGGTGAGGTTTTTCTGCCAGGGTTACTCTGCTGAAGTCTTTTTTGCAAGAGGATTACTCTGGGAAGGTGTTTTCACACAGGGATTACTCTGGTAAGTTTTGTGCAAGGGGATTACTCAGGCGAAGAGTCTTGGAAGGGTATAATTCTTGTGAGGTTTTCTGCCAGGGGGTTACTCTGCTGAAGTCTTTTTTGCAAGAGGATTACTCTGGGGAGGAGTTTTCACACAGGGATTACTCTGGTAAGTTTTGTGCAAGGGGATTACTCAGGCGAAGAGTCTTGGAAGGGTATTATTCTGGTGAGGTTTTCTGCCAGGGGGTTACTCTGCTGAAGTCTTCTTTGCAAGAGGATTACTCTGGGGAGGAGTTTTCACACAGGGATTACTCTGGTAAGTTTTGTGCAAGGGGATTACTCAGGCGAAGAGTCTTGGAAGGTATTATTCTGGTGAGGTTTTCTGCCAGGGGTTACTCTGCTGAAGTCTTTTTTGCAAGAGGATTACTCTGGGAGGTGTTTTCACACAGGGATTACTCTGGTAAGTTTTGTGCAAGGGGATTACTCAGGCGAAGAGTCTTGGAAGGGTATTATTCTGGTGAGGTTTTCTGCCAGGGGTTACTCTGCTTAAGTCTTTTTTGCAAGAGGATTACTCTGGGCAGGAGTTTTCACACAGGGATTACTCTGGTAAGTTTTGTGCAAGGGGATTACTCAGGCGAAGAGTCTTGGAAGGGTATTATTCTGGTAAGGTTTTCTGCCAGGGGGTTACTCTGCTGAAGTCTTTTTTGCAAGAGGATTACTCTGGGGAGGAGTTTTCACACAGGATTACTCTGGTAAGTTTTGTGCAAGGGGATTACTCAGGCGAAGAGTCTTGGAAGGTATTATTCTGGTGAGTTTTTGCCAGGGGGTTACTCTGCTGAAGTCTTTTTTGCAAGAGGATTACTCTGGGGAAGGAGTTTTCACACAGGGATTATTCTGGTAAGTTGATCGAGGGGATTACTCAGGCGAAGAGTCTTGGAAGGGTATTATTCTGGTGAGGTTTTCTGCCAGGGGGTTACTCTGCTGAAGTCTTTTTTGCAAGAGGATTACTCTGGGGAGGAGTTTTCACACAGGGATTACTCTGGTAAGTTTTGTGCAAGGGGATTACTCAGGCGAAGAGTCTTGGAAGGGTATTATTCTGGTGAGGTTTTCTGCCAGGAGGGTTACTCTGCTGAAGTCTTTTTGCAAGAGGATTACTCTGGGGAGGAGTTTTCACACAGGGATTACTCTGGTAAGTTTTGTGAAGGGGATTACTCAGGCAAAGAGTCTTGGAAGGTATTATTCTGGTGCTGTTTTCTGCCAGGGGGTTACTCTGCTGAAGTCTTTTTTGCAAGAGGATTACTCTGGGAGGAGTTTTCACACAGGGATTACTCTGGTAAGTTTTGTGCAAGGGGATTACTCAGGCGAAGAGTCTTGGAAGGGTATTATTCTGGTGAGGTTTCCTGCCAGGGGGTTACTCTGCTGAAGTCTTCTTTGTAAGAGGATTACTCTGGGGAGGAGTTTTCACCCATGGATTACTCTGGTAAGTTTTGTGCAAGGGGATTACTCAGGCAAAGTGTCTTGGAAGGTTTTTATTCTGGTGAGGTTTTTTGCCAGAGGGTTACTCTGCTGAAGTCTTTTTTGCAAGAGGATTACTCTGGGGAGGAGTTTTCACACAGGGATCACTCTGGTAAGTTTTTTGCAAGGGGATTACTCGGGCGAAGAGTCTTGGAAGGGTAATATTCTGGTGAGGTTTCCTGCCAGGGGGTTACTCTGCTGAAGTCTTTTTTGCAAGAGGATTACTCTGGGGAGGAGTTTTCACACAGGGATTACTCTGGTAAGTTTTGTGCAAGGGGATTACTCAGGCAAAGAGTCTTGGAAGCGTATTATTCTGGTGCAGTTTTCTGCCAGGGGGTTACTCTGCTGAAGTCTTTTTTGCAAGAAGATTACTCTGGGGAGGAGTTTTCACACAGGGATTACTCTTGTAAGTTTTGTGCAAGGGGATTACTCAGGCGAAGAGTCTTGGAAGGGTATTATTCTGGTGAGGTTTTCTGCCAGGGGGTTACTCTGCTGAAGTCTTCTTTGTAAGAGGATTATTCTGGGGAGGAGTTTTCACACAGATTACTCTGGTAAGTTTTGTGCAAGGGGATTACTCAGGCAAAGTGTCTTGGAAGGTTATTATTTTGGTGAGGTTTTTTGCCAGAGGGTTACTCTGCTGAAGTCTTTTTTGCAAGAGGATTACTCTGGGAAGGTGTTTTCACACAGGGATTACTCTGGTAAGTTTTGTGCAAGGGGATTACTCAGGCGAAGAGTCTTGGAAGGGTATAATTCTGGTGAGGTTTTCTGCCAGGGGGTTACTCTGCTGAAGTCTTTTTTGCAAGAGGATTACTCTGGGCAGGAGTTTTCACACAGGGATTACTCTGGTAAGTTTTGTGTAAGGAGATTACTCAGGCAAAGAGTCTTGGAAGCGTATTATTCTGGTGAGGTTTTCTGCCAGGGGGTTACTCTGCTGAAGTCTTTTTTGCAAGAGGATTACTCTGGGGAGGAGTTTTCACACAGGGATTACTCTGGTAAGTTTTGTGCAAGGGGATTACTAAGGCGAAGAGTCTTGGAAGGGCATTATTCTGGTGAGGTTTTCTGCCAGGGGGTTACTCTGCTGAAGTCTTCTTTGTAAGAGGATTACTCTGGGGAGAAGTTTTCACACATGGATTACTCTGGTAAGTTTTGTGAAAGGGGATTACTCAGGCAAAGTGTATTGGAAGGTTATTATTCTGGTGAGGTTTTTTGCCAGAGAGTTACTCTGCTTAAGTCTTTTTTGCAAGAGGATTACTCTGGGAGGGTGTTTTCACACAGGGATTACTCTGGTAAGTTTTGTGCAAGGGGATTACTCAGGCGAAGAGTCTTGGAAGGGTATTATTCTGGTGAGGTTTCCTGCCAGGGGGTTACTCTGCTTAAGTCTCTTTTGCAAGAGGATTACTTCGGGCAGGAGTTTTCACACAGGGAATACTCTGGTAAGTTTTGTGCAAGGGGATTACTCAGGCGAAGAGTCTTGGAAGGGTATTATTCTGGTAAGGTTTTCTGCCAGGGGTTTACTCTGTTGAAGTCTTTCATTGCAAGATGATTACTCTGCGGAGGAGTTTTCACACAGGAATTACTCTGGTAAGTTTTGTTCAAGGGGATTACTCAGGCGAAGAGTCTTGGAAGGGTTTTATTTTGGTGAGTTTTTTTGCCAAGGGGTTACTCTGCTGAAGTCTTTTTTGCAAGAGGATTACTCTGGGGAGGAGTTTTCACACAGGGATTATTCTGGTAAGTTTTGTGCGAGGGGATTACTCAGGCGAAGAGTCTTGTAAGGGTATTATTCTGGTGAGTTTTTCTGCCAGGGGGCTACTCTGCTGAAGTCTTTTTTGCAAGAGGATTACTCTGGGGAGGAGTTTTCACACATGGATTACTCTGGTAAGTTTTGTGCAAGGGGATTACTCAGGCTAAGAGTCTTGGAAGGTTATTATTCTGGTGAGGTTTTCTGCCAGAGGGTTACTCTGCTGAAGTCTTTTTTGCAAGAGGATTACTCTGGGAAGGTGTTTTCACACAGGGATTACTCTGGTAAGTTTTTTGCAAGGGGATTACTCAGGCGGAGAGTCTTGGAAGGGTATTATTCTGGTGAGGTTTTCTTCCAGGGGGTTACTCTGCTGAAGTCTTTTTTGCAAGAGGATTACTCTGGGCAGGAGTTTTCACACAGAGATTACTCTGGTAAGTTTTGTGCAAGGGGATTACTCAGGCGAAGAGTCTTGGAAGGGTATTATTCTGGTGAGGTTTCCTGCCAGGAGGTTACTCTGCTGAAGTCTTCTTTGTAAGAGGATTACTCTGGGGAGGAGTTTTCACACATGGATTACTCTGGTAAGTTTTGTGCAAGGGGATTACTCAGGCAAAGTGTCTTGGAAGGTTATTATTCTGGTGAGGTTTTTTGCCAGAGGGTTACTCTGCTGAGGTCTTTTTTGCAAGAGGATTACTCTGGGAAGGTGTTTTCACACAGGGATTACTCTGGTAAGTTTTGCGAAAGGGGATTACTCAGGCGAAGAGTCTTGGAAGGGTATTATTCTGGTGAGGTTTCCTGCCAGGGGGTTACTCTGCTGAAGTCTTCTTTGTAAGAGGATTACTCTGGGGAGGAGTTTTCACCCATGGATTACTCTGGTAAGTTTTGTGCAAGGGGATTACTCAGGCAAAGTGTCTTGGAAGGTTTTTATTCTGGTGAGGTTTTTTGCCAGAGGGTTACTCTGCTGAAGTCTTTTTTGCAAGAGGATTACTCTGGGGAGGAGTTTTCACACAGGGATCACTCTGGTAAGTTTTTTGCAAGGGGATTACTCGGGCGAAGAGTCTTGGAAGGGTAATATTCTGGTGAGGTTTCCTGCCAGGGGGTTACTCTGCTGAAGTCTTTTTTGCAAGAGGATTACTCTGGGGAGGAGTTTTCACACAGGGATTACTCTGGTAAGTTTTGTGCAAGGGGATTACTCAGGCAAAGAGTCTTGGAAGCGTATTATTCTGGTGCAGTTTTCTGCCAGGGGGTTACTCTGCTGAAGTCTTTTTTGCAAGAAGATTACTCTGGGGAGGAGTTTTCACACAGGGATTACTCTTGTAAGTTTTGTGCAAGGGGATTACTCAGGCGAAGAGTCTTGGAAGGGTATTATTCTGGTGAGGTTTTCTGCCAGGGGGTTACTCTGCTGAAGTCTTCTTTGTAAGAGGATTATTCTGGGGAGGAGTTTTCACACAGATTACTCTGGTAAGTTTTGTGCAAGGGGATTACTCAGGCAAAGTGTCTTGGAAGGTTATTATTTTGGTGAGGTTTTTTGCCAGAGGGTTACTCTGCTGAAGTCTTTTTTGCAAGAGGATTACTCTGGGAAGGTGTTTTCACACAGGGATTACTCTGGTAAGTTTTGTGCAAGGGGATTACTCAGGCGAAGAGTCTTGGAAGGGTATAATTCTGGTGAGGTTTTCTGCCAGGGGGTTACTCTGCTGAAGTCTTTTTTGCAAGAGGATTACTCTGGGCAGGAGTTTTCACACAGGGATTACTCTGGTAAGTTTTGTGTAAGGAGATTACTCAGGCAAAGAGTCTTGGAAGCGTATTATTCTGGTGAGGTTTTCTGCCAGGGGGTTACTCTGCTGAAGTCTTTTTTGCAAGAGGATTACTCTGGGGAGGAGTTTTCACACAGGGATTACTCTGGTAAGTTTTGTGCAAGGGGATTACTAAGGCGAAGAGTCTTGGAAGGGCATTATTCTGGTGAGGTTTTCTGCCAGGGGGTTACTCTGCTGAAGTCTTCTTTGTAAGAGGATTACTCTGGGGAGAAGTTTTCACACATGGATTACTCTGGTAAGTTTTGTGAAAGGGGATTACTCAGGCAAAGTGTATTGGAAGGTTATTATTCTGGTGAGGTTTTTTGCCAGAGAGTTACTCTGCTTAAGTCTTTTTTGCAAGAGGATTACTCTGGGAGGGTGTTTTCACACAGGGATTACTCTGGTAAGTTTTGTGCAAGGGGATTACTCAGGCGAAGAGTCTTGGAAGGGTATTATTCTGGTGAGGTTTCCTGCCAGGGGGTTACTCTGCTTAAGTCTCTTTTGCAAGAGGATTACTTCGGGCAGGAGTTTTCACACAGGGAATACTCTGGTAAGTTTTGTGCAAGGGGATTACTCAGGCGAAGAGTCTTGGAAGGGTATTATTCTGGTAAGGTTTTCTGCCAGGGGTTTACTCTGTTGAAGTCTTTCATTGCAAGATGATTACTCTGCGGAGGAGTTTTCACACAGGAATTACTCTGGTAAGTTTTGTTCAAGGGGATTACTCAGGCGAAGAGTCTTGGAAGGGTTTTATTTTGGTGAGTTTTTTTGCCAAGGGGTTACTCTGCTGAAGTCTTTTTTGCAAGAGGATTACTCTGGGGAGGAGTTTTCACACAGGGATTATTCTGGTAAGTTTTGTGCGAGGGGATTACTCAGGCGAAGAGTCTTGTAAGGGTATTATTCTGGTGAGTTTTTCTGCCAGGGGGCTACTCTGCTGAAGTCTTTTTTGCAAGAGGATTACTCTGGGGAGGAGTTTTCACACATGGATTACTCTGGTAAGTTTTGTGCAAGGGGATTACTCAGGCTAAGAGTCTTGGAAGGTTATTATTCTGGTGAGGTTTTCTGCCAGAGGGTTACTCTGCTGAAGTCTTTTTTGCAAGAGGATTACTCTGGGAAGGTGTTTTCACACAGGGATTACTCTGGTAAGTTTTTTGCAAGGGGATTACTCAGGCGGAGAGTCTTGGAAGGGTATTATTCTGGTGAGGTTTTCTTCCAGGGGGTTACTCTGCTGAAGTCTTTTTTGCAAGAGGATTACTCTGGGCAGGAGTTTTCACACAGAGATTACTCTGGTAAGTTTTGTGCAAGGGGATTACTCAGGCGAAGAGTCTTGGAAGGGTATTATTCTGGTGAGGTTTCCTGCCAGGAGGTTACTCTGCTGAAGTCTTCTTTGTAAGAGGATTACTCTGGGGAGGAGTTTTCACACATGGATTACTCTGGTAAGTTTTGTGCAAGGGGATTACTCAGGCAAAGTGTCTTGGAAGGTTATTATTCTGGTGAGGTTTTTTGCCAGAGGGTTACTCTGCTGAGGTCTTTTTTGCAAGAGGATTACTCTGGGAAGGTGTTTTCACACAGGGATTACTCTGGTAAGTTTTGCGAAAGGGGATTACTCAGGCGAAGAGTCTTGGAAGGGTATTATTCTGGTGAGGTTTTCTGCCAGGGGGTTACTCAGCTGAAGTCTTTTTTGCAAGAGGATTACTCTGGGCAGGAGTTTTCACACAGGAATTACTCTGGTAAGTTTTGTGCAAGGGGATTACTCAGGCGAAGAGTCTTGGAAGGGTATTATTCTGGTAAGGTTTTCTGCCAGGGGGTTATTCTGCTGAAGTCTTTCATTGAAAGAGGATTACTCTGCGGAGGAGTTTTCACACAGGAATTACTCTAGTAAGTTTTGTGAAAGGGGATTACTCAGGCAAAGAGTCTTGGAAGGGTATTATTTTGGTGAGTTTTTTTGCCAGGGGGTTACTCTGCTGAAGTCTTTTTTGCAAGAGGATTACTCTGGGGAGGAGTTTTCACACAGGGATCACTCTGGTAAGTTTTTTGCAAGGGGATTACTCGGGCGAAGAGTCTTGTTAGGGTATCATCTGGTGAGGTTTCCTGCCAGGGGGTTACTCTGCTGAAGTCTTTTTTTGCAAGTGGATTACTCTGTGGAGGAGTTTTCACACAGGGATTACTCTGGTAAAGTTTTGGTGCAAAAGGATTACTCAGGCGAAGAGTCTTGGAAGGGTATCATTCTGGTGAGGTTTTCTGCCAGGGGGTTACTCTGCTGAAGTCTTTTTTGCAAGAGGATTACTCTGGGGAGGAGTTTTCACACAGGGATTACTCTGGTAAGTTTTGTGCAAGGGGATTACTCAGGCAAAGAGTCTTGGAAGGGTATTATTCTGGTGAGGTTTTCTGCCACGGGGCTACTCTGCTGAAGTCTTTTTTGCAAGAGGATTACTCTGGGGAGGAGTTTTCACACAGGGATTACTCTGGTAAGTTTTTTTGCAAGGGGATTACTCAGGTGAAGAGTCTTGGAAGGGTATCATTCTGGTGAGGTTTTCTGCCAGGGGGTTACTCTGCTGAAGTCTTTTTTGCAAGAGGATTACTCTGGGGAGGAGTTTTCACACAGGGATTACTCTGGTAAGTTTTGTGCAAGGGGATTACTCAGGCGAAGAGTCTTGGAAGGGTATTATTCTGGTGAGGTTTTCTGCCAGGGGGTTACTCTGCTGAAGTCTTTTTTGCAAGAGGATTACTCTGGGGAGGAGTTTTCACACAGGGATTACTCTGGTAAGTTTTGTGCAAGGGGATTACTCAGGCGAAGAGTCTTGGAAGGGTATTATTCTGGTGAGGTTTCTGCCAGGGGGTTACTCTGCTGAAGTCTTCTTTGTAAGAGGATTACTCTGGGGAGGAGTTTTCACACATGGATTACTCTGGTAAGTTTTGTGCAAGGGGATTACTCAGGCAAAGTGTCTTGGAAGGTTATTATTCTGGTGAGGTTTTTTGCCAGAGGGTTACTCTGCTGAAGTCTTTTTTGCAAGAGGATTACTCTGGGAAGGTGTTTTCACACAGGGATTACTCTGGTAAGTTTTGTGCAAGGGGATTACTCAGGCGAAGAGTCTTAGAAGGGTATTATTCTGGTGAGGTTTTCTGCCAGGTGGTTACTCTGCTGAAGTCTTTTTTGCAAGAGGATTACTCTGGGCAGGAGTTTTCACACAGGAATTACTCTGGTAAGTTTTGTGCAAGGGGATTACTCAGGCGAAGAGTCTTGGAAGGTATTATTCTGGTGAAGTTTTCTGCCAGGGCGTTACTCTGCTGAAGTCTTTTTTGCAAGAGGATTACTCTGGGGAGGAGTTTTCACACAGGGATTACTCTGGTAAGTTTTATTCAAGGGGATTACTCAGGCGAAGAGTCTTGGAAGGGTACCATTCTGGTGCTGTTTTCTGCCAGGGGGTTACTCTGCTGAAGTCTTTTATTGCAAGAGGATTACTCTGGGGAGGAGTTTTCACACAGGAATTACTCTGGTAAGTTTTGTGCAAGGGGATTACTCAGGCGAAGAGTCTTGGA
This sequence comes from Palaemon carinicauda, assembly GCF_036898095.1. Classification (NCBI taxonomy): domain Eukaryota; kingdom Metazoa; phylum Arthropoda; class Malacostraca; order Decapoda; family Palaemonidae; genus Palaemon; species Palaemon carinicauda. Next base: position 141,792,611 of record NC_090738.1, on the reverse strand, counting down.
AGGGTATTATTCTGGTAAGGTTTTCTGCCAGGGGGTTACTCTGCTGAAGTCTTTTTTGCAAGAGGATTACTCTGGGAGGAGTTTTCACACAGGATTACTCTGGTAAGTTTTGTGAAAGGGGATTACTCAGGCAAAGAGTCTTGGAAGGGTATTATTTTGGTGAGTTTTTTCTGCCAGGGGGTTACTCTGCTGAAGTCTTTTTTGCAAGAGGATTACTCTGGGGAGGAGTTTTCACACAGGGATTACTCTGGTAAGTTTTTTGCAAGGGGATTACTCAGGCGAAGAGTCTTGGAAGGGTATTATTCTGGTGAGGTTTTCTGCCAGGGGGTTACTCTGCTGAAGTCTTTTTTTGCAAGAGGATTACTCTGGGAGGAGTTTTCACACAGGGATTACTCTGGTAAGTTTTGTGCAAGGATTACTCAGGCGAAGAGTCTTGGAAGGGTATTATTCTGGTGAGGTTTTCTGCCAGGGGGTTACTCTGCTGAAGTCTTTTTTGCAAGAGGATTACTCTGGGGAGGAGTTTTCACACAGGGATTACTCTGGTAAGTTTTGTGCAAGGGGATTACTCAGGCAAAGAGTCTTGGAAGGGTATTATTCTGGTGAGGTTTTCTGCCACGGGGTTACTCTGCTGAAGTCTTTTTTGCAAGAGGATTACTCTGGGGAGGAGTTTTCACACAGGGATTACTCTGGTAAGTTTTTTTGCAAGGGGATTACTCAGGCGAAGAGTCTTGGAAGGGTATCATTCTGGTGAGGTTTTCTGCCAGGGGGTTACTCTGCTGAAGTCTTTTTTGCAAGAGGATTACTCTGGGGAGGAGTTTTCACACAGGGATTACTCTGGTAAGTTTTGTGCAAGGGGATTACTCAGGCGAAGAGTGTTGGAAGGGTATTATTCTGGTAAGGTTTTCTGCCAGGGGGTTACTCTGCTGAAGTCTTTTTTGCAAGAGGATTACTCTGGGGAGGAGTTTTCACACAGGGATTACTCTGGTAAGTTTTGTGCAAGGGGATTACTCAGGCGAAGAGTCTTGGAAGGGTATTATTCTGGTGAGGTTTCCTGCCAGGGGGTTACTCTGCTGAAGTCTTTTTGCAAGAGGATTACTCTGGGGAGGAGTTTTCACACATGGATTACTCTGGTAAGTTTTGTGCAAGGGGATTACTCAGGCAAAGAGTCTTGGAAGGTATTATTCTGGTGAGGTTTTTTGCCAGGGGTTACTCTGCTGAAGTCTTTTTTGCAAGAGGATTACTCTGGGAGGAGTTTTCACACAGGGATTACTCTGGTAAGTTTTGTGCAAGGGGATTACTCAGGCGAAGAGTCTTGGAAGGGTATTATTCTGGTGAGGTTTTCTGCCAGGGGGTTACTCTGCTGAAGTCTTTTTTGCAAGAGGATTACTCTGGGGAGGAGTTTTCACACAGGGATTACTCTGGTAAGTTTTGTGCAAGGGATTACTCAGGCGAAGAGTCTTGGAAGGTATTATTCTGGTGAGGTTTTCTGCCAGGGCGTTACTCTGCTGAAGTCTTTTTTGCAAGAGGATTACTCTGGGGAGGAGTTTTCACACAGGGATTACTCTGGTAAGTTTTTTGCAAGGGGATTACTCACCGAAGAGTCTTGGAAGGGTATCATTCTGGTGAGGTTTTCTGCCAGGGGGTTACTCTGCTGAAGTCTTTTTTGCAAGAGGATTACTCTGGGGAGGAGTTTTCACACAGGGATTACTCTGGTAAGTTTTGTGCAAGGGGATTACTCAGGCAAAGAGTCTTGGAAAGGTATCATTCTGGTGAGGTTTTCTGCCAGGGGCTACTCTGCTGAAGTCTTTTTTGCAAGAGGATTACTCTGGGGAGGAGTTTTCACACAGGGATTACTCTGGTAAGTTTTTGCAAGGGGATTACTCAGGCGAAGAGTCTTGGAAGGGTATCATTCTGGTGAGGTTTTCTGCCAGGGGGTTACTCTGCTGAAGTCTTTTTTTGCAAGAGGATTACTCTGGGGAGGAGTTTTCACACAGGGATTACTCTGGTAAGTTTTGTGCAAGGGGATTACTCAGGCGAAGAGTCTTGGAAGGGTATTATTCTGGTGAGGTTTTCTGCCAGGGGGTTACTCTGCTGAGTCTTTTTTGCAAGAGGATTACTCTGGGCAGGAGTTTTCACACAGGGATTACTCTGGTAAGTTTTGTGCAAGGGGATTACTCAGGCGAAGAGTCTTGGAAGGGTATTATTCTGGTGAGGTTTTCTGCCAGGGGGTTACTCTGCTGAAGTCTTTTTTGCAAGAGGATTACTCTGGGGAGGAGTTTTCACACAGGGATTACTCTGGTAAGTTTTGTGCAAGGGGATTACTCAGGCGAAGAGTCTTGGAAGGGTATTATTCTGGTGGGGTTTTCTGCCAGGGGCTACTCTGCTGAAGTCTTTTTTGCAAGAGGATTACTCTGGGGAGGAGTTTTCACACAGGGATTACTCTGGTAAGTTTTGTGCAAGGGGATTACTCAGGCGAAGAGTCTTGGAAGGGTATTATTCTGGTGAGGTTTTCTGCCAGGGGGTTACTCTGCTGAAGTCTTCTTTGTAAGAGGATTACTCTGGGGAGGAGTTTTCACACATGGATTACTCTGGTAAGTTTTGTGCAAGGGGATTACTCAGGCAAAGAGTCTTGGAAGGTTATTATTCTGGTGAGGTTTTTCTGCCAGATGGTTACTCTGCTGAAGTCTTTTTTGCAAGAGGATTACTCTGGGAAGGTGTTTTCACACAGGATTACTCTGGTAAGTTTTGTGCAAGGGGATTACTCAGGCGAAGAGTCTTGGAAGGGTATTATTCTTGGTGAGGTTTTCTGCCAGGGGGTTACTCTGCTGAAGTCTTTTTTGCAAGAGGATTACTCTGGGGAGGAGTTTTCACACAGGGATTACTCTGGTAAGTTTTGTGCAAGGGGATTACTCAGGCGAAGAGTCTTGGAAGGGTATTATTCTGGTAAGGTTTTCTGCCAGGGGGTTACTCTGCTGAAGTCTTCTTTGTAAGAGGATTACTCTGGGGAGGAGTTTTCACACAGGGATTACTCTGGTAAGTTTTGTGCAAGGGATTACTCAGGCGAAGAGTCTTGGAAGGTTATTATTCTGGTGAGGTTTTCTGCCAGAGGGTTACTCTGCTGAAGTCTTTTTGCAAGAGGATTACTCTGGGGAGGAGTTTTCACACAGGGATTACTCTGGTAAGTTTTGTGCAAGGGGATTACTCAGGCGAAGAGTCTTGGAAGGGTATTATTCTGGTGAGGTTTTCTGCCAGGGGGTTACTCTGCTGAAGTCTTTTTTGCAAGAGGATTACTCTGGGCAGGAGTTTTCACACAGGGATTACTCTGGTAAGTTTTGTGCAAGGGGATTACTCAGGCGAAGAGTCTTGGAAGGGTATTATTCTGGCGAGGTTTTCTGCCAGGGGGTTACTCTGCTGAAGTCTTTTTGCAAGAGGATTACTCTGGGGAGGAGTTTTCACACAGGGATTACTCTGGTAAGTTTTGTGCAAGGGGATTACTCAGGCAAAGTGTCTTGGAAGGGTATTATTCTGGTGAGGTTTTCTGCCAGGGGGTTACTCTGCTGAAGTCTTTTTTGCAAGAGGATTACTCTGGGAGGAGTTTTCACACAGGGATTACTCTGGTAAGTTTTGTGCAAGGGGATTACTCAGGCGAAGAGTCTTGGAAGGGTATTATTCTGGTGAGGTTTCTGCCAGGGGTTACTCTGCTGAAGTCTTTTTTGCAAGAGGATTACTCTGGGGAGGTAGTTTTCACACAGGGATTACTCTGGTAAGTTTTGTGCAAGGGGATTACTCAGGCGAAGAGTCTTGGAAGGGTATTATTCTGGTGGTTTTCTGCCAGGGGGTTACTCTGCTGAAGTCTTTTTTGCAAGAGGATTACTCTGGGGAGGAGTTTTCACACAGGGATTACTCTGGTAAGTTTTGTGCAAGGGGATTACTCAGGCGAAGAGTCTTGGAAGGGTATTATTCTGGTGAGGTTTTCTGCCAGGGGGTTACTCTGCTGAAGTCTTTTTTGCAAGAGGATTACTCTGGGGAGGAGTTTTCACACAGGGATTACTCTGGTAAGTTTTGTGCAAGGGATTACTCAGGCGAAGAGTCTTGGAAGGTATTATTCTGGTGAGGTTTTCTGCCAGGGGTTACTCTGCTGAAGTCTTTTTTGCAAGAGGATTACTCTGGGGAGGAGTTTTCACACAGGGATTACTCTGGTAAGTTTTGTGCAAGGGGATTACTCAGGCGAAGAGTCTTGGAAGGGTATCATTCTGGTGAGGTTTTCTGCCAGGGGGTTACTCTGCTGAAGTCTTTTTTGCAAGAGGATTACTCTGGGGAGGAGTTTTCACACAGGGATTACTCTGGTAAGTTTTGTGCAAGGGGATTACTCAGGCGAAGAGTCTTGGAAGGTATCATTCTGGTGAGGTTTTCTGCCAGGGGTTACTCTGCTGAAGTCTTTTTTGCAAGAGGATTACTCTGGGGAGGAGTTTTCACACAGGGATTACTCTGGTAAGTTTTGTGCAAGGGGATTACTCAGGCGAAGAGTCTTGGAAGGTTATTATTCTGGTGAGGTTTTTTGCCAGGGGTTACTCTGCTGAAGTCTTTTTTGCAAGAGGATTACTCTGGGAGGAGTTTTCACACAGGGATTACTCTGGTAAGTTTTGTGCAAGGGGATTACTCAGGCGAAGAGTCTTGGAAGGGTATATTCTGGTGAGGTTTTCTGCCAGGGGGTTACTCTGCTGAAGTCTTTTTTGCAAGAGGATTACTCTGGGGAGGAGTTTTCACACAGGGATTACTCTGGTAAGTTTTGTGCAAGGGGATTACTCAGGCGAAGAGTCTTGGAAGGGTATTATTCTGGTGAGGTTTTCTGCCAGGGGGTTACTCTGCTGAAGTCTTTTTTGCAAGAGGATTACTCTGGGGAGGAAGTTTTCACACAGGGATTACTCTGGTAAGTTTTGTGCAAGGGGATTACTCAGGCAAAGTGTCTTGGAAGGTTATTATTCTGGTGAGGTTTTTTGCCAGAGGGTTACTCTGCTGAAGTCTTTTTTGCAAGAGGATTACTCTGGGAAGGTGTTTTCACACAGGGATTACTCTGGTAAGTTTTGTGCAAGGGGATTACTCAGGCGAAGAGTCTTGGAAGGGTATTATTCTGGTGAGGTTTTCTGCCAGGGGGTTACTCTGCTGAAGTCTTTTTTGCAAGAGGATTACTCTGGGAGGAGTTTTCACACAGGGATTACTCTGGTAAGTTTTGTGCAAGGGGATTACTCAGGCGAAGAGTCTTGGAAGGGTATTATTCTGGTAAGGTTTTCTGCCAGGGGGTTACTCTGCTGAAGTCTTTCATTGCAAGATGATTACTCTGCGGAGGAGTTTTCACACAGGAATTACTCTAGTAAGTTTTGTTCAAGGGGATTACTCAGGCGAAGAGTCTTGGAAGGGTATTATTTTGGTGAGTTTTTTTGCCAGGGGGTTACTCTGCTGAAGTCTTTTTTGCAAGAGGATTACTCTGGGGAGGAGTTTTCACACAGGGATTACTCTGGTAAGTTTTGTGCAAGGGGATTACTCAGGCGAAGAGTCTTGGAAGGGTATTATTCTGGTGAGGTTTCCTGCCAGGGGGTTACTCTGCTGAAGTCTTCTTTGTAAGAGGATTACTCTGGGGAGGAGTTTTCACCCATGGATTACTCTGGTAAGTTTTGTGCAAGGGGATTACTCAGGCAAAGTGTCTTGGAAGGTTATTATTCTGGTGAGGTTTTTTGCCAGAGGGTTACTCTGCTGAAGTCTTTTTTGCAAGAGGATTACTCTGGGGAGGAGTTTTCACACAGGGATCACTCTGGTAAGTTTTTTGCAAGGGGATTACTCGGGCGAAGAGTCTTGGAAGGGTAATACTCTGGTGAGGTTTCCTGCCAGGGGGTTACTCTGCTGAAGTCTTTTTTGCAAGAGGATTACTCTGGGGAGGAGTTTTCACACAGGGATTACTCTGGTAAGTTTTGTGCAAGGGGATTACTCAGGCAAAGAGTCTTGGAAGCGTATTATTCTGGTGCAGTTTTCTGCCAGGGGGTTACTCTGCTGAAGTCTTTTTTGCAAGAAGATTACTCTGGGGAGGAGTTTTCACACAGGGATTACTCTTGTAAGTTTTGTGCAAGGGGATTACTCAGGCGAAGAGTCTTGGAAGGGTATTATTCTGGTGAGGTTTTCTGCCAGGGGGTTACTCTGCTGAAGTCTTCTTTGTAAGAGGATTATTCTGGGGAGGAGTTTTCACACATGGATTACTCTGGTAAGTTTTGTGCAAGGGGATTACTCAGGCAAAGTGTCTTGGAAGGGTATTATTTTGGTGAGGTTTTTTGCCAGAGGGTTACTCTGCTGAAGTCTTTTTTGCAAGAGGATTACTCTGGGAAAGTGTTTTCACACAGGGATTACTCTGGTAAGTTTTGTGCAAGGGGATTACTCAGGCGAAGAGTCTTGGAAGGGTATAATTCTGGTGAGGTTTTCTGCCAGGGGGTTACTCTGCTGAAGTCTTTTTTGCAAGAGGATTACTCTGGGCAGGAGTTTTCACACAGGGATTACTCTGGTAAGTTTTGTGTGAGGAGATTACTCAGGCAAAGAGTCTTGGAAGCGTATTATTCTGGTGAGGTTTTCTGCCAGGGGGTTACTCTGCTGAAGTCTTTTTTGCAAGAGGATTACTCTGGGGAGGAGTTTTCACACAGGGATTACTCTGGTAAGTTTTGTGCAAGGGGATTACTAAGGCGAAGAGTCTTGGAAGGGCATTATTCTGGTGAGGTTTTCTGCCAGGGGGTTACTCTGCTGAAGTCTTCTTTGTAAGAGGATTACTCTGGGGAGAAGTTTTCACACATGGATTACTCTGGTAAGTTTTGTGAAAGGGGATTACTCAGGCAAAGTGTATTGGAAGGTTATTATTCTGGTGAGGTTTTTTGCCAGAGAGTTACTCTGCTTAAGTCTTTTTTGCAAGAGGATTACTCTGGGAAGGTGTTTTCACACAGGGATTACTCTGGTAAGTTTTGTGCAAGGGGATTACTCAGGCGAAGAGTCTTGGAAGGGTATTATTCTGGTGAGGTTTCCTGCCAGGGGGTTACTCTGCTTAAGTCTCTTTTGCAAGAGGATTACTCTGGGCAGGAGTTTTCACACAGGGAATACTCTGGTAAGTTTTGTGCAAGGGGATTACTCAGGCGAAGAGTCTTGGAAGGGTATTATTCTGGTAAGGTTTTCTGCCAGGGGTTTACTCTGTTGAAGTCTTTCATTGCAAGATGATTACTCTGCGGAGGAGTTTTCACACAGGAATTACTCTGGTAAGTTTTGTTCAAGGGGATTACTCAGGCGAAGAGTCTTGGAAGGGTTTTATTTTGGTGAGTTTTTTTGCCAGGGGGTTACTCTGCTGAAGTCTTTTTTGCAAGAGGATTACTCTGGGGAGGAGTTTTCACACAGGGATTATTCTGGTAAGTTTTGTGCGAGGGGATTACTCAGGCGAAGAGTCTTGTAAGGGTATTATTCTGGTGAGTTTTTCTGCCAGGGGGCTACTCTGCTGAAGTCTTTTTTGCAAGAGGATTACTCTGGGGAGGAGTTTCCACACAGGGATTACTCTGGTAAGTTTTGTGCAGGGGATTACTCAGGCGAAGTCTTGGAAGGTTATTATTCTGGTGAGGTTTTCTGCCAGGGGGTTACTCTGCTGAAGTCTTCTTTGTAAGAGGATTACTCTGGGGAGGAGTTTTCACACATGGATTACTCTGGTAAGTTTTGTGCAAGGGGATTACTCAGGCTAAGAGTCTTGGAAGGTTATTATTCTGGTGAGGTTTTCTGCCAGAGGGTTACTCTGCTGAAGTCTTTTTTGCAAGAGGATTACTCTGGGAAGGTGTTTTCACACAGGGATTACTCTGGTAAGTTTTTTGCAAGGGGATTACTCAGGCGGAGAGTCTTGGAAGGGTATTATTCTGGTGAGGTTTTCTTCCAGGGGGTTACTCTGCTGAAGTCTTTTTTGCAAGAGGATTACTCTGGGCAGGAGTTTTCACACAGGGATTACTCTGGTAAGTTTTGTGCAAGGGGATTACTCAGGCGAAGAGTCTTGGAAGGGTATTATTCTGGTGAGGTTTCCTGCCAGGAGGTTACTCTGCTGAAGTCTTCTTTGTAAGAGGATTACTCTGGGGAGGAGTTTTCACACATGGATTACTCTGGTAAGTTTTGTGCAAGGGGATTACTCAGGCAAAGTGTCTTGGAAGGTTATTATTCTGGTGAGGTTTTTTGCCAGAGGGTTACTCTGCTGAAGTCTTTTTTGCAAGAGGATTACTCTGGGAAGGTGTTTTCACACAGGGATTACTCTGGTAAGTTTTGTGAAAGGGGATTACTCAGGCGAAGAGTCTTGGAAGGGTATTATTCTGGTGAGGTTTTCTGCCAGGGGGTTACTCAGCTGAAGTCTTTTTTGCAAGAGGATTACTCTGGGCAGGAGTTTTCACACAGGAATTACTCTGGTAAGTTTTGTGCAAGGGGATTACTCAGGCGAAGAGTCTTGGAAGGGTATTATTCTGGTAAGGTTTTCTGCCAGGGGGTTATTCTGCTGAAGTCTTTCATTGAAAGAGGATTACTCTGCGGAGGAGTTTTCACACAGGAATTACTCTGGTAAGTTTTGTGAAAGGGGATTACTCAGGCAAAGAGTCTTGGAAGGGTATTATTTTGGTGAGTTTTTTTGCCAGGGGGTTACTCTGCTGAAGTCTTTTTTGCAAGAGGATTACTCTGGGGAGGAGTTTTCACACAGGGATCACTCTGGTAAGTTTTTTGCAAGGGGATTACTCGGGCGAAGAGTCTTGTTAGGGTATCATTCTGGTGAGGTTTCCTGCCAGGGGGTTACTCTGCTGAAGTCTTTTTTTGCAAGTGGATTACTCTGTGGAGGAGTTTTCACACAGGGATTACTCTGGTAAATTTGGTGCAAAAGGATTACTCAGGCGAAGAGTCTTGGAAGGGTATCATTCTGGTGAGGTTTTCTGCCAGGGGGTTACTCTGCTGAAGTCTTTTTTGCAAGAGGATTACTCTGGGGAGGAGTTTTCACACAGGGATTGCTCTGGTAAGTTTTGTGCAAGGGGATTACTCAGGCAAAGAGTCTTGGAAGGGTATTATTCTGGTGAGGTTTTCTGCCACGGGGCTACTCTGCTGAAGTCTTTTTTGCAAGAGGATTACTCTGGGGAGGAGTTTTCTTTAGGGATAACTCTGGTAAGTTTTTTTGCAAGGGGATTACTCAGGTGAAGAGTCTTTGAAGGGTATCATTCTGGTGAGGTTTTCTGCCAGGGGGTTACTCTGCTGAAGTCTTTTTTGCAAGAGGATTACTCTGGGGAGGAGTTTTCACACAGGGATTACTCTGGTAATTTTTGTGCAAGGGGATTACTCAGGCGAAGAGTCTTGGAAGGGTATTATTCTGGTAAGGTTTTCTGCCAGGGGGTTACTCTGCTGACGTCTTTTTTGCAAGAGGATTACTCTGGGGAGGAGTTTTCACACAGGGATTACTCTGGTAAGTTTTGTGCAAGGGGATTACGCAGGCGAAGAGTCTTGGAAGGGTAATATTCTGGTGAGGTTGTATGCCAGGGGGTTACTCTGCTGAAGTCTTTTTTGCCAGAGGATTACTCTGGGGAGGAGTTTTCTCACAGGGATTACTCTGGTAAGTTTTGTGCAAAGGGATTACTCAGGCGAAGAGTCTTGGAAGGGTATTATTCTGGTGAGGTTTTCTGCCAGAGGTTACTCTGCTGATGTCTTTTTTGCAAGAGGATTACTCTGGGGAGGAGTTTCCACACAGGGATTACTCTGGTAAGTTTTGTGCAGGGGATTACTCAGGCGAAGTCTTGGAAGGTTAGTATTCTGGTGAGGTTTTCTGCCAGGGGGTTACTCTGCTGAAGTCTTCTTTGTAAGAGGATTACTCTGGGGAGGAGTTTTCACACATGGATTACTCTGGTAAGTTTTGTGCAAGGGGATTACTCAGGCTAAGAGTCTTGGAAGGTTATTATTCTGGTGATGTTTTCTGCCAGAGGGTTACTCTGCTGAAGTCTTTTTTGCAAGAGGATTACTCTGGGAAGGTGTTTTCACACAGGGATTACTCTGGTAAGTTTTTTGCAAGGGGATTACTCAGGCGGAGAGTCTTGGAAGGGTATTATTCTGGTGAGGTTTTCTTCCAGGGGGTTACTCTGCTGAAGTCTTTTTTGCAAGAGGATTACTCTGGGGAGGAGTTTTCACACAGGGATTACTCTGGTAAGTTTTGTGCAAGGGGATTACTCAGGCGAAGAGTCTTGGAAGGGTATTATTCTGGTGGGTTTTCTGCCAGGGGGTTACTCTGCTGAAGTCTTTTTGCAAGAGGATTACTCTGGGGAGGAGTTTTCACACAGGGATTACTCTGGTAAGTTTTGTGCAAGGGGATTACTCAGGCGAAGAGTCTTGGAAGGGTATTATTCTGGTGAGGTTTTCTGCCAGGGGGTTACTCTGCTGAAGTCTTTTTGCAAGAGGATTACTCTGGGAGGAGTTTTCACACAGGGATTACTCTGGTAAGTTTTGTGCAAGGGGATTACTCAGGCGAAGAGTCTTGGAAGGGTATTATTCTGGTGAGGTTTTCTGCCAGGTGGTTACTCTGCTGAAGTCTTTTTTGCAAGAGGATTACTCTGGGCAGGAGTTTTCACACAGGGATTACTCTGGTAAGTTTTGTGCAAGGGGAATTACTCAGGCGAAGAGTCTTGGAAGGGTATTATTCTGGTGAGGTTTTCTGCCAGGGGGTTACTCTGCTGAAGTCTTTTTGCAAGAGGATTACTCTGGGGAGGAGTTTTCACACAGGGATTACTCTGGTAAGTTTTGTGCAAGGGGATTACTCAGGCAAAGAGTCTTGGAAGGGTATTATTCTGGTGAGGTTTTCTGCCAGGGGGTTACTCTGCTGAAGTCTTTTTTGCAAGAGGATTACTCTGGGGAGGAGTTTTCACACAGGGATTACTCTGGTAAGTTTTGTGCAAGGGGATTACTCAGGCGAAGAGTCTTGGAAGGGTATCATTCTGGTGAGGTTTTCTGCCAGGGGTTACTCTGCTGAAGTCTTTTTTGCAAGAGGATTACTCTGGGAGGAGTTTTCACACAGGGATTACTCTGGTAAGTTTTGTGCAAGGGGATTACTCAGGCGAAGAGTCTTGGAAGGGTATTATTCTGGTGAGGTTTTCTGCCAGGGGGTTACTCTGCTGAAGTCTTTTTTGCAAGAGGATTACTCTGGGGAGGAGTTTTCACACAGGGATTACTCTGGTAAGTTTTGTGCAAGGGGATTACTCAGGCGAAGAGTCTTGGAAGGGTATTATTCTGGTGAGGTTTTCTGCCAGGGGGTTACTCTGCTGAAGTCTTTTTGCAAGAGGATTACTCTGGGGAGGAGTTTTCACACTTGGATTACTCTGGTAAGTTTTGTGCAAGGGGATTACTCAGGCAAAGAGTCTTGGAAGGTATCATTCTGGTGAGGTTTTCTGCCAGGGGTTACTCTGCTGAAGTCTTTTTTGCAAGAGGATTACTCTGGGAGGAGTTTTCACACAGGGATTACTCTGGTAAGTTTTGTGCAAGGGGATTACTCAGGCGAAGAGTCTTGGAAGGGTATCATTCTGGTGAAGGTTTTCTGCCAGGGGTTACTCTGCTGAAGTCTTTTTTGCAAGTGGATTACTCTGGGGAGGAGTTTTCACACAGGGATTACTCTGGTAAGTTTTGTGCAAGGGGATTACTCAGGCGAAGAGTCTTGGAAGGGTACCATTCTGGTGGTTTTCTGCCAGGGGGTTACTCTGCTGAAGTCTTTTTTGCAAGAGGATTACTCTGGGGAGGAGTTTTCACACAGGGATTACTCTGGTAAGTTTTGTGCAAGGGGATTACTCAGGCGAAGAGTCTTGAGGGGTATTATTCTGGTGAGGTTTTCTGCCAGGGGTTACTCTGCTGAAGTCTTTTTTGCAAGAGGATTACTCTGGGGAGGAGTTTTCACACAGGGATTACTCTGGTAAGTTTTGTGCAATGGGATTACTCAGGCGAAGAGTCTTGGAAGGGTATCATTCTGGTGAGGTTTTCTGCCAGGGGGTTACTCTGCTGAAGTCTTTTTTGCAAGAGGATTACTCTGGGGAGGAGTTTTCACACAGGGATTACTCTGGTAAGTTTTGTGCAAGAGGATTACTCAGGCGAAGAGTCTTGGAAAGGTATCATTCTGGTGAGGTTTTCTGCCAGGGGGTTACTCTGCTGAAGTCTTTTTTGCAAGAGGATTACTCTGGGAGGAGTTTTCACACAGGGATTACTCTGGTAAGTTTTGTGCAAGGGGATTACTCAGGCAAAGTGTCTTGGAAGGTTATTATTCTGGTGAGGTTTTTTGCCAGAGGGTTACTCTGCTGAAGTCTTTTTTGCAAGAGGATTACTCTGGGAAGGTGTTTTCACACAGGGATTACTCTGGTAAGTTTTGTGCAAGGGGATTACTCAGGCGAAGAGTCTTGGAAGGGTATATTCTGGTGAGGTTTTCTGCCAGGGGGTTACTCTGCTGAAGTCTTTTTTGCAAGAGGATTACTCTGGGGAGGAGTTTTCACACAGGGATTACTCTGGTAAGTTTTGTGCAAGGGGATTACTCAGGCGAAGAGTCTTGGAAGGGTATTATTCTGGTAAGGTTTTCTGCCAGGGGGTTACTCTGCTGAAGTCTTTCATTGCAAGATGATTACTCTGCGGAGGAGTTTTCACACAGGAATTACTCTAGTAAGTTTTGTTCAAGGGGATTACTCAGGCGAAGAGTCTTGGAAGGGTATTATTTTGGTGAGTTTTTTTGCCAGGGGGTTACTCTGCTGAAGTCTTTTTTGCAAGAGGATTACTCTGGGGAGGAGTTTTCACACAGGGATTACTCTGGTAAGTTTTGTGCAAGGGGATTACTCAGGCGAAGAGTCTTGGAAGGGTATTATTCTGGTGAGGTTTCCTGCCAGGGGGTTACTCTGCTGAAGTCTTCTTTGTAAGAGGATTACTCTGGGGAGGAGTTTTCACCCATGGATTACTCTGGTAAGTTTTGTGCAAGGGGATTACTCAGGCAAAGTGTCTTGGAAGGTTATTATTCTGGTGAGGTTTTTTGCCAGAGGGTTACTCTGCTGAAGTCTTTTTTGCAAGAGGATTACTCTGGGGAGGAGTTTTCACACAGGGATCACTCTGGTAAGTTTTTTGCAAGGGGATTACTCGGGCGAAGAGTCTTGGAAGGGTAATACTCTGGTGAGGTTTCCTGCCAGGGGGTTACTCTGCTGAAGTCTTTTTTGCAAGAGGATTACTCTGGGGAGGAGTTTTCACACAGGGATTACTCTGGTAAGTTTTGTGCAAGGGGATTACTCAGGCAAAGAGTCTTGGAAGCGTATTATTCTGGTGCAGTTTTCTGCCAGGGGTTACTCTGCTGAAGTCTTTTTTGCAAGAAGATTACTCTGGGGAGGAGTTTTCACACAGGGATTACTCTTGTAAGTTTTGTGCAAGGGGATTACTCAGGCGAAGAGTCTTGGAAGGGTATTATTCTGGTGAGGTTTTCTGCCAGGGGGTTACTCTGCTGAAGTCTTCTTTGTAAGAGGATTATTCTGGGGAGGAGTTTTCACACATGGATTACTCTGGTAAGTTTTGTGCAAGGGGATTACTCAGGCAAAGTGTCTTGGAAGGTATTATTTTGGTGAGGTTTTTTGCCAGAGGGTTACTCTGCTGAAGTCTTTTTTGCAAGAGGATTACTCTGGGAAAGTGTTTTCACACAGGGATTACTCTGGTAAGTTTTGTGCAAGGGGATTACTCAGGCGAAGAGTCTTGGAAGGGTATAATTCTGGTGAGGTTTTCTGCCAGGGGGTTACTCTGCTGAAGTCTTTTTTGCAAGAGGATTACTCTGGGCAGGAGTTTTCACACAGGGATTACTCTGGTAAGTTTTGTGTAAGGAGATTACTCAGGCAAAGAGTCTTGGAAGCGTATTATTCTGGTGAGGTTTTCTGCCAGGGGGTTACTCTGCTGAAGTCTTTTTTGCAAGAGGATTACTCTGGGGAGGAGTTTTCACACAGGGATTACTCTGGTAAGTTTTGTGCAAGGGGATTACTAAGGCGAAGAGTCTTGGAAGGGCATTATTCTGGTGAGGTTTTCTGCCAGGGGGTTACTCTGCTGAAGTCTTCTTTGTAAGAGGATTACTCTGGGGAGAAAGTTTTCACACATGGATTACTCTGGTAAGTTTTGTGAAAGGGGATTACTCAGGCAAAGTGTATTGGAAGGTTATTATTCTGGTGAGGTTTTTTGCCAGAGAGTTACTCTGCTTAAGTCTTTTTTGCAAGAGGATTACTCTGGGAAGGTGTTTTCACACAGGGATTACTCTGGTAAGTTTTGTGCAAGGGGATTACTCAGGCGAAGAGTCTTGGAAGGGTATTATTCTGGTGAGGTTTCCTGCCAGGGGGTTACTCTGCTTAAGTCTCTTTTGCAAGAGGATTACTCTGGGCAGGAGTTTTCACACAGGGAATACTCTGGTAAGTTTTGTGCAAGGGGATTACTCAGGCGAAGAGTCTTGGAAGGGTATTATTCTGGTAAGGTTTTCTGCCAGGGGTTTACTCTGTTGAAGTCTTTCATTGCAAGATGATTACTCTGCGGAGGAGTTTTCACACAGGAATTACTCTGGTAAGTTTTGTTCAAGGGGATTACTCAGGTGAAGAGTCTTGGAAGGGTTTTATTTTGGTGAGTTTTTTTGCCAGGGGGTTACTCTGCTGAAGTCTTTTTTGCAAGAGGATTACTCTGGGGAGGAGTTTTCACACAGGGATTATTCTGGTAAGTTTTGTGCGAGGGGATTACTCAGGCGAAGAGTCTTGTAAGGGTATTATTCTGGTGAGTTTTTCTGCCAGGGGGCTACTCTGCTGAAGTCTTTTTTGCAAGAGGATTACTCTGGGGAGGAGTTTCCACACAGGGATTACTCTGGTAAGTTTTGTGCAGGGGATTACTCAGGCGAAGTCTTGGAAGGTTATTATTCTGGTGAGGTTTTCTGCCAGGGGGTTACTCTGCTGAAGTCTTCTTTGTAAGAGGATTACTCTGGGGAGGAGTTTTCACACATGGATTACTCTGGTAAGTTTTGTGCAAGGGGATTACTCAGGCTAAGAGTCTTGGAAGGTTATTATTCTGGTGAGGTTTTCTGCCAGAGGGTTACTCTGCTGAAGTCTTTTTTGCAAGAGGATTACTCTGGGAAGGTGTTTTCACACAGGGATTACTCTGGTAAGTTTTTTGCAAGGGGATTACTCAGGCGGAGAGTCTTGGAAGGGTATTATTCTGGTGAGGTTTTCTTCCAGGGGGTTACTCTGCTGAAGTCTTTTTTGCAAGAGGATTACTCTGGGCAGGAGTTTTCACACAGGGATTACTCTGGTAAGTTTTGTGCAAGGGGATTACTCAGGCGAAGAGTCTTGGAAGGGTATTATTCTGGTGAGGTTTCCTGCCAGGAGGTTACTCTGCTGAAGTCTTCTTTGTAAGAGGATTACTCTGGGGAGGAGTTTTCACACATGGATTACTCTGGTAAGTTTTGTGCAAGGGGATTACTCAGGCAAAGTGTCTTGGAAGGTTATTATTCTGGTGAGGTTTTTTGCCAGAGGGTTACTCTGCTGAAGTCTTTTTTGCAAGAGGATTACTCTGGGAAGGTGTTTTCACACAGGGATTACTCTGGTAAGTTTTGTGAAAGGGGATTACTCAGGCGAAGAGTCTTGGAAGGGTATTATTCTGGTGAGGTTTTCTGCCAGGGGGTTACTCAGCTGAAGTCTTTTTTGCAAGAGGATTACTCTGGGCAGGAGTTTTCACACAGGAATTACTCTGGTAAGTTTTGTGCAAGGGGATTACTCAGGCGAAGAGTCTTGGAAGGGTATTATTCTGGTAAGGTTTTCTGCCAGGGGGTTATTCTGCTGAAGTCTTTCATTGAAAGAGGATTACTCTGCGGAGGAGTTTTCACACAGGAATTACTCTGGTAAGTTTTGTGAAAGGGGATTACTCAGGCAAAGAGTCTTGGAAGGGTATTATTTTGGTGAGTTTTTTTGCCAGGGGGTTACTCTGCTGAAGTCTTTTTTGCAAGAGGATTACTCTGGGGAGGAGTTTTCACACAGGGATCACTCTGGTAAGTTTTTTGCAAGGGGATTACTCGGGCGAAGAGTCTTGTTAGGGTATCATTCTGGTGAGGTTTCCTGCCAGGGGGTTACTCTGCTGAAGTCTTTTTTTGCAAGTGGATTACTCTGTGGAGGAGTTTTCACACAGGGATTACTCTGGTAAAT
Organism: Palaemon carinicauda; assembly: GCF_036898095.1. NCBI lineage: Eukaryota > Metazoa > Arthropoda > Malacostraca > Decapoda > Palaemonidae > Palaemon > Palaemon carinicauda. The sequence continues at coordinate 141,776,376 of NC_090738.1, read as the reverse complement.
TTGGTGCAAAAGGATTACTCAGGCGAAGAGTCTTGGAAGGGTATCATTCTGGTGAGGTTTTCTGCCAGGGGGTTACTCTGCTGAAGTCTTTTTTGCAAGAGGATTACTCTGGGGAGGAGTTTTCACACAGGGATTGCTCTGGTAAGTTTTGTGCAAGGGGATTACTCAGGCAAAGAGTCTTGGAAGGGTATTATTCTGGTGAGGTTTTCTGCCACGGGGCTACTCTGCTGAAGTCTTTTTTGCAAGAGGATTACTCTGGGGAGGAGTTTTCTTTAGGGATAACTCTGGTAAGTTTTTTTGCAAGGGGATTACTCAGGTGAAGAGTCTTTGAAGGGTATCATTCTGGTGAGGTTTTCTGCCAGGGGGTTACTCTGCTGAAGTCTTTTTTGCAAGAGGATTACTCTGGGGAGGAGTTTTCACACAGGGATTACTCTGGTAATTTTTGTGCAAGGGGATTACTCAGGCGAAGAGTCTTGGAAGGGTATTATTCTGGTAAGGTTTTCTGCCAGGGGGTTACTCTGCTGACGTCTTTTTTGCAAGAGGATTACTCTGGGGAGGAGTTTTCACACAGGGATTACTCTGGTAAGTTTTGTGCAAGGGGATTACGCAGGCGAAGAGTCTTGGAAGGGTAATATTCTGGTGAGGTTGTATGCCAGGGGGTTACTCTGCTGAAGTCTTTTTTGCCAGAGGATTACTCTGGGGAGGAGTTTTCTCACAGGGATTACTCTGGTAAGTTTTGTGCAAAGGGATTACTCAGGCGAAGAGTCTTGGAAGGGTATTATTCTGGTGAGGTTTTCTGCCAGAGGTTACTCTGCTGATGTCTTTTTTGCAAGAGGATTACTCTGGGGAGGAGTTTCCACACAGGGATTACTCTGGTAAGTTTTGTGCAGGGGATTACTCAGGCGAAGTCTTGGAAGGTTAGTATTCTGGTGAGGTTTTCTGCCAGGGGGTTACTCTGCTGAAGTCTTCTTTGTAAGAGGATTACTCTGGGGAGGAGTTTTCACACATGGATTACTCTGGTAAGTTTTGTGCAAGGGGATTACTCAGGCTAAGAGTCTTGGAAGGTTATTATTCTGGTGATGTTTTCTGCCAGAGGGTTACTCTGCTGAAGTCTTTTTTGCAAGAGGATTACTCTGGGAAGGTGTTTTCACACAGGGATTACTCTGGTAAGTTTTTTGCAAGGGGATTACTCAGGCGGAGAGTCTCGGAAGGGTATTATTCTGGTGAGGTTTTCTTCCAGGGGGTTACTCTGCTGAAGTCTTTTTTGCAAGAGGATTACTCTGGGAGGAGTTTTCACACAGGGATTACTCTGGTAAGTTTTGTGCAAGGGGATTACTCAGGCGAAGAGTCTTGGAAGGGTATTATTCTGGTGAGGTTTCTGCCAGGGGGTTACTCTGCTGAAGTCTTTTTGCAAGAGGATTACTCTGGGGAGGAGTTTTCACACATGGATTACTCTGGTAAGTTTTGTGCAAGGGGATTACTCAGGCAAAGTGTCTTGGAAGGTTATTATTCTGGTGAGGTTTTTTGCCAGAGGGTTACTCTGCTGAAGTCTTTTTTGCAAGAGGATTACTCTGGGAAGGTGTTTTCACACAGGGATTACTCTGGTAAGTTTTGTGCAAGGGGATTACTCAGGCGAAGAGTCTTAGAAGGGTATTATTCTGGTGAGGTTTTCTGCCAGGTGGTTACTCAGCTGAAGTCTTTTTTGCAAGAGGATTACTCTGGGCAGGAGTTTTCACACAGGAATTACTCTGGTAAGTTTTGTGCAAGGGAATTACTCAGGCGAAGAGTCTTGGAGGGGTATTATTCTGGTAAGGTTTTCTGCCAGGGGGTTACTCTGCTGAAGTCTTTCATTGAAAGAGGATTACTCTGCGGAGGAGTTTTCACACAGGAATTACTCTAGTAAGTTTTGTGAAAGGGGATTACTAAGGCAAAGAGTCTTGGAAGGGTATTATTTTGGTGAGTTTTTTAGCCAGGGGGTTACTCTGCAGAAGTCTTTTTTGCAAGAGGATTACTCTGGGGAGGAGTTTTCACACAGGGATTACTCTGGTAAGTTTTGTGCAAGGGGATTATTCGGGCGAAGAGTCTTGTTAGGGTATCATTCTGGTGAGGTTTTCTGCCAGGGGGTTACTCTGCTGAAGTCTTTTTTTGCAAGTGGATTACTCTGTGGAGGAGTTTTCACACAGGGATTACTCTGGTAAATTTGGTGCAAAAGGATTACTCAGGCGAAGAGTCTTGGAAGGGTATCATTCTGGTGAGGTTTTCTGCCAGGGGGTTACTCTGCTGAAGTCTTTTTTGCAAGAGGATTACTCTGGGGAGGAGTTTTCACACAGGGATTACTCTGGTAAGTTTTGTGCAAGGGGATTACTCAGGCAAAGAGTCTTGGAAGGGTATTATTCTGGTGAGGTTTTCTGCCACGGGGCTACTCTGCTGAAGTCTTTTTTGCAAGAGGATTACTCTGGAGAGGAGTTTTCTTCAGGGATAACTCTGGTAAGTTTTTTTGCAAGGGGATTACTCAGGTGAAGAGTCTTTGAAGGGTATCATTCTGGTGAGGTTTTCTGCCAGGGGGTTACTCTGCTGAAGTCTTTTTTGCAAGAGGATTACTCTGGGGAGGAGTTTTCACACAGGGATTACTCTGGTAATTTTTGTGCAAGGGGATTACTCACGCGAAGAGTCTTGGAAGGGTATTATTCTGGTAAGGTTTTCTGCCAGGGGGTTACTCTGCTGAAGTCTTTTTTGCAAAAGGATTACTCAGGGGAGGAGTTTTCACACAGGGATTACTCTGGTAAGTTTTGTGCAAGGGGATTACGCAGGCGAAGAGTCTTGGAAGGGTAATATTCTGGTGAGGTTGTCTGCCAGGGGGTTACTCTGCTGAAGTCTTTTTTGCCAGAAGATTACTCTGGGGAGGAGTTTTCTCACAGGGATTACTCTGGTAAGTTTTGTGCAAAGGGATTACTCAGGCGAAGAGTCTTGGAAGGGTATTATTCTTGTGAGGTTTTCTGCCAGAGGTTACTCTGCTGATGTCTTTTTTGCAAGAGGATTACTCTGGGTAGGAGTTTTCACACAGGGATTACTCTGGTAAGTTTTGTGCAAGAGGATTACTCAGGCGAAGAGTATTGGAAAGGTTTCATTCTGGTGAGGTTTTCTGCCAGGGGGTTACTCTGCTGAAGTCTTTTTTGCAAGAGGATTACTCTGGGGAGGAGTTTTACCAGAGGGATTACTCTGGTAAGTTTTGTGCAAGAGGATTACTCAGGCGAAGAGTATTGGAAAGGTTTCATTCTGGTGAGGTTTTCTGCCAGGGGGTTACTCTGCTGAAGTGTTTTTTGCAAGATGATTACTCTGGGCAGGAGTTTTCACACAGGGATTACTCTGGTAAGTTTTGTACAAGGGGATTACTCAGGCGAAGAGTCTTGGAAGGGTATCATTCTGGTGAGGTTTTCTGCCAGAGGGTTACTCTGCTGAAGTCTTTTTTGCAAGAGGATTACTCTGGGGAGGAGTTTTTAGACAGGGATTACTCTGGTAATTTTCGTGCAAGGGGATTACTCAGGCGAAGAGTCTTGTAAGGGTATCATTCTGGTGAGGTTTTCTGCCAGGGGGTTACTCTGCTGAAGTCTTTTTTGCAAGTGGATTACTCTGGGGAGGAGTTTTCACACAGGGATTACTCTGGTAAATTTTGTGCAAGAGGATTACTCAGGCGAAGTCTTGGAAGGGTATCATTCTGGTGAGGTTTTCTGCTAGGGGGTTACTCTGCTGAAGTCTCTTTTGCAAGAGGATTACTCTGGTGAAGAGTTTTCACACAGGGATTACTCTGGTAAGTTTTGTGCAAGGGGATTACTAAGGCAAAGAGTCTTGGAAGGGTATCATTCTGGTGAGGTTTACTGTCAGGAGTTACTCTGCTGAAGTCTTTTTTGCAAGAGGATCACTCTGGGGAGGAGTTTTCACACAGGGATTACTCTGGTAAGTTTTGTGCAACGGGATTACTCAGGCGAAGAGTCTTGGAAGGGTATTATTCTGGTGAGGTTTTCTGCCAGGGGGTTACTCTGCTGAAGTCTTCTTTGTAAGAGGATTACTCTGGGGAGGAGTTTTAACACATGGATTACTCTGGTAAGTTTTGTGCAAGGGGATTACTCAGGCTAAGAGTCTTGGAAGGTTATTATTCTGGTGAGGTTTTCTACCAGAGGGTTACTCTGCTGAAGTCTTTTTCGCAAGAGGATTACTCTGGGAAGGTGTTTTCACACAGGGATTACTCTGGTAAGTTTTGTGCAAGGGGATTACTCAGGCGAAGAGTCTTGGAAGGGTATTATTCTGGTGAGGTTTTCTGCCAGGGGGTTACTCTGCTGAAGTCTTTTTTGCAAGAGGATTACTCTGGGGAGGAGTTTTCACACAGGGATTACTCTGGTAAGTTTTGTGCAAGGGGATTACTCAGGCGAAGAGTCTTGGAAGGGTATTATTCTGGTGAGGTTTCCTGCCAAGGGGTTACTCTGCTGAAGTCTTCTTTGTAAGAGGATTACTCTGGGGAGGAGTTTTCACACAGGGATTACTCTGGTAAGTTTTGTGCAAGGGGATTACTCAGGCGAAGAGTCTTAGAAGGGTATTATTCTGGTGAGGTTTCCTGCCAAGGGGTTACTCTGCTGAAGTCTTCTTTGTAAGAGGATTACTCTGGGGAGGAGTTTTCACACATGGATTACTCTGGTAAGTTTTGTGCAAGGGGATTACTCAGGCAAAGTGTCTTGGAAGGTTAGTATTCTGGTGAGGTTTTTTGCCAGAGGGTTACTCTGCTGAAGTCTTTTTTGCAAGAGGATTACTCTGGGAAGGTGTTTTCACACAGGGATTACTCTGGTAAGTTTTGTGCAAGGGGATTACTCAGGCGAAGAGTCTTGGAAGGGTATCATTCTGCTGAAGTTTTCTGCCAGGAGGTTACTCTGCTGAAGTCTTTTTTGCAAGTGGATTACTCTGTGGAGGAGTTTTCACACAGGGATTACACTGGTAAATTTTGTGCAAGAGGATTACTCAGTCGAAGAGTCTTGGAAGGGTATTATTCTGGTTAGGTTTTCTGCCAGGGGGTTACTCTGCTGAAGTCTTTTTTGCAAGAGGATTACTCCGGGGAGGAGTTTTCACACATTGATTACTCTGGTAAGTTTTGTGCAAGGGGATTACTCAGGCTAAGAGTCTTGGAAGGTTATTATTCTGATGAGGTTTTCTGCCAGGGGGTTACTCTGCTGAAGTCTTCTTTGTAAGAGGATTACTCTGGGGAGGAGTTTTCACATATGGATTACTCTGGTAAGTTTTGTGCAAGGGGATTACTCAGGCTAAAAGTCTTGGAAGGTTATTATTCTGGAGAGGTTTTCTGCCAGAGGGTTACTCTGCTGAAGTCTTTTTTGCAAGAGGATTACTCTGGGAAGGTGTTTTCCCACAGGGATTACTCTGGTAAGTTTTGTGCAAGGGGATTACTCAGGCGAAGAGTCTTGGAAGGGTATTATTCTGGTGAGGTTTTCTGCCACGGGGTTACTCTGCTGAAGTCTTTTTTGCAAGAGGATTACTCTGGGGAGGAGTTTTCACACATGGATTACTCTGGTAAGTTTTGTGCAAGGGGATTACTCAGCGAAGAGTCTTGGAAGGGTATTATTCTGGTGAGGTTTCCTGCCAGGGGGTTACTCTGCTGAAGTCTTCTTTGTAAGAGGATTACTCTGGGGAGGAGTTTTCACACATGGATTACTCTGGTAAGTTTTGTGCAAGGGGATTACTCAGGCAAAGTGTCTTGGAAGGTTATTATTCTGGTGAGGTTTTTTGCCAGAGGGTTACTCTGCTGAGGTCTTTTTTGCAAGAGGATTACTCTGGGAAGGTGTTTTCACACAGGGATTACTCTGGTAAGTTTTTTGCAAGGGGATTACTCAGGCGAAGAGTCTTGGAAGGGTATCATTCTGGTGAAGTTTTCTGCCAGGGGGTTATTCTGCTGAAGTCTTTTTTGCAAGTGGATTACTCTGTGGAGGAGTTTTCACACAGGGATTACACTGGTGAATTTTGTGCAAGAGGATTACTCAGGCGAAGAGTCTTGGAAGGGTATCATTCCGGTGAGGTTTTCTGCCAGGGGGTTACTCTGCTGAAGTCTTTTTTGCAAGAGGATTACTCTGGGGAGGAGTTCTCACACAGGGATTACTCTGGTAAGTTTTGTGAAAGGGGATTACTCAGGCGAAGAGTCTTGGAAGGGTATAATTCTGGTGAGGTTTTCTGCCAGGGGGTTACTCTGCTGATGTCTTTTTTGAAAGATGATTACTCTGGGCAGGAGTTTTCACACAGGGATTACTCTGGTAAGTTTTGTGCAAGGGGATTACTCAGGCAAAGAGTCTTGGAAGCGTATTATTCTGGTGAGGTTTTCTGCCAGGGGGTTACTCTGCTAGAGTCTTTTTTGCAAGAGGATTACTCTGGGGAGGAGTTTTCACACAGGGATTACTCTGGTAAGTTTTATTCAAGGGGATTACTCACCGAAGAGTCTTGGAAAGGTACTATTCTGGTGCTGTTTTCTGCCAGGGCGTTACTCTGCCGAAGTTTTTTATTGCAAGAGGATTACTCTGGGGAGGAGTTTTCACACAGGAATTACTCTAGGAAGTTTTGTGCAAGGGGATTACTCTGGCAAAGAGTCTTTTTAGGGTATCATTCTGGTAAGGTTTTCTGCCAGGGGCTACTCTGCTGAAGTCTTTTTTGCAAGAGGATTACTCTGGGGAGGAGTTTTCACACAGGGATTACTCTGGTAAGTTTTCAGCAATGGGATTACTCAGGCGAAGAGTCTTGGAAGGGTATCATTCTGGTGAGGTTTTCTGCCAGGGGGTTACTCTGCTGAAGTCTTTTTTTGCAAGAGGATTACTCTGGGGAGGAGTTTTCACACAGGGATTACTCTGGTAAGTTTTGTGCAAGGGGATTACTCAGGCGAAGAGTCTTGGAAGGGTATTATTCTGGTGAGGTTTTCTGCCAGGGGGTTACTCTGCTGATGTCTTTTTTGCAAGAGGATTACTCTGGGAAGGTGTTTTCACACAGGGATTACTCTGGTAAGTTTTGTGCAAGGGGATTACTCAGGCGAAGAGTCTTGGAAGCGTATTATTCTGGTGGGGTTTTCTGCCAGGGGGTTACTCTGCTGAAGTCTTTTTTGCAAGAGGATTACTCTGGGGAGGAGTTTTCACACAGGGATTACTCTGGTAAGTTTTGTGCAAGGGGATTATTCAGGCGAAGAGTCTTGGAAGGGTATTATTCTGGTGAGGTTTTCTGCCAGGGGGTTACTCTACTGAAGTCTTCTTTGTAAGAGGATTACTCTGGGGAGGAGTTTTCACACATGGATTACTCTGGTAAGTTTTGTGCAAGGGGATTACTCAGGCAAAGTGTCTTGGAAGGTTATTATTCTGGTGAGTTTTTTTGCCAGAGGGTTACTCTGCTGAAGTCTTTTTTGCAAGAGGATTACTCTGGGAAGGTGTTTTCACACAGGGATTACTCTGGTAAGTTATGTGCAAGGGGATTACTCAGGCGAAGAGTCTTGGAAGGGTATAATTCTGGTGAGGTTTTCTGCCAGGGGGTTACTCTGCTGAAGTCTTTTTTGCAAAAGGATTACTCTGGGGAGGAGTTTTCATACAGGGATTACTCTGGTAAGTTTTGTGCAAGGGGATTACTCAGGCAAAGATTGTTGGAAGCGTATTATTCTGGTGAGGTTTTCTGCCAGGGGGTTACTCTGCTGAAGTCTTTTTTGCAAGAGGATTACTCTGGGAAGGAGTTTTCACACAGGGATTACTCTGGTAAGTTTTGTGCAAGGGGATTACTAAGGTGAAGAGTCTTGGAAGGGTATTATTTTGGTGAGGTTTTCTGCCAGGGGGTTACTCTGCTGAAGTCTTCTTTGTAAGAGGATTACTCTGGGGAGAAGTTTTCACACATGGATTACTCTGGTAAGTTTTGTGAAAGGGGATTACTCAGGCAGAGTGTCTTGGAAGGTTATTATTCTGGTGAGGTTTTTTGCCAGAGGGTTACTCTGCTGAGGTCTTTTTTGCAAGAGGATTACTCTGGGAAGGTGTTTTCACACAGGGATTACTCTGGTAAGTTTTTTGCAAGGGGATTACTCAGGCGAAGAGTCTTGGAAGGGTATAATTCTGGTGAGGTTTTCTGCCAGGGGGTTACTCTGCTGAAGTCTTTTTTGCAAGAGGATTACTCTGGGCAGGAGTTTTCACACAGGGATTACTCTGGTAAGTTTTGTGCAAGGGGATTACTCAGGCAAAGAGTCTTGGAAGCGTATTATTCTGGTGAGGTTTTCTGCCAGGGGGTTACTCTGCTGAAGTCTTTTTTGCAAGAGGATTACTCTGGGGAGGAGTTTTCACACAGGGATTACTCTGGTAAGTTTTATTCAAGGGGTTTACTCACCGAAGAGTCTTGGAAAGGTACCATTCTGGTGCTGTTTTCTGCCAGGGGGTTACTCTGCCGAAGTCTTTTATTGCAAGAGGATTACTCTGGGGAGGAGTTTTCACACAGGAATTACTCTAGGAAGTTTTGTGCAAGGGGATTACTCTGGCAAAGAGTCTTTTTAGGGTATCATTCTGGTAAGGTTTTCTGCCAGGGGCTACTCTGCTGAAGTCTTTTTTGCAAGAAGATTACTCTGGGGAGGAGTTTTCACACAGGGATTACTCTGGTAAGTTTTCAGCAATGGGATTACTCAGGCGAAGAGTCTTGGAAGGGTATCATTCTGGTGAGGTTTTCTGCCAGGGGGTTACTCTGGTGAAGTCTTTTTTTGCAAGAGGATTACTCTGGGGAGGAGTTTTCACACAGGGATTACTCTGGTAAGTTTTGTGCAAGGGGATTACTCAGGCGAAGAGTCTTGGAAGGGTATTATTCTGGTGAGGTTTTCTGCCAGGGGGTTACTCTGCTGATGTCTTTTTTGCAAGAGGATTACTCTGGGCAGGAGTTTTCACACAGGGATTACTCTGGTAAGTTTTGTGCAAGGGGATTCCTCAGGCAAAGAGTCTTGGAAGCGTATTATTCTGGTGGGGTTTTCTGCCAGGGGGTTACTCTGCTGAAGTCTTTTTTGCAAGAAGATTACTCTGGGGAGGAGTTTTCACACAGGGATTACTCTGGTAAGTTTTGTGCAAGGGGATTACTCAGGCGAAGAGTCTTGGAAGGGTATTATTCTGGTGAGGTTTTCTGCCAGGGGGTTACTCTGCTGAAGTCTTCTTTGTAAGAGGATTACTCTGGGGAGGAGTTTTCACACATGGATTACTCTGGTAAGTTTTGTGCAAGGGGATTACTCAGGCAAAGTGTCTTGGAAGGTTATTATTCTGGTGAGGTTTTTTGCCAGAGGGTTACTCTGCTGAAGTCTTTTTTGCAAGAGGATTACTCTGGGAAGGTGTTTTCACACAGGGATTACTCTGGTAAGTTTTGTGCAAGGGGATTACTCAGGCGAAGAGTCTTGGAAGGGTATAATTCTGGTGAGGTTTTCTGCCAGGGGGTTACTCTGCTGAAGTCTTTTTTGCAAGAGGATTACTCTGGGCAGGAGTTTTCACACAGGGATTACTCTGGTAAGTTTTGTGCAAGGGGATTACTCAGGCAAAGAGTCTTGGAAGCGTATTATTCTGGTGAGGTTTTCTGCCAGGGGGTTACTCTGCTGAAGTCTTTTTTGCAAGAGGATTACTCTGGGGAGGAGTTTTCACACAGGGATTACTCTGGTAAGTTTTGTGCAAGGGGATTACTAAGGCGAAGAGTCTTGGAAGGGTATTATTCTGGTGAGGTTTTCTGCCAGGGGGTTACTCTGCTGAAGTCTTCTTTGTAAGAGGATTACTCTGGGGAGAAGTTTTCACACATGGATTACTCTGGTAAGTTTTGTGAAAGGGGATTACTCAGGCAAAGTGTCTTGGAAGGTTATTATTCTGGTGAGGTTTTTTGCCAGAGGGTTACTCTGCTGAAGTCTTTTTTTGCAAGAGGATTACTCTGGGAAGGTGTTTTCACACAAGGATTACTCTGGTAAATTTTGTGCAAGGGGATTACTCAGGCGAAGAGTCTTGGAAGGGTATTATTCTGGTGAGGTTTTCTGCCAGGGGGTTACTCTGCTTAAGTCTTTTTTGCAAGAGGATTACTCTGGGTAGGAGTTTTCACACAGGGAATACTCTGGTAAGTTTTGTGCAAGGGGATTACTCAGGCGAAGAGTCTTGGAAGGGTATTATTCTGGTAAGGTTTTCTGCCAGGGGGTTACTCTGCTGAAGTCTTTCATTGCAAGATGATTACTCTGCGGAGGAGTTTTCACACAGGAATTACTCTAGTAAGTTTTGTTCAAGGGGATTACTCAGGCGAAGAGTCTTGGAAGGGTATTATTTTGGTGAGTTTTTTTTGCCAGGGGTTACTCTGCTGAAGTCTTTTTTGCAAGAGGATTACTCTGGGGAGGAGTTTTCACACAGGGATTATTCTGGTAAGTTTTGTGCGAGGGGATTACTCATGCGAAGAGTCTTGTAAGGGTATTATTCTGGTGAGGTTTTCTGCCAGGGGGCTACTCTGCTGAAGTCTTTTTTGCAAGAGGATTACTCTGGGGAGGAGTTTCCACACAGGGATTACTCTGGTAAGTTTTGTGCAAGGGGATTACTCAGGCGAAGAGTCTTGGAAGGGTATTATTCTGGTTAGGTTTTCTGCCAGGGGGTTACTCTGCTGAAGTCTGCTTTGTAAGAGGATTACTCTGGGGAGGAGTTTTCACACATGGATTACTCTGGTAAGTTTTGTGCAAGGGGATTACTCAGGCTAAGAGTCTTGGAAGGTTATTATTCAGGTGAGGTTTTCTGCCAGAGGGTTACTCTGCTGAAGTCTTTTTTGCAAGAGGATTACTCTGGGAAGGTGTTTTCACACAGGGATTACTCTGGTAAGTTTTTTGCAAGGGGATTACTCAGGCGAAGAGTCTTGGAAGGGTATCATTCTGGTGAAGTTTTCTGCCAGGGGGTTATTCTGCTGAAGTCTTTTTTGCAAGTGGATTACTCTGGGGAGGAGTTTTCACACAGGGATCACTCTGGTAAGTTTTGTGCAAGGGGATTACTCAGGCGAAGAGTCTTGGAAGGGTATAATTCTGGTGAGGTTTTCTGCCAGGGGGTTACTCTGCTGAAGTCTTTTTTGCAAGAGGATTACTCTGGGGAGGAGTTTTCACACAGGGATTACTCTGGTAAGTTTTGTGCAAGGGGATTACTCAGGCGAAGAGTCTTGGAAGGGTATTATTCTGGTGAGGTTTCCTGCCAGGGGGTTACTCTGCTGAAGTCTTCTTTGTAAGAGGATTACTCTGGGGAGGAGTTTTCACACATGGATTACTCTGGTAAGTTTTGTGCAAGGGGATTACTCAGGCTAAGAGTCTTGGAAGGTTATTATTCAGGTGAGGTTTTCTGCCAGAGGGTTACTCTGCTGAAGTCTTTTTTGCAAGAGGATTACTCTGGGAAGGTGTTTTCACACAGGGATTACTCTGGTAAGTTTTGTGCAAGGGGATTACTCAGGCGAAGAGTCTTGGAAGGGTATAATTCTGGTGAGGTTTTCTGCCAGGGGGTTACTCTGCTGAAGTCTTTTTTGCAAGAGGATTACTCTGGGGAGGAGTTTTCACACAGGGATTACTCTGGTAAGTTTTGTGCAAGGGGATTACTCAGGCGAAGAGTGTTGGAAGGGTATTATTCTGGTGAGGTTTCCTGCCAGGGGGTTACTCTGCTGAAGTCTTCTTTGTAAGAGGATTACTCTGGGGAGGAGTTTTCACACATGGATTACTCTGGTAAGTTTTGTGCAAGGGGATTACTCAGGCAAAGTGTCTTGGAAGGTTATTATTCTGGTGAGGTTTTTTGCCAGAGGGTTACTCTGCTGAAGTCTTTTTTGCAAGAGGATTACTCTGGGAAGGTGTTTTCACACAGGGATTACTCTGGTAAGTTTTGTGGAAGGCGATTACTCAGGCGAAGAGTCTTGGAAGGGTATTATTCTGGTGAGGTTTTCTGCCAGGGGGTTACTCTGCTGAAATCTTTTTTGCAAGAGGATTACTCTGGGCAGGAGTTTTCACACAGGAATTACTCTGGTAAGTTTTGTGCAAGGGGATTACTCAGGCAAAGAGTCTTGGAAGGGTATTATTCTGGTAAGGTTTTCTGCCAGGGGGTTACTCTGCTGAAGTCTTTCATTGAAAGAGGATTACTCTGCGGAGGAGTTTTCACACAAGAATTACTCTAGTAAGTTTTGTTCAAGGGGATTACTCAGGCAAAGAGTCTTGGAAGGGTATTATTTTGGTGAGTTTTTTTGCCAGGGGGTTACTCTGCTGGAGTCTTTTTTGCAAGAGGATTACTCTGGGGAGGAGTTTTCACACAGGGATTACTCTGGTAAGTTTTGTGCAAGGGGATTACTCGGGCGAAGAGTCTTGTTAGGGTATCATTCTGGTGAGGTTTTCTGCCAGGGGGTTACTCTGCTGAAGTCTTTTTTGCAAGTGGATTACTCTGTGGAGGAGTTTTCATACAGGGATTACTCTGGTAAATTTGGTGCAAAAGGATTACTCAGGCAAAGAGTCTTGGAAGGGTATCATTCTGGTGAGGTTTTCTGCCAGGGGGTTACTCTGCTGAAGTCTTTTTTGCAAGAGGATTACTCTGGGGAGGAGTTTTCACACAGGGATTACTCTGGTAAGTTTTGTGCAAGGGGATTACTCAGGCGAAGAGTCTTGGAAGGGTATTATTCTGGTGAGGTTTTCTGCCATGGGGCTACTCTGCTGAAGTCTTTTTTGTAAGAGGATTACTCTGGGGAGGAGTTTTCACACAGGGATTACTCTGGTAAGTTTTTTTGCAAAGGGATTACTTAGGTGAAGATTCTTGGAAGGGTATCATTCTGCTGAGGTTTTTTGCCAGGGGTTACTCTGCTGAAGTCTTTTATTGCAAGAGGATTACTCTGGGGAGGAGTTTTCACACAGGGATTACTCTGGTAAGTTTTGTGCAAGGGGATTACTCAGGCGAAGAGTCTTGGAAGGGTATTATTCTGGTGAGGTTTTCTGCCACGGGGCTACTCTGCTGAAGTCTTTTTTGCAAGAGGATTACTCTGGGGAGGAGTTTTCACACAGGGATTACTCTGGTAAGTTTTGTGCAAGAGGATTACTCAGGCGAAGAGTATTGGAAAGGTTTCATTCTGGTGAGGTTTTCTGCCAGGGGGTTACTCTGCTGAAGTCTTTTTTGCAAGAGGATTACTCAGGGGAGGAGTTTTACCACAGGGATTACTCTGGTAAGTTTTGTGCAAGAGGATTACTCAGGCGAAGAGTATTGGAAAGGTTTCATTCTGGTGAGGTTTTCTGCCAGGGGGTTACTCTGCTGAAGTCTTTTTTGCAAAATGATTACTCTGGGGAGGAGTTTTCACACAGGGATTACTCTGGTAAGTTTTGTGCAAGGGGATTACTCAGGAGTAGAGTCTTGGAAGGGTATCATTCTGGTGAGGTTTTCTGCCAGAGGGTTACTCTGCTGAAGTCTTTTTTGCAAGAGGATTACTCTGGGGAGGAGTTTTTAGACAGGGATTACTATGGTAAGTTTTGTGCAAGGGGATTACTCAGGCGAAGAGTCTTGTAAGGGTATCATTCTGGTGAGGTTTTCTGCCAGGGGGTTACTCTGCTGAAGTCTTTTTTGCAAGTGGATTACTCTGGGGTGGAGTTTTCACACAGGGATTACTCTGGTAAATTTTGTGCAAGAGGATTACTCAGGCGAAGAGTCTTGGAAGGGTAACATTCTGGTGAGGTTTTCTGCCAGGGGGTTACTCTGCTGAAGTCTTTTATTGCAAGAGGATTACTCTGGGGAGGAGTTTTCACACAGGGATTACTCTGGTAAGTTTTGTGCAAGGGGATTACTCAGTCGAAGAGTCTTGGAAGGGTATTATTCTGGTGAGGTTTTCTGCCACGGGGCTACTCTGCTGAAGTCTTTTTTGCAAGAGGATTACTCTGGGGAGGAGTTTTCACACAGGGATTACTCTGGTAAGTTTTGTGCAAGAGGATTACTCAGGCGAAGAGTATTGGAAAGGTTTCATTCTGGTGAGGTTTTCTGCCAGGGGGTTACTCTGCTGAAGTCTTTTTTGCAAGAGGATTACTCAGGGGAGGAGTTTTACCACAGGGATTACTCTGGTAAGTTTTGTGCAAGAGGATTACTCAGGCGAAGAGTATTGGAAAGGTTTCATTCTGGTGAGGTTTTCTGCCAGGGGGTTACTCTGCTGAAGTCTTTTTTGCAAAATGATTACTCTGGGGAGGAGTTTTCACACAGGGATTACTCTGGTAAGTTTTGTGCAAGGGGATTACTCAGGCAAAGAGTCTTGGAAGGGTATCATTCTGGTGAGGTTTTCTGCCAGAGGGTTACTCTGCTGAAGTCTTTTTTGCAAGAGGATTACTCTGGGGAGGAGTTTTTAGACAGGGATTACTATGGTAAGTTTTCTGCAAGGGGATTACTCAGGCGAAGAGTCTTGTAAGGGTATCATTCTGGTGAGGTTTTCTGCCAGGGGGTTACTCTGCTGAAGTCTTTTTTGCAAGTGGATTACTCTGGGGTGGAGTTTTCACACAGGGATTACTCTGGTAAATTTTGTGCAAGAGGATTACTCAGGCGAAGAGTCTTGGAAGGGTAACATTCTGGTGGGGTTTTCTGCCAGGGGGTTACTCTGCTGAAGTCTTTTTTGCAAGAAGATTACTCTGGGGAGGAGTTTTCACACAGGGATTACTCTGGTAAGTTTTGTGCAAGGGGATTACTCAGGCGAAGAGTCTTGGAAGGGTATTATTCTGGTGAGGTTTTCTGCCAGGGGGTTACTCTGCTGAAGTCTTTTTTGCAAGAGGATTACTCTGGGGAGGAGTTTTACCACAGGGATTACTCTGGTAAGTTTTGTGCAAGAGGATTACTCAGGCGAAGAGTATTGGAAAGGTTTCATTCTGGTGAGGTTTTCTGACAGGGGGTTACTCTGCTGAAGTCTTTTTTGCAAGATGATTACTCTGGGGAGGAGTTTTCACACAGGGATTACTCTGGTAAGTTTTGTGCAAGGGGATTACTCAGGCAAAGAGTCTTGGAAGGGTATAATTCTGGTGAGGTTTTCTGCCAGAGGGTTACTCTGCTGAAGTCTTTTTTGCAAGAGGAATACTCTGGGGAGGAGTTTTTAGACAGGGATTACTCTGGTAAGTTTTGTGCAAGGGGATTACTCAGGCGAAGAGTCTTGTAAGGGTATCATTCTGGTGAGGTTTTATGCCAGGGGGTTACTCTGCTGAAGTCTTTTTTGCAAGAGGATTACTCTGGGGAGGAGTTTTCACACAGGGATTACTCTGGTAAGTTTTGTGAAAGGGGATTACTCAGGCGAAGAGTCTTGGAAGGGTATCATTCAGGTGAGGTTTTCTGCTAGGGGGTTACTCTGCTGAAGTCTCTTTTGCAAGAGGATTACTCTGGTGAGGAGTTTTCACACAGGGATTACTCTGGTAAGTTTTGTGCAAGGGGATTACTAAGGCAAAGAGTCTTGGAAGGGTATCATTCTGGTGAGGTTTTCCCTCAGGGGTTACTCTGCTGAAGTCTTTTTTGCAAGAGGATCACTCTGGGGAGGAGTTTTCACACATGGATTACTCTGGTAAGTTTTGTGCAAGGGGATTACTCAGGCGAAGAGTCTTGGAAGGGTATCATTCTGGTGAGGTTTTCCCTCAGGGGTTACTCTGCTGAAGTCTTTTTTGCAAGAGGATTACTCTGGGAATGTGTTTTCACACAGGGATTACTCTGGTAAGTTTTGTGCAAGGGGATTACTCAGGCGAAGAGTGTTGTAAGGGTATTATTCTGGTGAGGTTTTCTGCCAGGGGGCTACTCTGCTGAAGTCTTTTTTGCAAGAGGATTACTCTGGGGAGGAGTTTCCACACAGAGATTACTCTGGTAAATTTTGTGCAAGGTGATTACTCAGGCGAAGAGTCTTGGAAGGGTATTATTCTGGTGATGTTTTCTGCCAGGGGGTTACTCTGCTGAAGTCTTCTTTGTAAGAGGATTACTCTGCGGAGGAGTTTTCACACATGGATTACTCTGGCAAGTTTTGTGCAAGGGGATTACTCAGGCTAAGAGTCTTGGAAGGTTATTATTCTGGTGAGGTTTTCTGCCAGAGGGTTACTCTGCTGAAGTCTTTTTTGCAAGAGGATTACTCTGGGAAGGTGTTTTCACACAGGGATTACTCTGGTAAGTTTTGTGCAAGGGGATTACTCAGGCGAAGAGTCTTGGAAGGGTATTATTCTGGTGAGGTTTTCTGCCAGGGGGTTACTCTGCTGAAGTCTTTTTTGCAAGAGGATTACTCTGGGGAGGAGTTTTCACACAGGGATTACTCTGGTAAGTTTTGTGCAAGGGGATTACTCAGGCGAAGAGTCTTGGAAGGGTATTATTCTCGTGAGGTTTCCTGCCAGGGGGTTACTCTGCTGAAGTATTCTTTGTAAGAGGATTACTCTGGGGAGGAGTTTTCACACATGGATTACTCTGGTAAGTTTTGTGCAAGGGGATTACTCAGGCAAAGTGTCTTGGAAGGTTATTATTCTGGTGAGGTTTTTTGCCAGAGGGTTACTCTGCTGAAGTCTTTTTTGCAAGAGGATTACTCTGGGAAGGTGTTTTCACACAGGTATTACTCTGGTAAGTTTTGTGCAAGGGGATTACTCAGGCGAAGAGTCTTGGAAGGGTATTATTCTGGTGAGGTTTTCTGCCAGGGGGTTACTCTGCTGAAGTCTTTTTTGCAAGAGGATTACTCTGGGCAGGAGTTTTCACACAGGAATTACTCTGGTAAGTTTTGTGCAAGGGGATTACTCAGGCGAAGAGTCTTGGAAGGGTATTATTCTGGTAAGGTTTTCTGCCAGGGGGTTACTCTGCTGAAGTCTTTCATTGAAAGAGGATTACTCTGCGGAGGAGTTTTCACACAGGAATTACTCTAGTAAGTTTTGTTCAAGGGGATTACTCAGGCAAAGAGTCTTGGAAGGGTATTATTTTGGTGAGTATTTTTGCCAGGGTGTTACTCTGCTGAAGTCTTTTTTGCAAGAGGATTACTCTGGGGAGGAGTTTTCACACAGGGATTACTCTGGTAAGTTTTGTGCAAGGGGATTACTTGGGCGAAGAGTCTTGTTAGGGTATCATTCTGGTGAGGTTTTCTGCCAGGGGGTTACTCTGCTGAAGTCTTTTTTGCAAGTGGATTACTCTGTGGAGGAGTTTTCACACAGGGATTACTTTGGTAAATTTGGTGCAAAAGGATTACTCAGGCGAAGAGTCTTGGAAGGGTATCATTCTGGTGAGGTTTTCTGCCAGGGGGTTACTCTGCTGAAGTCTTTTTTGCAAGAGGATTACTCTGGGGAGGAGTTTTCACACAGGGATTACTCTGGTAAGTTTTGTGCAAGGGGATTACTCAGGCAAAGAGTCTTGGAAGGGTATTATTCTGGTGAGGTTTTCTGCCACGGGGCTACTCTGCTGAAGTCTTTTTTTGCAAGAGGATTACTCTGGGGAGGAGTTTTCACACAGGGATTACTCTGGTAAGTTTTTTTGCAAGGGGATTACTTAGGTGAAGAGTCTTGGAAGGGTATCATTCTGGTGAGGTTTTTTGCCAGGGGTTACTCTGCTGAAGTCTTTTTTGCAAGAGGATTACTCTGGGGAGGAGTTTTCACACTGGGATCACTCTGGTAAGTTTTGTGCAAGGGGATTACTCAGGCGAAGAGTCTTTGAAGGGTATTATTCTGGTGAGGTTTTCTGCCACGGGGCTACTCTGCTTAAGTCTTTTTTGCAAGAGGATTACTCTGGGGAGGAGTTTTCACACAGGGATTACTCTGGTAAGTTTTGTGCAAGACGATTACTCAGGCGAAGAGTATTGGAAAGGTTTCATTCTGGTGAGGTTTTCTGCCAGGGGGTTACTCTGCTGAAGTCTTTTTTGCAAGAGGATTACTCTGGGGAGGAGTTTTACCACAGGGATTACTCTGGTAAGTTTTGTGCAAGAGGATTACTCAGGCGAAGAGTATTGGAAAGGTTTCATTCTGGTGAGGTTTTCTGCCAGGGGGTTACTCTGCTGAAGTCTTTTTTGCAAGATGATTACTCTGGGGAGGAGTTTTCACACAGGGATTACTCTGGTAAGTTTTGTACACGGGGATTACTCAGGCAAAGAGTCTTGGAAGGGTATCATTCTGGTGAGGTTTTCTGCCAGGGGGTTACTCTGCTGAAGTCTATTTTGCAAGAGGATTACTCTGGGGAGGAGTTTTCACACAGGGATTACTCTGGTAAGTTTTGTGAAAGGGGATTACTCAGGCGAAGAGTCTTGGAAGGGTATCCTTCTGGTGAGGTTTTCTGCTAGGGGGTTACTCTTCTGAAGTCTCTTTTGCAAGAGGATTACTCTGGTGAGGAGTTTTCACACAGGGATTACTCTGGTAAGTTTTGTGCAAGGGGATTACTAAGGCAAAGAGTCTTGGAAGGGTATCATTCTGGTGAGGTTTTCTGTCAGGGGTTACTCTGCTGAAGTCTTTTTTGCAAGAGGATCACTCTGGGGAGGAGTTTTCACACAGGGATTACTCTGGTAAGTTTTGTGCAAGGGGATTACTCAGGCGAAGAGTCTTGGAAGGGTATTATTCTGGTGAGGTTTTCTGCCAGGGGGTTACTCTGCTGAAGTCTTCTTTGTAAGAGGATTACTCTGGGGAGGAATTTCACACATGGATTACTCTGGTAAGTTTTGTGCAAGGGGATTACTCAGGCTAAGAGTCTTGGAAGGTTATTATTCTGGTGAGGTTTTCTGCCAGAGGGTTACTCTGCTGAAGTCTTTTTTGCAAGAGGATTACTCTGGGAAGGTGTTTTCACACAGGGATTACTCTGGTAAGTTTTGTGCAAGGGGATTACTCAGGCGAAGAGTCTTGGAAGGGTATTATTCTGGTGAGGTTTTCTGCCAGGGGGTTACTCTGCTGAAGTCTTTTTTGCAAGAGGATTACTCTGGGAAGGTGTTTTCACACAGGGATTACTCTGGTAAGTTTTGTGCAAGGGGATTACTCAGGCGAAGAGTCTTGGAAGGGTATTATTCTGGTGAGGTTTTTTGCCAGGGGGTTACTCTGCTGAAGTCTTTTTTGCAAGAGGATTACTCTGGGGAGGTGTTTTCACACAGGGATTACTCTGGTAAGTTTTGTGCAAGGGGATTACTCAGGCGAAGAGTCTTGGAAGGGTATTATTCTGGTGAGGTTTCCTGCCAAGGGGTTACTCTGCTGAAGTCTTCTTTGTAAGAGGATTACTCTGGGGAGGAGTTTTCACACATGGATTACTCTGCTGAGTTTTTTGCAAGGGGATTACTCAGGCAAAGTGTCTTGGAAGGTTAGTATTCTGGTGAGGTTTTTTTGCCAGAGGGTTACTCTGCTGAAGTCTTTTTTGCAAGAGGATTACTCTGGGAAGGTGTTTTCACACAGGGATTACTCTGGTAAGTTTTGTGCAAGGGGATTACTCAGGCGAAGAGTCTTGGAAGGGTATCATTCTGGTGAAGTTTTCTGCCAGGGGGTTACTCTGCTGAAGTCTTTTTTGCAAGTGGATTACTCTGGGGAGGAGTTTTCACACAGGGATTACACTGGTAAATTTTGTGCAAGAGGATTACTCAGGCGAAGAGTCTTGGAAGGGTATCATTCTGGTGAGGTTTTCTGCCAGGGGGTTACTCTGCTGAAGTCTTTTTTGCAAGAGGATTACTCTGGGGAGGAGTTCTCACACAGGGATTACTCTGGTAAGTTTTGTGAAAGGGGATTACTCAGGCGAAGAGTCTTGGAAGGGTATAATTCTGGTGAGGTTTTCTGCCAGGGGGTTACTCTGCTGAAGTCTTTTTTGCAAGAGGATTACTCTGGGCAGGAGTTTTCACACAGGGATTACTCTGGTAAGTTTTGTGCAAGGAGATTACTCAGGCAAAGAGTCTTGGAAGCGTATTATTCTGGTGAGGTTTTCTGCCAGGGGGTTACTCTGCTGAAGTCTTTTTTGCAAGAGGATTACTCTGGGCAGGAGTTTTCACACAGGGATTACTCTGGTAAGTTTTGTGCAAGGGGATTACTCAGGCAAAGAGTCTTGGAAGCGTATCATTCTGGTGAGGTTTTCTGCCAGGGGGTTACTCTGCTGAAGTCTTTTTTGCAAGAGGATTACTCTGGGAAGGTGTTTTCACACAGGGATTACTCTGGTAAGTTTTGTGCAAGGGAATTACTCAGGCGAAGAGTCTTGGAAGGGTATTATTCTGGTGAGGTTTTCTGCCAGGGGGTTACTCTGCTGAAGTCTTTTTTGCAAGAGGATTACTCTGGGGAGGAGTTTTCACACAGGGATTACTCTGGTAAGTTTTGTGCAAGGGATTACTCAGGCTAAGAGTCTTGGAAGGTTATTATTCTGGTGAGGTTTTCTGCCAGAGGGTTACTCTGCTGAAGTCTCTTTTGCAAGAGGATTACTCTGGGAAGGTGTTTTCACACAGGGATTACTCTGGTAAGTTTTGTGCAAGGGGATTACTCAGGCGAAGAGTCTTGGAAGGGTATTATTCTGGTGAGGTTTTCTGCCAGGGGGTTACTCTGCTGAAGTCTTCTTTGTAAGAGGATTACTCTGGGGAGGAGTTTTCACACATGGATTACTCTGGTAAGTTTTGTGCAAGGGGATTACTCAGGCTAAGAGTCTTGGAAGGTTATTATTCTGGTGAGGTTTTCTGCCAGAGGGTTACTCTGCTGAAGTCTTTTTTGCAAGAGGATTACTCTGGGAAGGTGTTTTCACACATGGATTACTCTGGTAAGTTTTGTGCAAGGGGATTACTCAGGCGAAGAGTCTTGGAAGGGTATTATTCTGGTGAGGTTTTCTGCCAGGGGGTTACTCTGCTGAAGTCTTTTTTGCAAGAGGATTACTCTGGGGAGGAGTTTTCACACAGGGATTACTCTGGTAAGTTTTGTGCAAGGGGATTACTCAGGCGAAGAGTCTTGGAAGGGTATTATTCTGGTGAGGTTTCCTGCCAAGGGGTTACTCTGCTGAAGTCTTCTTCGTAAGAGGATTACTCTGGGGAGGAGTTTTCACACAGGGATTACTCTGGTAAGTTTTGTGCAAGGGGATTACTCAGGCGAAGAGTCTTGGAAGGGTATTATTCTGGTGAGGTTTCCTGCCAAGGGGTTACTCTGCTGAAGTCTTCTTTGTAAGAGGATTACTCTGGGGAGGAGTTTTCACACATGGATTACTCTGGTAAGTTTTGTGCAAGGGGATTACTCAGGCAAAGTGTCTTGGAAGGTTAGTATTCTGGTGAGGTTTTTTGCCAGAGGGTTACTCTGCTGAAGTCTTTTTTGCAAGAGGATTACTCTGGGAAGGTGTTTTCACACAGGGATTACTCTGGTAAGTTTTGTGCAAGGGGATTACTCAGGCGAAGAGTCTTGGAAGGGTATCATTCTGCTGAAGTTTTCTGCCAGGGGGTTACTCTGCTGAAGTCTTTTTTGCAAGTGGATTACTCTGTGTAGGAGTTTTCACACAGGGATTACACTGGTAATTTTTGTGCAAGAGGATTACTCAGGCGAAGAGTCTTGGAAGGGTATCATTCTGGTTAGGTTTTCTGCCAGGGGGTTACTCTGCTGAAGTCTTTTTTGCAAGAGGATTACTCTGGGGAGGAGTTTTCACACATTGATTACTCTGGTAAGTTTTGTGCAAGGGGATTACTCAGGCTAAGAGTCTTGGAAGGTTATTATTCTGGTGAGGTTTTCTGCCAGGGGGTTACTCTGCTGAAGTCTTCTTTGTAAGAGGATTACTCTGGGGAGGAGTTTTCACACATGGATTACTCTGGTAAGTTTTGTGCAAGGGGATTACTCAGGCTAAGAGTCTTGGAAGGTTATTATTCTTGTGAGGTTTTCTGCCAGAGGGTTACTCTGCTGAAGTCTTTTTTGCAAGAGGATTACTCTGGGAAGGTGTTTTCACACAGGGATTACTCTGGTAATTTTTGTGCAAGGGGATTACTCAGGCGAAGAGTCTTGGAAGGGTATTATTCTGGTGAGGTTTTCTGCCAGGGGGTTACTTTGCTGAAGTCTTTTTTGCAAGAGGATTACTCTGGGAAGGTGTTTTCCCAGAGGGATTACTCTAGTAAGTTTTGTGCAAGGGGATTACTCAGGCGAAGAGTCTTGGAAGGGTATTATTCTGGTGAGGTTTTCTGCCACGGGGTTACTCTGCTGAAGTCTTTTTTGCAAGAGGATTACTCTGGGGAGGAGTTTTCACACAGGGATTACTCTGGTAAGTTTTGTGCAAGGGGATTACTCAGCGAAGAGTCTTGGAAGGGTATTATTCTGGTGAGGTTTCCTGCCAGGGGGTTACTCTGCTGAAGTCTTCTTTGTAAGAGGACTACTCTGGGGAGGAGTTTTCACACATGGATTACTCTGGTAAGTTTTGTGCAAGGGGATTACTCAGGCAAAGTGTCTTGGAAGGTTATTATTCTGGTGAGGTTTTTTGCCAGAGGGTTACTCTGCTGAGGTCTTTTTTGCAAGAGGATTACTCTGGGAAGGTGTTTTCACACAGGGATTACTCTGGTAAGTTTTTTGCAAGGGGATTACTCAGGCGAAGAGTCTTGGAAGGGTATCATTCTGGTGAAGTTTTCTGCCAGGGGGTTATTCTGCTGAAGTCTTTTTTGCAAGTGGATTACTCTGGGGAGGAGTTTTCACACAGGGATTACACTGGTGAATTTTGTGCAAGAGGATTACTCAGGCGAAGAGTCTTGGAAGGGTATCATTCCGGTGAGGTTTTCTGCCAGGGGGTTACTCTGCTGAAGTCTTTTTTGCAAGAGGATTACTCCGGGGAGGAGTTCTCACACAGGGATTACTCTGGTAAGTTTTGTGAAAGGGGATTACTCAGGCGAAGAGTCTTGGAAGGGTATAATTCTGGTGAGGTTTTCTGCCAGGGGGTTACTCTGCTGATGTCTTTTTTGCAAGAGGATTACTCTGGGCAGGAGTTTTCACACAGGGATTACTCTGGTAAGTTTTGTGCAAGGGGATTACTCAGGCAAAGAGTCTTGGAAGCGTATTATTCTGGTGAGGTTTTCTGCCAGGGGGTTACTCTGCTGAAGTCTTTTTTGCAAGAGGATTACTCTGGGGAGGAGTTTTCACACAGGGATTACTCTGGTAAGTTTTATTCAAGGGGATTACTCACCGAAGAGTCTTGGAAATGTACCATTCTGGTGCTGTTTTCTGCCAGGGCGTTACTCTGCCGAAGTTTTTTATTGCAAGAGGATTACTCTGGGGAGGAGTTTTCACACAGGAATTACTCTAGGAAGTTTTGTGCAAGGGGATTACTCTGGCAAAGAGTCTTTTTAGGGTATCATTCTGGTAAGGTTTCCTGCCAGGGGCTACTCTGCTGAAGTCTTTTTTGCAAGAGGATTACTCTGGGGAGGAGTTTTCACACATGGATTACTCTAGTAAATTTTCAGCAATGGGATTACTCAGGCGAAGAGTCTTGGAAGGGTATCATTCTGGTGAGGTTTTCTGCCAGGGGGTTACTCTGCTGAAGTCTTTTTTTGCAAGAGGATTATTCTGGGGAGGAGTTTTCACACAGGGATTACTTTGGTAAGTTTTGTGCAAGGGGATTACTCAGGCGAAGAGTCTTGGAAGGGTATTATTCTGGTGAGGTTTTCTGCCAGGGGGTTACTCTGCTGATGTCTTTTTTGCAAGAGGATTACTCTGGGAAGGTGTTTTCACACAGGGATTACTCTGGTAAGTTTTGTGCAAGGGGATTACTCAGGCAAAGAGTCTTGGAAGCGTATTATTCTGGTGGGGTTTTCTGCCAGGGGGTTACTCTGCTGAAGTCTTTTTTGCAAGAGGATTACTCTGGGGAGGAGTTTTCACACAGGGATTACTCTGGTAAGTTTTGTGCAAGGGGATTATTCAGGCGAAGAGTCTTGGAAGGGTATTATTCTGGTGAGGTTTTCTGCCAGGGGGTTACTCTACTGAAGTCTTCTTTGTAAGAGGATTACTCTGGGGAGGAGTTTTCACACATGGATTACTCTGGTAAGTTTTGTGCAAGGGGATTACTCAGGCAAAGTGTCTTGGAAGGTTATTATTCTGGTGAGGT
This sequence comes from Palaemon carinicauda, assembly GCF_036898095.1. Classification (NCBI taxonomy): domain Eukaryota; kingdom Metazoa; phylum Arthropoda; class Malacostraca; order Decapoda; family Palaemonidae; genus Palaemon; species Palaemon carinicauda. The sequence goes on along the minus strand of NC_090738.1, from coordinate 141,752,365 downwards.
TTTTTGCCAGAGGGTTACTCTGCTGAAGTCTTTTTTGCAAGAGGATTACTCTGGGAAGGAGTTTTCACACAGGGATTACTCTGGTAAGTTTTGTGCAAGGGGATTACTCAGGCGAAGAGTCTTGGAAGGGTATAATTCTGGTGAGGTTTTCTGCCAGGGGGTTACTCTGCTGAAGTCTTTTTTGCAAGAGGATTACTCTGGGGAGGAGTTTTCACACAGGGATTACTCTGGTAAGTTTTGTGCAAGGGGATTACTAAGGCGAAGAGTCTTTGAAGGGTATTATTTTGGTGAGGTTTTCTGCCAGGGGGTTACTCTGCTGAAGTCTTCTTTGTAAGAGGATTACTCTGGGGAGAAGTTTTCACACATGGATTACTCTGGTAAGTTTTGTGAAAGGGGATTACTCAGGCAAAGTGTCTTGGAAGGTTATTATTCTGGTGAGGTTTTTTGCCAGAGGATTACTCTGCTGAAGTCTTTTTTGCAAGAGGATTACTCTGGGAAGGTGTTTTCACACAGGGATTACTCCAGTAAGTTTTGTGCAAGGGGATTACTCAGGCGAAGAGTCTTGGAAGGGTATTATTCTGGTGAGGTTTTCTGCCACGGGGTTACTCTGCTGAAGTCTTTTTTGCAAGAGGATTACTCTGGGGAGGAGTTTTCACACAGGGATTACTCTGGTAAGTTTTGTGCAAGGGGATTACTCAGCGAAGAGTCTTGGAAGGGTATTATTCTGGTGAGGTTTTCTGCCAGGGGGTTACTCTGCTGAAGTCTTCTTTTTAAGAGGATTACTCTGGGGAGGAGTTTTCACACATGGATTACTCTGGTAAGTTTTGTGCAAGGGGATTACTCAGGCAAAGTGTCTTGGAAGGTTATTATTCTGGTGAGGTTTTTTGCCAGAGGGTTACTCTGCTGAGGTCTTTTTTGCAAGAGGATTACTCTGGGAAGGTGTTTTCACACAGGGATTACTCTGGTAAGTTTTTTGCAAGGGGATTACTCAGGCGAAGAGTCTTGGAAGGGTATAATTCTGGTGAGGTTTTCTGCCAGGGGGTTACTCTGCTGAAGTCTTTTTTGCAAGAGGATTACTCTGGGCAGGAGTTTTCACACAGGGATTACTCTGGTAAGTTTTGTGCAAGGGGATTACTCAGGCAAAGAGTCTTGGAAGGTTATTATTCTGGTGAGGTTTTCTGCCAGGGGGTTACTCTGCTGAAGTCTTTTTTGCAAGAGGATTACTCTGGGGAGGAGTTTTCACACAGGGATTACTCTGGTAAGTTTTATTCAAGGGGTTTACTCACCGAAGAGTCTTGGAAAGGTACCATTCTGGTGCTGTTTTCTGCCAGGGGGTTACTCTGCCGAAGTCTTTTATTGCAAGAGGATTACTCTGGGGAGGAGTTTTCACACAGGATTTACTCTAGGAAGTTTTGTGCAAGGGGATTACACTGGCAAAGAGTCTTTTTAGGGTATCATTCTGGTAAGGTTTTCTGCCAGGGGCTACTCTGCTGAAGTCATTTTTGCCAGAAGATTACTCTGGGGAGGAGTTTTCACACAGGGATTACTCTGGTAAGTTTTCAGCAATAGGATTATTCAGGCGAAGAGTCTTGGAAGGGTATCATTCTGGTGAGGTTTTCTGCCAGGGGGTTACTCTGCTGAAGTCTTTTTTTGCAAGAGGATTACTCTGGGGAGGAGTTTTCACACAGGGATTACTCTGGTAAGTTTTGTGCAAGGGGATTACTCAGGCGAAGAGTCTTGGAAGGGTATTATTCTGGTGAGGTTTTCTGCCAGGGGGTTACTCTGCTGATGTCTTTTTTGCAAGAGGATTACTCTGGGCAGGAGTTTTCACACAGGGATTACTCTGGTAAGTTTTGTGCAAGGGGATTACTCAGGCAAAGAGTCTTGGAAGCGTATTATTCTGGTGGGGTTTTCTGCCAGGGGGTTACTCTGCTGAAGTCTTTTTTGCAAGAAGATTACTCTGGGGAGGAGTTTTCACACAGGGATTACTCTGGTAAGTTTTGTGCAAGGGGATTACTCAGGCGAAGAGTCTTGGAAGGGTATTATTCTGGTGAGGTTTTCTGCCAGGGGGTTACTCTGCTGAAGTCTTCTTTGTAAGAGGATTACTCTGGGGAGGAGTTTTCACACATGGATTACTCTGGTAAGTTTTGTGCAAGGGGATTAATCAGGCAAAGTGTCTTGGAAGGTTATTATTCTGGTGAGGTTTTTTGCCAGAGGGTTACTCTGCTGAAGTCTTTTTTGCAAGAGGATTACTCTGGGAAGGTGTTTTCACACAGGGATTACTCTGGTAAGATTTGTGCAAGGGGATTACTCAGGCGATGAGTCTTGGAAGGGTATAATTCTGGTGAGGTTTTCTGCCAGGGGGTTACTCTGCTGATGTCTTTTTTGCAAGAGGATTACTCTGGGCAGGAGTTTTCACACAGGGATTACTCTGGTAAGTTTTGTGCAAGGGGATTACTCAGGCGATGAGTCTTGGAAGGGTATAATTCTGGTGAGGTTTTCTGCTAGGGGGTTACTCTGCTGAAGTCTTTTTTGCAAGAGGATTACTCTGGGCAGGAGTTTTCACACAGGGATTACTCTGGTAAGTTTTGTGCAAGGGGATTACTCAGGCAAAGAGTCTTGGAAGCGTATTATTCTGGTGAGGTTTTCTGCCAGGGGGTTACTCTGCTGAAGTCTTTTTTGCAAGAGGATTACTCTGGGGAGGAGTTTTCACACAGGGATTACTCTGGTAAGTTTTGTGCAAGGGGATTACTAAGGCGAAGAGTCTTGGAAGGGTATTATTCTGGTGAGGTTTTCTGCCAGGGGGTTACTCTGCTGAAGTCTTCTTTGTAAGAGGATTACTCTGGGGAGAAGTTTTCACACATGGATTACTCTGGTAAGTTTTGTGAAATGGGATTACTCAGGCAAAGTGTCTTGGAAGGTTATTATTCTGGTGAGGTTTTTTGCCAGAGGGTTACTCTGCTGAAGTCTTTTTTGCAAGAGGATTACTCTGGGAAGGTGTTTTCACACAGGGATTACTCTGGTAAGTTTTGTGCAAGGGGATTACTCAGGCGAAGAGTCTTGGAAGGGTATTATTCTGGTGAGGTTTTCTGCCAGGGGGTTACTCTGCTTAAGTCTCTTTTGCAAGAGGATTACTCTGGGCAGGAGTTTTCACACAGGGAATACTCTGGTAAGTTTTGTGCAAGGGGATTACTCAGGCGAAGAGTCTTGGAAGGGTATTATTCTGGTAAGGTTTTCTGCCAGGGGGTTACTCTGCTGAAGTCTTTCATTGCAAGATGATTACTCTGCGGAGGAGTTTTCACACAGGAATTACTCTAGTAAGTTTTGTTCAAGGGGATTACTCAGGCGAAGAGTCTTGGAAGGGTATTATTTTGGTGAGTTTTTTTGCCAGGGGGTTACTCTGCTGAAGTCTTTTTTGCAAGAGGATTACTCTGGGGAGGAGTTTTCACACAGGGATTATTCTGGTAAGTTTTGTGTGAGGGGATTACTCAGGCGAAGAGTCTTGTAAGGGTATTATTCTGGTGAGGTTTTCTGCCAGGGGGCTACTCTGCTGAAGTCTTTTTTGCAAGAGGATTACTCTGGGGAGGAGTGTCCACACAGGGATTACTCTGGTAAGTTTTGTGCAATGGGATTACTCAGGCGAAGAGTCTTGGAAGGGTATTATTCTGGTGAGGTTTTCTGCCAGGGGGTTACCCTGCTGAAGTCTTCTTTGTAAGAGGATACTCTGGGGAGGAGTTTTCACACATGGATTACTCTGGTAAGTTTTGTGCAAGGGGATTACTCAGGCTAAGAGTCTTGGAAGGTTATTATTCAGGTGAGGTTTTCTGCCAGAGGGTTACTCTGCTGAAGTCTTTTTTGCAAGAGGATTACTCTGGGAAGGTGTTTTCACACAGGGATTACTCTGGTAAGTTTTGTGCAAGGGGATTACTCAGGCGAAGAGTCTTGGAAGGGTATAATTCTGGTGAGGTTTTCTGCCAGGGGGTTACTCTGCTGGAGTTTTCACACAGGGATTACTCTGGTAAGTTTTGTGCAAGGGGATTACTCAGGCGAAGAGTGTTGGAAGGGTATTATTCTGGTGAGGTTTCCTGCCAGGGGGTTACTCTGCTGAAGTCTTCTTTGTAAGAGGATTACTCTGGGGAGGAGTTTTCACACATGGATTACTCCGGTAAGTTTTGTGCAAGGGGATTACTCAGGCAAAGTGTCTTGGAAGGTTATTACTCTGGTGAGGTTTTTTGCCAGAGGGTTACTCTGCTGAAGTCTTTTTTGCAAGAGGATTACTCTGGGAAGGTGTTTTCACACAGGGATTACTCTGGTAAGTTTTGTGGAAGGCGATTACTCAGGCGAAGAGTCTTGGAAGGGTATTATTCTGGTGAGGTTTTCTGCCAGGGGGTTACTCTGCTGAAGTCTTTTTTGCAAGAGGATTACTCTGGGCAGGAGTTTTCACACAGGAATTACTCTGGTAAGTTTTGTGCAAGGGGATTACTCAGGCGAAGAGTCTTGGAAGGGTATTATTCTGGTAAGGTTTTCTGCCAGGCGGTTACTCTGCTGAAGTCTTTCATTGAAAGAGGATTACTCTGCGGAGGAGTTTTCACACAGGAATTACTTTAGTAAGTTTTGTTCAAGGGGATTACTCAGGCAAAGAGTCTTGGAAGGGTATTATTTTGGTGAGTTTTTTTGCCAGGTGGTTACTCTTCTGAAGTCTTTTTTGCAAGAGGATTACTCTGGGGAGGAGTTTTCACACAGGGATTACTCTGGTAATTTTTGTGCAAGGGGATTACTCGGGCGAAGAGTCTTGTTAGGGTATCATTCCGGTGAGGTTTTCTGCCAGGGGGTTACTCTGCTGAAGTCTTTTTTGCAAGTGGATTATTCTGTGGAGGAGTTTTCATACAGGGATTACTCTGGTAAATTTGGTGCAAAAGGATTACTCAGGCGAAGAGTCTTGGAAGGGTATCATTCTGGTGAGGTTTTCTGCCAGGGGGTTACTCTGCTGAAGTCTTTTTTGTAAGAGCATTACTCTGGGGAGGAGTTTTCACACAGGGATTACTCTGGTAAGTTTTTTTGCAAAGGGATTACTTAGGTGAAGATTCTTGGAAGGGTATCTTTCTGGTGAGGTTTTTTGCCAGGGGTTACACTGCTGAAGTCTTTTATTGCAAGAGGATTACTCTGGGGAGGAGTTTTCACACAGGGATTACTCTGGTAAGTTTTGTGCAAGGGGATTACTCAGGCGAAGAGTCTTGGAAGGGTATTATTCTGGTGAGGTTTTCTGCCACGGGGCTACTCTGCTGAAGTCTTTTTTGCAAGAGGATTACTCTGGGGAGGAGTTTTCACACAGGGATTACTCTGGTAAGTTTTGTGCAAGAGGATTACTCAGGCGAAGAGTATTGGAAAGGTTTCATTCTGGTGAGGTTTTCTGCCAGGGGGTTACTCTGCTGAAGTCTTTTTTGCAAGAGGATTACTCAGGGGAGGAGTTTCACCACAGGGATTACTCTGGTAAGTTTTGTGCAAGAGGATTACTTAGGCGAAGATTATTGGAAAGGTTTCATTCTGGTGAGGTTTTCTGCCAGGGGGTTACTCTGCTGAAGTCTTTTTTGCAAAATGATTACTCTGGGGAGGAGTTTTCACACAGGGATTACTCTGGTAAGTTTTGTGCAAGGGGATTACTCAGGCAAAGAGTCTTGGAAGGGTATCATTCTGGTGAGGTTTTCTGCCAGAGGGTTACTCTGCTGAAGTCTTTTTTGCAAGAGGATTACTCTGGGGAGGAGTTTTTAAACAGGGATTACTATGGTAAGTTTTGTGCAAGGGGATTACTCAGGCGAAGAGTCTTGGAAGGGTATCATTCTGGTGAGGTTTTCTGCCAGGGGGTTACTCTGCTGAAGTCTTTTTTGCAAGTGGATTACTCTGGGGTTGAGTTTTCACACAGGGATTACTCTGGTAAATTTTGTGCAAGAGGATTACTCAGGCGAAGAGTCTTGGAAGGGTATCATTCTGGTGGGGTTTTCTGCCAGGGGGTTACTCTGCTGAAGTCTTTTTTGCAAGAAAATTACTCTGGGGAGGAGTTTTCACACAGGGATTACTCTGGTAAGTTTTGTGCAAAGGGATTACTCAGGCGAAGAGTCTTGGAAGGGTATTATTCTGGTGAGGTTTTCTGCCAGGGGGTTACTCTGCTGAAGTCTTTTTTGCAAGAGGATTACTCTGGGGAGGAGTTTTACCACAGGGATTACTCTGGTAAGTTTTGTGCAAGAGGATTACTCAGGCGAAGAGTATTGGAAAGGTTTCATTCTGGTGAGGTTTTCTGACAGGGGGTTACTCTGCTGAAGTCTTTTTTGCAAGATGATTACTCTGGGGAGGAGTTTTCACACAGGGATTACTCTGGTAAGTTTTGTGCAAGGGGATTACTCAGGCAAAGAGTCTTGGAAGGGTATCATTCTGGTGAGGTTTTCTGCCAGAGGGTTACTCTGCTGAAGTCTTTTTTGCAAGAGGATTACTCTGGGGAGGAGTTTTTAGACAGGGATTACTCTGGTAAGTTTTGTGCAAGGGGATTACTCAGGCGAAGAGTCTTGTAAGGGTATCATTCTGGTGAGGTTTTCTGCCAGGGGGTTACTCTGCTGAAGTCTTTTTTGCAAGAGGATTACTCTGGGGAGGAGTTTTCACACAGGGATTACTCTGGTAAGTTTTGTGAAAGGGGATTACTCAGGCGAAGAGTCTTGGAAGGGTATCATTCAGGTGAGGTTTTCTGCTAGGGGGTTACTCTGCTGAAGTCTCTTTTGCAAGAAGATTACTCTGGTGAGGAGTTTTCACACAGGGATTACTCTGGTAAGTTTTGTGCAAGGGGATTACTAAGGCAAAGAGTCTTGGAAGGGTATCATTCTGGTGAGGTTTTCTGTCAGGGGTTACTCTGCTGAAGTCTTTTTTGCAAGAGGATCACTCTGGGGAGGAGTTTTCACACATGGATTACTCTGGTAAGTTTTGTGCAAGGGGATTACTCAGGCGAAGAGTCTTGGAAGGGTATTATTCTGGTGAGGTTTTCTGCCAGGGGGTTACTCTCCTGAAGTCTTCTTTGTAAGAGGATTACTCTGGGGAGGAGTTTTCACACATGGATTACTCTGGTAAGTTTTGTGCAAGGGGATTACTCAGGCAAAGAGTCTTGGAAGGTTATTATTCTGGTGAGGTTTTCTGCCAGAGGGTTACTCTGCTGAAGTCTTTTTTGCAAGAGGATTACTCTGGGAAGGTGTTTTCACACAGGGATTACTCTGGTAAGTTTTGTGCAAGGGGATTACTCAGGCGAGAGTCTTGGAAGGGTATTATTCTGGTGAGGTTTTCTGCCAGGGGGTTACTCTGCTGAAGTCTTTTTTGCAAGATGATTACTCTGGGGAGGAGTTTTCACACAGGGATTACTCTGGTAAGTTTTGTGCAAGGGGATTACTCAGGCGAAGAGTCTTGGAAGGGTATTATTCTGGTGAGGTTTTCTGCCAGGGGGTTACTCTGCTGAAGTCTTTTTTGCAAGAGGATTACTCTGGGGAGGAGTTTTCACACAGGGATTACTCTGGTAAGTTTTGTGCAAGGGGATTACTCAGGCGAAGAGTCTTGGAAGGGTATTATTCTGGTGAGGTTTTCTGCCAGGGGGTTACTCTGCTGAAGTCTTTTTTGTAAGAGGATTACTCTGGGAGGAGTTTTCACACATGGATTACTCTGGTAAGTTTTGTGCAAGGGGATTACTCAGGTAAAGTGTCTTGGAAGGTTATTATTCTGGTGAGGTTTTCTGCCAGAGGGTTACTCTGCTGAAGTCTTTTTTGCAAGAGGATTACTCTGGGAAGGTGTTTTCACACAGGGATTACTCTGGTAAGTTTTGTGCAAGGGGATTACTCAGGCGATGAGTCTTGGAAGGGTATAATTCTGGTGAGGTTTTCTGCTAGGGGGTTACTCTGCTGAAGTCTTTTTTGCAAGAGGATTACTGTGGGCAGGAGTTTTCACACAGGGATTACTCTGGTAAGTTTTGTGCAAGGGGATTACTCAGGCAAAGAGTCTTGGAAGCGTATTATTCTGGTGAGGTTTTCTGCCAGGGGGTTACTCTGCTGAAGTCTTTTTTGCAAGAGGATTACTCTGGGGAGGAGTTTTCACACAGGGATTACTCTGGTAAGTTTTGTGCAAGGGGATTACTAAGGCGAAGAGTCTTGGAAGGGTATTATTCTGGTGAGGTTTTCTGCCAGGGGGTTACTCTGCTGAAGTCTTTTTGTAAGAGGATTACTCTGGGGAGAAGTTTTCACACATGGATTACTCTGGTAAGTTTTGTGAAATGGGATTACTCAGGCAAAGTGTCTTGGAAGGTTATTATTCTGGTGAGGTTTTTTGCCAGAGGGTTACTCTGCTGAAGTCTTTTTTGCAAGAGGATTACTCTGGGAAGGTTGTTTTCACACAGGGATTACTCTGGTAAGTTTTGTGCAAGGGGATTACTCAGGCGAAGAGTCTTGGAAGGGTATTATTCTGGTGAGGTTTTCTGCCAGGGGGTTACTCTGCTTAAGTCTCTTTTGCAAGAGGATTACTCTGGGCAGGAGTTTTCACACAGGGAATACTCTGGTAAGTTTTGTGCAAGGGGATTACTCAGGCGAAGAGTCTTGGAAGGGTATTATTCTGGTAAGGTTTTCTGCCAGGGGGTTACTCTGCTGAAGTCTTTCATTGCAAGATGATTACTCTGCGGAGGAGTTTTCACACAGGAATTACTCTAGTAAGTTTTGTTCAAGGGGATTACTCAGGCGAAGAGTCTTGGAAGGGTATTATTTTGGTGAGTTTTTTTGCCAGGGGGTTACTCTGCTGAAGTCTTTTTTGCAAGAGGATTACTCTGGGGAGGAGTTTTCACACAGGGATTATTCTGGTAAGTTTTGTGTGAGGGGATTACTCAGGCGAAGAGTCTTGTAAGGGTATTATTCTGGTGAGGTTTTCTGCCAGGGGGCTACTCTGCTGAAGTCTTTTTTGCAAGAGGATTACTCTGGGGAGGAGTGTCCACACAGGGATTACTCTGGTAAGTTTTGTGCAATGGGATTACTCAGGCGAAGAGTCTTGGAAGGGTATTATTCTGGTGAGGTTTTCTGCCAGGGGGTTACCCTGCTGAAGTCTTCTTTGTAAGAGGATTACTCTGGGGAGGAGTTTTCACACATGGATTACTCTGGTAAGTTTTGTGCAAGGGGATTACTCAGGCTAAGAGTCTTGGAAGGTTATTATTCAGGTGAGGTTTTCTGCCAGAGGGTTACTCTGCTGAAGTCTTTTTTGCAAGAGGATTACTCTGGGAAGGTGTTTTCACACAGGGATTACTCTGGTAAGTTTTGTGCAAGGGGATTACTCAGGCGAAGAGTCTTGGAAGGGTATAATTCTGGTGAGGTTTTCTGCCAGGGGGTTACTCTGCTGGAGTTTTCACACAGGGATTACTCTGGTAAGTTTTGTGCAAGGGGATTACTCAGGCGAAGAGTGTTGGAAGGGTATTATTCTGGTGAGGTTTCCTGCCAGGGGGTTACTCTGCTGAAGTCTTCTTTGTAAGAGGATTACTCTGGGGAGGAGTTTTCACACATGGATTACTCCGGTAAGTTTTGTGCAAGGGGATTACTCAGGCAAAGTGTCTTGGAAGGTTATTACTCTGGTGAGGTTTTTTGCCAGAGGGTTACTCTGCTGAAGTCTTTTTTGCAAGAGGATTACTCTGGGAAGGTGTTTTCACACAGGGATTACTCTGGTAAGTTTTGTGGAAGGCGATTACTCAGGCGAAGAGTCTTGGAAGGGTATTATTCTGGTGAGGTTTTCTGCCAGGGGGTTACTCTGCTGAAGTCTTTTTTGCAAGAGGATTACTCTGGGCAGGAGTTTTCACACAGGAATTACTCTGGTAAGTTTTGTGCAAGGGGATTACTCAGGCGAAGAGTCTTGGAAGGGTATTATTCTGGTAAGGTTTTCTGCCAGGCGGTTACTCTGCTGAAGTCTTTCATTGAAAGAGGATTACTCTGCGGAGGAGTTTTCACACAGGAATTACTTTAGTAAGTTTTGTTCAAGGGGATTACTCAGGCAAAGAGTCTTGGAAGGGTATTATTTTGGTGAGTTTTTTTGCCAGGTGGTTACTCTTCTGAAGTCTTTTTTGCAAGAGGATTACTCTGGGGAGGAGTTTTCACACAGGGATTACTCTGGTAAGTTTTGTGCAAGGGGATTACTCGGGCGAAGAGTCTTGTTAGGGTATCATTCCGGTGAGGTTTTCTGCCAGGGGGTTACTCTGCTGAAGTCTTTTTTGCAAGTGGATTACTCTGTGGAGGAGTTTTCATACAGGGATTACTCTGGTAAATTTGGTGCAAAAGGATTACTCAGGCGAAGAGTCTTGGAAGGGTATCATTCTGGTGAGGTTTTCTGCCAGGGGGTTACTCTGCTGAAGTCTTTTTTGTAAGAGCATTACTCTGGGGAGGAGTTTTCACACAGGGATTACTCTGGTAAGTTTTTTTGCAAAGGGATTACTTAGGTGAAGATTCTTGGAAGGGTATCATTCTGGTGAGGTTTTTTGCCAGGGGTTACACTGCTGAAGTCTTTTATTGCAAGAGGATTACTCTGGGGAGGAGTTTTCACACAGGGATTACTCTGGTAAGTTTTGTGCAAGGGGATTACTCAGGCGAAGAGTCTTGGAAGGGTATTATTCTGGTGAGGTTTTCTGCCACGGGGCAACTCTGCTGAAGTCTTTTTTGCAAGAGGATTACTCTGGGGAGGAGTTTTCACACAGGGATTACTCTGGTAAGTTTTGTGCAAGAGGATTACTCAGGCGAAGAGTATTGGAAAGGTTTCATTCTGGTGAGGTTTTCTGCCAGGGGGTTACTCTGCTGAAGTCTTTTTTGCAAGAGGATTACTCAGGGGAGGAGTTTCACCACAGGGATTACTCTGGTAAGTTTTGTGCAAGAGGATTACTTAGGCGAAGATTATTGGAAAGGTTTCATTCTGGTGAGGTTTTCTGCCAGGGGGTTACTCTGCTGAAGTCTTTTTTGCAAAATGATTACTCTGGGGAGGAGTTTTCACACAGGGATTACTCTGGTAAGTTTTGTGCAAGGGGATTACTCAGGCAAAGAGTCTTGGAAGGGTATCATTCTGGTGAGGTTTTCTGCCAGAGGGTTACTCTGCTGAAGTCTTTTTTGCAAGAGGATTACTCTGGGGAGGAGTTTTTAAACAGGGATTACTATGGTAAGTTTTGTGCAAGGGGATTACTCAGGCGAAGAGTCTTGTAAGGGTATCATTCTGGTGAGGTTTTCTGCCAGGGGGTTACTCTGCTGAAGTCTTTTTTGCAAGTGGATTACTCTGGGGTTGAGTTTTCACACAGGGATTACTCTGGTAAATTTTGTGCAAGAGGATTACTCAGGCGAAGAGTCTTGGAAGGGTATCATTCTGGTGGGGTTTTCTGCCAGGGGGTTACTCTGCTGAAGTCTTTTTTGCAAGAAAATTACTCTGGGGAGGAGTTTTCACACAGGGATTACTCTGGTAAGTTTTGTGCAAAGGGATTACTCAGGCGAAGAGTCTTGGAAGGGTATTATTCTGGTGAGGTTTTCTGCCAGGGGGTTACTCTGCTGAAGTCTTTTTTGCAAGAGGATTACTCTGGGGAGGAGTTTTACCACAGGGATTACTCTGGTAAGTTTTGTGCAAGAGGATTACTCAGGCGAAGAGTATTGGAAAGGTTTCATTCTGGTGAGGTTTTCTGACAGGGGGTTACTCTGCTGAAGTCTTTTTTGCAAGATGATTACTCTGGGGAGGAGTTTTCACACAGGGATTACTCTGGTAAGTTTTGTGCAAGGGGATTACTCAGGCAAAGAGTCTTGGAAGGGTATCATTCTGGTGAGGTTTTCTGCCAGAGGGTTACTCTGCTGAAGTCTTTTTTGCAAGAGGATTACTCTGGGGAGGAGTTTTTAGACAGGGATTACTCTGGTAAGTTTTGTGCAAGGGGATTACTCAGGCGAAGAGTCTTGTAAGGGTATCATTCTGGTGAGGTTTTCTGCCAGGGGGTTACTCTGCTGAAGTCTTTTTTGCAAGAGGATTACTCTGGGGAGGAGTTTTCACACAGGGATTACTCTGGTAAGTTTTGTGAAAGGGGATTACTCAGGCGAAGAGTCTTGGAAGGGTATCATTCAGGTGAGGTTTTCTGCTAGGGGGTTACTCTGCTGAAGTCTCTTTTGCAAGAAGATTACTCTGGTGAGGAGTTTTCACACAGGGATTACTCTGGTAAGTTTTGTGCAAGGGGATTACTAAGGCAAAGAGTCTTGGAAGGGTATCATTCTGGTGAGGTTTTCTGTCAGGGGTTACTCTGCTGAAGTCTTTTTTGCAAGAGGATCACTCTGGGGAGGAGTTTTCACACATGGATTACTCTGGTAAGTTTTGTGCAAGGGGATTACTCAGGCGAAGAGTCTTGGAAGGGTATTATTCTGGTGAGGTTTTCTGCCAGGGGGTTACTCTCCTGAAGTCTTCTTTGTAAGAGGATTACTCTGGGGAGGAGTTTTCACACATGGATTACTCTGGTAAGTTTTGTGCAAGGGGATTACTCAGGCTAAGAGTCTTGGAAGGTTATTATTCTGGTGAGGTTTTCTGCCAGAGGGTTACTCTGCTGAAGTCTTTTTTGCAAGAGGATTACTCTGGGAAGGTGTTTTCACACAGGGATTACTCTGGTAAGTTTTGTGCAAGGGGATTACTCAGGCGAAGAGTCTTGGAAGGGTATTATTCTGGTGAGGTTTTCTGCCAGGGGGTTACTCTGCTGAAGTCTTTTTTGCAAGAGGATTACTCTGGGGAGGAGTTTTCACACAGGGATTACTCTGGTAAGTTTTGTGCAAGGGGATTACTCAGGCGAAGAGTCTTGGAAGGGTATTATTCTGGTGAGGTTTTCTGCCAGGGGGCTACTCTGCTGAAGTCTTTTTTGCAAGAGGATTACTCTGGGGAGGAGTTTCCACACAGGGATTACTCTGGTAAGTTTTGTGCAAGGGATTACTCAGGCGAAGAGTCTTGGAAGGGTATTATTCTGGTGAGGTTTTCTGCCAGGGGGTTACTCTGCTGAAGTCTTTTTGTAAGAGGATTACTCTGGGGAGGAGTTTTCACACATGGATTACTCTGGTAAGTTTTGTGCAATGGGATTACTCAGGCTAAGAGTCTTGGAAGGTTATTATTCTGGTGAGGTTTTCTGCCAGAGGGTTACTCTGCTGAAGTCTTTTTTGCAAGAGGATTACTCTGGGAAGGTGTTTTCACACAGGGATTACTCTGGTAAGTTTTGTGCAAGGGGATTACTCAGGCGAAGAGTCTTGGAAGGGTATATTCTGGTGAGGTTTTCTGCCAGGGGGTTACTCTGCTGAAGTCTTTTTTGCAAGAGGATTACTCTGGGGAGGATTTTTCACACAGGGATTACTCTGGTAAGTTTTGTGCAAGGGGATTACTCAGGCAAAGAGTCTTGGAAGGGTATCATTCTGGTGAGGTTTTCTGCCAGGGGGTTACTCTGCTGAAGTCTTTTTTGCAAGAGGATTACTCTGGGGAGGAGTTTTCACACAGGGATTACTCTGGTAAGTTTTGTGCAAGGGGATTACTCAGGCGAAGAGTCTTGGAAGGGTATCATTCTGGTGAGGTTTTCTGCCAGGGGGTTACTCTGCTGAAGTCTTCTTTTGCAAGAGGATTACTCTGGGAGGAGTTTTCACACAGGGATTACTCTGGTAAGTTTTGTGCAAGGGGATTACTCAGGCAAAGAGTCTTGGAAGGTATCATTCTGGTGAGGTTTTCTGTCAGGGGTTACTCTGCTGAAGTCTTTTTTGCAAGAGGATTACTCTGGGGAGGAGTTTTCACACAGGGATTACTCTGGTAAGTTTTGTGCAAGGGGATTACTCAGGCGAAGAGTCTTGGAAGGTATTATTCTGGTGAGGTTTTCTGCCAGGGGGTTACTCTGCTGAAGTCTTCTTTGCAAGAGGATTACTCTGGGGAGGAGTTTTCACACAGGATTACTCTGGTAAGTTTTGTGCAAGGGGATTACTCAGGCGAAGAGTCTTGGAAGGGTATTATTCTGGTGAGGTTTTCTGCCAGGGGTTACTCTGCTGAAGTCTTTTTTGCAAGAGGATTACTCTGGGAGGTGTTTTCACACAGGGATTACTCTGGTAAGTTTTGTGCAAGGGGATTACTCAGGCGAAGAGTCTTGGAAGGGTATTATTCTGGTGAGGTTTTTGCCAGGGGGTTACTCTGCTGAAGTCTTTTTTGCAAGAGGATTACTCTGGGAAGGTGTTTTCACACAGGGATTACTCTGGTAAGTTTTGTGCAAGGGGATTACTCAGGCGAAGAGTCTTGGAAGGGTATTATTCTGGTGAGGTTTTCTGCCAGGGGGTTACTCTGCTGAAGTCTTTTTTGCAAGAGGATTGCTCTGGGGAGGAGTTTTCACACAGGGATTACTCTGGTAAGTTTTGTGCAAGGGGATTACTCAGGCGAAGAGTCTTGGAAGGGTATTATTCTGGTGAGGTTTCCTGCCAAGGGGTTACTCTGCTGAAGTCTTCTTTGTAAGAGGATTACTCTGGGGAGGAGTTTTCACACATGGATTACTCTGGTAAGTTTTGTGCAAGGGGATTACTCAGGCAAAGAGTCTTGGAAGGTTAGTATTCTGGTGAGGTTTTCTGCCAGAGGGTTACTCTGCTGAAGTCTTTTTTGCAAGAGGATTACTCTGGGAAGGTGTTTTCACACAGGGATTACTCTGGTAAGTTTTGTGCAAGGGATTACTCAGGCGAAGAGTCTTGGAAGGGTATTATTCTGGTGAGGTTTTCTGCCAGGGGGTTACTCTGCTCAAGTCTTTTTTGCAAGAGGATTACTCTGGGGAGGAGTTTTCACACAGGGATTACTCTGGTAAGTTTTGTGCAAGGGGATTACTCAGGCGAAGAGTCTTGGAAGGGTATTATTCTGGTGAGGTTTCCTGCCAAGGGGTTACTCTGCTGAAGTCTTCTTTGTAAGAGGATTACTCTGGGGAGGAGTTTTCACACATGGATTACTCTGCTGAGTTTTTTGCAAGGGGATTACTCAGGCAAAGTGTTTTGGAAGGTTAGTATTCTGGTGAGGTTTTTTTGCCAGAGGGTTACTCTGCTGAAGTCTTTTTTGCAAGAGGATTACTCTGGGAAGGTGTTTTCACACAGGGATAACTCTGGTAAGTTTTGTGCAAGGGGATTACTCAGGCGAAGAGTCTTGGAAGGGTATCATTCTGGTGAAGTTTTCTGCCAGGGGGTTACTCTGCTGAAGTCTTTTTTGCAAGTGGATTACTCTGGGGAGGAGTTTTCACACAGGGATTACACTGGTAAATTTTGTGCAAGAGGATTACTCAGGCGAAGAGTCTTGGAAGGGTATCATTCTGGTGAGGTTTTCTGCCAGGGGGTTACTCTGCTGAAGTCTTTTTTGCAAGAGGATTACTCTGGGGAGGAGTTCTCACACAGAGATTACTCTGGTAAGTTTTGTGAAAGGGGATTACTCAGGCGAAGAGTCTTGGAAGGGTATAATTCTGGTGAGGTTTTCTGCCAGGGGGTTACTCTGCTGAAGTCTTTTTTGCAAGAGGATTACTCTGGGCAGGAGTTTTCACACAGGGATTACTCTGGTAAGTTTTGTGCAAGGGGATTACTCAGGCAAAGAGTCTTGGAAGCGTATTATTCTGGTGAGGTTTTCTGCCAGGGGGTTACTCTGCTGAAGTCTTTTTTGCAAGAGGATTACTCTGGGAGGAGTTTTCACACAGGGATTACTCTGGTAAGTTTTGTGCAAGGGGATTACTCAGGCAAAGAGTCTTGGAAGCGTATCATTCTGGTGAGGTTTTCTGCCAAGGGGGTTACTCTGCTGAAGTCTTTTTTGCAAGAGGATTACTCTGGGAGGAGTTTTCACACAGGGATTACTCTGGTAAGTTTTGTGCAAGGGAATTACTCAGGCGAAGAGTCTTGGAAGGGTATTATTCTGGTGAGGTTTTCTGCCAGGGGGTTACTCTGCTGAAGTCTTTTTTGCAAGAGGATTACTCTGGGGAGGAGTTTTCACACAGGGATTACTCTGGTAAGTTTTGTGCAAGGGGATTACTCAGGCGAAGAGTCTTGGAAGGGTATTATTCTGGTGAGGTTTCTGCCAGGGGGTTACTCTGCTGAAGTCTTCTTTGTACAGAGGATTACTCTGGTAAGTTTTGTGCAAGGGATTACTCAGGCAAAGTGTCTTGGAAGGTATTATTCTGGTGAGGTTTTCTGCCAGGGTTACTCTGCTGAAGTCTTTTTGCAAGAGGATTACTCTGGGAGGAGTTTTCACACAGGGATTACTCTGGTAAGTTTTGTGCAAGGGGATTACTCAGGCGAAGAGTCTTGGAAGGGTATTATTCTGGTGAGGTTTTCTGCCAGGGGGTTACTCTGCTGAAGTCTTTTTTGCAAGAGGATTACTCTGGGGAGGAGTTTTCACACAGGAATTACTCTGGTAAGTTTTGTGCAAGGGGATTACTCAGGCGAGAGTCTTGGAAGGGTATTATTCTGGTAAGGTTTTCTGCCAGGGGGTTACTCTGCTGAAGTCTTTCATTGAAAGAGGATTACTCTGCGGAGGAGTTTTCACACAGGGATTACTCTGGTAAGTTTTGTGCAAGGGGATTACTCAGGCGAAGAGTCTTGTTAGGGTATCATTCTGGTGAGGTTTTCTGCCAGGGGGTTACTCTGCTGAAGTCTTTTTTGCAAGTGGATTACTCTGGGGAGGAGTTTTCACACAGGGATTACTCTGGTAAATTTGTGCAAAGGATTACTCAGGCGAAGAGTCTTGGAAGGGTATCATTCTGGTGAGGTTTTCTGCCAGGGGGTTACTCTGCTGAAGTCTTTTTTGCAAGAGGATTACTCTGGGGAGGAGTTTTCACACAGGGATTACTCTGGTAAGTTTTGTGCAAGGGGATTACTCAGGCGAAGAGTCTTGGAAGGGTATTATTCTGGTGAGGTTTTCTGCCAGGGGGTTACTCTGCTGAAGTCTTTTTTGCAAGAGGATTACTCTGGGGAGGAGTTTTCACACAGGGATTACTCTGGTAAGTTTTGTGCAAGGGGATTACTCAGGCGAAGAGTCTTGGAAGGGTATCATTCTGGTGAGGTTTTCTGCCAGGGGGTTACTCTGCTGAAGTCTTTTTTGCAAGAGGATTACTCTGGGGAGGAGTTTTCACACAGGGATTACTCTGGTAATTTTTGTGCAAGGGGATTACTCAGGCGAAGAGTCTTGGAAGGGTATTATTCTGGTGAGGTTTTCTGCCAGGGGGTTACTCTGCTGAAGTCTTTTTTGCAAGAGGATTACTCTGGGGAGGAGTTTTCACACAGGGATTACTCTGGTAAGTTTTGTGCAAGGGATTACTCAGGCGAAGAGTCTTGGAAGGGTATATTCTGGTGAGGTTTTCTGCCAGGGGGTTACTCTGCTGAAGTCTTTTTGCAAGAGGATTACTCTGGGGAGGAGTTTTCACACAGGGATTACTCTGGTAAGTTTTGTGCAAGGGATTACTCAGGCGAAGAGTCTTGGAAGGGTATTATTCTGGTGAGGTTTTCTGCCAGGGGGTTACTCTGCTGAAGTCTTTTTTGCAAGAGGATTACTCTGGGTAGGATTTTCACACAGGGATTACTCTGGTAAGTTTTGTGCAAGGGGATTACTAAGGCGAAGAGTCTTGGAAGGGTATCATTCTGGTGAGGTTTTCTGCCAGGGGGTTACTCTGCTGAAGTCTTTTTTGCAAGAGGATTACTCTGGGGAGGAGTTTTCACACAGGGATTACTCTGGTAAGTTTTGTGCAAGGGGATTACTCAGGCGAAGAGTCTTGGAAGGGTATTATTCTGGTGAGGTTTTCTGCCAGGGGGTTACTCTGCTGAAGTCTTTTTTGCAAGAGGATTACTCTGGGGAGGAGTTTTCACACAGGGATTACTCTGGTAAGTTTTGTGCAAGGGGATTACTCAGGCAAGAGTCTTGGAAGGTATTATTCTGGTGAGGTTTTCTGCCAGGGGGTTACTCTGCTGAAGTCTTTTTTGCAAGAGGATTACTCTGGGGAGGAGTTTTCACACAGGGATTACTCTGGTAAGTTTTGTGCAAGGGGATTACTCAGGCGAAGAGTCTTGGAAGGGTATTATTCTGGTGAGGTTTTCTGCCAGGGGGTTACTCTGCTGAAGTCTTTTTTGCAAGAGGATTACTCTGGGGAGGAGTTTTCACACATGGATTACTCTGGTAAGTTTTGTGCAAGGGGATTACTCAGGCAAAGAGTCTTGGAAGGGTATTATTCTGGTGAGGTTTTCTGCCAGAGGGTTACTCTGCTGAAGTCTTTTTTGCAAGAGGATTACTCTGGGGAGGAGTTTTCACACAGGGATTACTCTGGTAAGTTTTGTGCAAGGGGATTACTCAGGCGAAGAGTCTTGGAAGGGTATATTCTGGTGAGGTTTTCTGCCAGGGGGTTACTCTGCTGAAGTCTTTTTTGCAAGAGGATTACTCTGGGGAGGAGTTTTCACACAGGGATTACTCTGGTAAGTTTTGTGCAAGGGGATTACTCAGGCGAAGAGTCTTGGAAGGGTATCATTCTGGTGAGGTTTTCTGCCAGGGGGTTACTCTGCTGAAGTCTTTTTTGCAAGAGGATTACTCTGGGAGGAGTTTTCACACAGGGATTACTCTGGTAAGTTTTGTGCAAGGGGATTACTCAGGCGAAGAGTCTTGGAAGGGTATTATTCTGGTGAGGTTTTCTGCCAGGGGGTTACTCTGCTGAAGTCTTTTTGCAAGAGGATTACTCTGGGAGGAGTTTTCACACAGGGATTACTCTGGTAAGTTTTGTGCAAGGGGATTACTCAGGCAAAGAGTCTTGGAAGGGTATCATTCTGGTGAGGTTTTCTGCCAGGGGGTTACTCTGCTGAAGTCTTTTTTGCAAGAGGATTACTCTGGGGAGGAGTTTTCACACAGGGATTACTCTGGTAAGTTTTGTGCAAGGGGATTACTCAGGCGAAGAGTCTTGGAAGGGTATTATTCTGGTGAGGTTTTCTGCCAGGGGGTTACTCTGCTGAAGTCTTTTTTGCAAGAGGATTACTCTGGGGAGGAGTTTTCACACAGGGATTACTCTGGTAAGTTTTGTGCAAGGGGATTACTCAGGCAAGAGTCTTGGAAGGGTATTATTCTGGTGAGGTTTTCTGCCAGGGGTTACTCTGCTGAAGTCTTTTTTGCAAGAGGATTACTCTGGGGAGGAGTTTTCACACAGGGATTACTCTGGTAAGTTTTGTGCAAGGGGATTACTCAGGCGAAGAGTCTTGGAAGGGTATTATTCTGGTGAGGTTTTCTGCCAGGGGGTTACTCTGCTGAAGTCTTTTTTGCAAGAGGATTACTCTGGGGAGGAGTTTTCACACAGGGATTACTCTGGTAAGTTTTGTGCAAGGGGATTACTCAGGCGAAGAGTCTTGGAAGGGTATTATTCTGGTGAGGTTTTCTGCCAGGGGGTTACTCTGCTGAAGTCTTTTTTGCAAGAGGATTACTCTGGGGAGGAGTTTTCACACAGGGATTACTCTGGTAAGTTTTGTGCAAGGGGATTACTCAGGCAAAGAGTCTTGGAAGGGTATTATTCTGGTGAGGTTTTCTGCCAGGGGTTACTCTGCTGAAGTCTTTTTTGCAAGAGGATTACTCTGGGAAGGAGTTTTCACACAGGGATTACTCTGGTAAGTTTTGTGCAAGGGGATTACTCAGGCGAAGAGTCTTGGAAGGGTATTATTCTGGTGAGTTTTCTGCCAGGGGGTTACTCTGCTGAAGTCTTTTTTGCAAGAGGATTACTCTGGGGAGGAGTTTTCACACAGGGATTACTCTGGTAAGTTTTGTGCAAGGGGATTACTCAGGCGAAGAGTCTTGGAAGGGTATCATTCTGGTGAGGTTTTCTGCCAGGGGTTACTCTGCTGAAGTCTTTTTTGCAAGAGGATTACTCTGGGGAGGAGTTTTCACACAGGGATTACTCTGGTAAGTTTTGTGCAAGGGGATTACTCAGGCGAAGAGTCTTGGAAGGGTATAATTCTGGTGAGGTTTTCTGCCAGGGGTTACTCTGCTGAAGTCTTTTTTGCAAGAGGATTACTCTGGGGAGGAGTTTTCACACAGGGATTACTCTGGTAAGTTTTGTGCAAGGGGATTACTCAGGCGAAGAGTCTTGGAAGGGTATTATTCTGGTGAGGTTTTCTGCCAGGGGGTTACTCTGCTGAAGTCTTTTTTGCAAGAGGATTACTCTGGGGAGGAGTTTTCACACAGGGATTACTCTGGTAAGTTTTGTGCAAGGGGATTACTCAGGCGAAGAGTCTTGGAAGGGTATCATTCTGGTGAGGTTTTCTGCCAGGGGGTTACTCTGCTGAAGTCTTTTATTGCAAGAGGATTACTCTGGGGAGGAGTTTTCACACAGGAATTACTCTAGGAAGTTTTGTGCAAGGGGATTACTCAGGCGAAGAGTCTTGGAAGGGTATCATTCTGGTGAGGTTTTCTGCCAGGGGGTTACTCTGCTGAAGTCTTTTTTGCAAGAGGATTACTCTGGGGAGGAGTTTTCACACAGGGATTACTCTGGTAAGTTTTGTGCAAGGGATTACTCAGGCGAAGAGTCTTGGAAGGGTATCATTCTGGTGAGGTTTTCTGCCAGGGGGTTACTCTGCTGAAGTCTTTTTTTGCAAGAGGATTACTCTGGGGAGGAGTTTTCACACAGGGATTACTCTGGTAAGTTTTGTGCAAGGGGATTACTCAGGCGAAGAGTCTTGGAAGGGTATCATTCTGGTGAGGTTTTCTGCCAGGGGGTTACTCTGCTGAGTCTTTTTTGCAAGAGGATTACTCTGGGGAGGAGTTTTCACACAGGGATTACTCTGGTAAGTTTTGTGCAAGGGATTACTCAGGCAAAGAGTCTTGGAAGGGTATCATTCTGGTGAGGTTTTCTGCCAGGGGGTTACTCTGCTGAAGTCTTTTTTGCAAGAGGATTACTCTGGGGAGGAGTTTTCACACAGGGATTACTCTGGTAAGTTTTGTGCAAGGGGATTACTCAGGCGAAGAGTCTTGGAAGGGTATCATTCTGGTGGGTTTTCTGCCAGGGGGTTACTCTGCTGAAGTCTTTTTGCAAGAGGATTACTCTGGGGAGGAGTTTTCACACAGGGATTACTCTGGTAAGTTTTGTGCAAGGGGATTACTCAGGCGAAGAGTCTTGGAAGGGTATCATTCTGGTGAGGTTTTCTGCCAGGGGGTTACTCTGCTGAAGTCTTTTTTGCAAGAGGATTACTCTGGGAGGAGTTCTCACACAGGGATTACTCTGGTAAGTTTTGTGCAAGGGGATTACTCAGGCTAAGAGTCTTGGAAGGGTATCATTCTGGTGAGGTTTTCTGCCAGGGGGTTACTCTGCTGAAGTCTTTTTTGCAAGAGGATTACTCTGGGAGGAGTTTTCACACAGGGATTACTCTGGTAAGTTTTGTGCAAGGGGATTACTCAGGCGAAGAGTCTTGGAAGGGTATAATTCTGGTGAGGTTTTCTGCCAGGGGTTACTCTGCTGAAGTCTTTTTTGCAAGAGGATTACTCTGGGAGGAGTTTTCACACAGGGATTACTCTGGTAAGTTTTGTGCAAGGGGATTACTCAGGCGAAGAGTCTTGGAAGGGTATTATTCTGGTGAGGTTTTCTGCCAGGGGGTTACTCTGCTGAAGTCTTTTTTGCAAGAGGATTACTCTGGGAGGAGTTTTCACACAGGGATTACTCTGGTAAGTTTTGTGCAAGGGGATTACTCAGGCGAAGAGTCTTGGAAGGGTATTATTCTGGTAAGGTTTTCTGCCAGGGGGTTACTCTGCTGAAGTCTTTCATTGCAAGATGATTACTCTGCGTTGGAGTTTTCACACAGGAATTACTCTAGTAAGTTTTGTTCAAGGGGATTACTCAGGCGAAGAGTCTTGGAAGGGTATTATTTTGGTGAGTTTTTTTGCCAGGGGGTTACTCTGCTAAAGTCTTTTTTGCAAGAGGATTAATCTGGGGAGGAGTTTTCACACAGGGATTATTCTGGTAAGTTTTGTGCGAGGGGATTACTCAGGCGAAAAGTCTTGGAAGGGTATTATTCTGGTGAGGTTTTCCGCCAGGGGGCTACTCTGCTGAAGTCTTTTTTGCAAGAGGATTACTCTGGGGAGGAGTTTTCACACAGGGATTACTCTGGTAAGTTTTGTGCAAGGGGATTACTCAGTGAAGAGTCTTGGAAGGGTATTATTCTGGTGAGGTTTTCTGCCAGGGGGTTACTCTGCTGAAGTCTTTTTTGCAAGAGGATTACTCTGGGGAGGAGTTTTCACACAGGGATTACTCTGGTAAGTTTTGTGCAAGGGGATTACTCAGGTGAAGAGTCTTGGAAGGGTATTATTCTGGTGAGGTTTTCTGCCAGGGGGTTACTCTGCTGAAGTCTTCTTTGTAAGAGGATTACTCTGGGGAGGAGTTTTCACACATGGATTACTCTGGTAAGTTTTGTGCAAGGGGATTACTCAGGCTAAGAGTCTTGGAAGGTTATTATTCTGGTGAGGTTTTCTGCCAGGGGGTTACTCTGCTGAAGTCTTTTTTGCAAGAGGATTACTCTGGGAGGAGTTTTCACACAGGATTACTCTGGTAAGTTTTGTGCAAGGGGATTACTCAGGCGAAGAGTCTTGGAAGGGTATTATTCGGGTGAGGTTTTCTGCCAGGGGGTTACTCTGCTGAAGTCTTTTTTGCAAGAGGATTACTCTGGGCAGGAGTTTTAACACAGGAATTACTCTGGTAAGTTTTGTGCAAGGGGATTACTCAGGCGAAGAGTCTTGGAAGGGTATCATTCTGGTGAGGTTTTCTGCCAGGGGGTTACTCTGCTGAAGTCTTTCATTGCAAGATGATTACTCTGCGGAGGAGTTTTCACACAGGAATTACTCTAGTAAGTTTTGTTCAAGGGGATTACTCAGGCGAAGAGTCTTGGAAGGGTATTATTTTGGTGAGTTTTTTTGCCAGGGGGTTACTCTGCTGAAGTCTTTTTTGCAAGAGGATTAATCTGTGGAGGAGTTTTCACACAGGGATTACTCTGGTGAGTTTTGTGCAAGGGGATTACTCGGGCAATGAGTCTTGTTAGGGTATCATTCTGGTGAGGTTTTCTGCCAGGGGGTTACTCTGCTGAAGTCTTTTTTGCAAGTGGATTACTCTGGGGAGGAGTTTTCACACAGGGATTACTCTGGTAAATTTGGTGCAAGAGGATTACTCAGGCGAAGAGTCTTGTAAGGGTATCATTCTGGTGAGGTTTTCTGCCAGGGGGTTACTCTGCTGAAGTCTTTTTTGCAAGAGGATTACTCTGGGGAGGAGTTTTCACACAAGGATTATTCTGGTAAGTTTTGTGCAAGGAGATTACTCAGGCAAAGAGTCTTGGAAGGGTATTATTCTGGTGCGGTTTTCTGCCACGGGGCTACTCTGCTGAAGTCTTTTTTGCAAGAGGATTACTCTGGGGAGGAGTTTTCACACAGGGATTACTCTGGTAAGTTTTTTTGCAAGGGGATTACTTAGGTGAAGAGTCTTGGAAGGGTATCATTCTGGTGAGGTTTTCTGCCAGGGGGTTACTCTGCTGAAGTCTTTTTTGCAAGAGGATTACTCTGGGGAGGAGTTTTCACACAGGGATTACTCTGGTAATTTTTGTGCAAGGGGATTACTCAGGCGAAGAGTCTTGGAAGGGTATTATTCTGGTGAGGTTTTATGCCAGGGGGTTACTCTGCTGATGTCTTTTTTGCAAGAGGATTACTCTGGGTAGGAGTTTTCACACAGGGATTACTCTGGTAAGTTTTGTGCAAGGGGATTACTAAGGCGAAGAGTCTTGGAAGGGTATCATTCTGGTGAGGTTTTCTGCCAGGGGTTACTCTGCTGAAGTCTTTTTTGCAAGAGGATTACTCTGGGGAGGAGTTTTCACACAGGGATTACTCTGGTAAGTTTTGTGCAAGGGGATTACTCAGGCGAAGAGTCTTGGAAGGGTATTATTTTGGTGAGTTTGTTTGCCAGTGGGGTTACTCTGCTGAAGTCTTTTTTGCAAGAGGATTACTCTGGGGAGGAGTTTTCACACAGGGATTACTCTGGTAAGTTTTGTGCAAGGGGATTACTCAGGCGAAGAGTCTTGGAAGGGTATTATTCTGGTGAGGTTTTCTGCCAGGGGGCTACTCTGCTGAAGTCTTTTTTGCAAGAGGATTACTCTGGGGAGGAGTTTTCACACAGGGATTACTCTGGTAAGTTTTGTGCAAAGGGATTACTCAGGCGAAGAGTCTTGGAAGGGTATTATTCTGGTGAGGTTTTCTGCCAGGGGGTTACTCTGCTGAAGTCTTTTATTGCAAGAGATTACTCTGGGGAGGAGTTTTCACACAGGAATTACTCTAGGAAGTTTTGTGCAAGGGGATTACTCAGGCGAAGAGTCTTGGAAGGATATCATTCTGGTGAGATTTTCTGCCAGGGGGTTACTCTGCTGGAGTCTTTTTTGCAAGAGGATTACTCTGGGGAGGAGTTTTCACACATTGATTACTCTGGTAAGTTTTGTGCAAGGGGATTAATCAGGCGAAGAGTCTTGGAAGGGTATCATTCTGGTGAGGTTTTCTGCCAGGGGGTTACTCTGCTGAAGTTTTTTTTGCAAGAGGATTACTCTGGGGAGGAGTTTTCACACAGGGATTACTCTGGTAAGTTTTGTGCAAGAGGATTACTCAGGCGAAGAGTCTTGGAAGGGTATCATTCTGGTGAGGTTTTCTGCCAGGGGGTTACTCTGCTGGAGTCTTTTTTGCAAGAGGATTACTCTGGGGAGGAGTTTTCACACAGGGATTACTCTGGTAAGTTTTGTGCAAGAGGATTACTCAGGCGAAGAGTCTTGGAAGGGTATCATTCTGGTGAGGTTTTCTGCCAGGGGGTTACTCTGCTGAAGTCTTTTTTGCAAGAGGATTACTCTGGGGAGGAGTTTTCACACAGGGATTACTCTGGTAAGTTTTGTGCAAGGGGATTAATCAGGCGAAGAGTCTTGGAAGGATATCATTCTGGTGAGATTTTCTGCCAGGGGGTTACTCTGCTGAAGTTTTTTTGCAAGAGGATTACTCTGGGGAGGAGTTTTCACACCGGGATTACTTTGGTAAGTTTTGTGCAAGAGGATTACTCAGGCAAAGAGTCTTGGAAAGG
Source organism: Palaemon carinicauda (assembly GCF_036898095.1). Taxonomy (NCBI): domain Eukaryota; kingdom Metazoa; phylum Arthropoda; class Malacostraca; order Decapoda; family Palaemonidae; genus Palaemon; species Palaemon carinicauda. Next base: position 141,727,239 of record NC_090738.1, on the reverse strand, counting down.
TATCATTCTGGTGAGGTTTTCTGCCAGGGGGTTACTCTGCTGGAGTCTTTTTTGCAAGAGGATTACTCTGGGGAGGAGTTTTCACACATTGATTACTCTGGTAAGTTTTGTGCAAGGGGATTAATCAGGCGAAGAGTCTTGGAAGGGTATCATTCTGGTGAGGTTTTCTGCCAGGGGGTTACTCTGCTGAAGTCTTTTTTGCAAGAGGATTACTCTGGGGAGGAGTTTTTAGACAGGGATTACTCTGGTAAGTTTTGTGCAAGGGGATTACTCAGGCGAAGAGTCTTGGAAGGTATCATTTTAGTGCAGTTATTTGCCAGGGGGTTACTCTGCTGAAGTCTTTTTTGCAAGAGGATTACTCTTGGGAGGAGTTTTCACACAGGGATTACTCTGGTAAGTTTTGTGCAAGGGGTTTACTCAGGCTAAGAGTCTTGTAAGGGTATCATTCTGGTGAAGTTTTTTGCCAGGGGGTTACTCTGCTGAAGTCATTTTTTGCAAGTGGATTACTCTGGGGAGGAGTTTTCACACAGGGATTACACTGGTAAATTTTGTGCAAGAGGATTACTCAGGCGAAGAGTCTTGGAAGGGTATCATTCTGGTGAGGTTTTCTGCCAGGGGGTTACTCTGCTGAAGTCTTTTTTGCAAGAGGATTACTCTGGGGAGGAGTTTTCACACAGGGATTACTCTGGTAAGTTTTGTGCAAGGGGATTACTCAGGCGAAGAGTCTTGGAAGGGTATCATTCTGGTGAGGTTTTCTGCCAGGGGGTTACTCTGCTGAAGTCTTTTTTGCAAGAGGATTACTCTGGGGAGGAGTTTTCACACAGGGATTACTCTGGTAAGTTTTGTGCAAGGGGATTACTCAGGCGAAGAGTCTTGGAAGGGTATCATTCTGGTGAGGTTTTCTGCCAGGGGTTACTCTGCTGAAGTCTTTTTTGCAAGAGGATTACTCTGGGGAGGAGTTTTCACACAGGGATTACTCTGGTAAGTTTTTGTGCAAGGGGATTACTCAGGCGAAGAGTCTTGGAAGGGTACATTCTGGTGAGGTTTTCTGCCAGGGGGTTACTCTGCTGAAGTCTTTTTTGCAAGAGGATTACTCTGGGGAGGAGTTTTCACACAGGGATTACTCTGGTAAGTTTTGTGCAAGGGGATTACTCAGGCGAAGAGTCTTGGAAGGGTATCATTCTGGTGAGGTTTTCTGCCAGGGGCTACTCTGCTGAAGTCTTTTTTGCAAGAGGATTACTCTGGGGAGGAGTTTTCACACAGGGATTACTCTGGTAAGTTTTGTGCAAGGGGATTACTCAGGCGAAGAGTCTTGGAAGGGGATTATTCTGGTGAGGTTTTCTGCCAGGGGGTTACTCTGCTGGAGTCTTTTTGCAAGAGGATTACTCTGGGGAGGAGTTTTCACACATTGATTACTCTGGTAAGTTTTGTGCAAGGGGATTAATCAGGCGAAGAGTCTTGGAAGGGTATCATTCTGGTGAGGTTTTCTGCCAGGGGGTTACTCTGCTGAAGTCTTTTTTGCAAGAGGATTACTCTGGGGAGGATTTTTAGACAGGGATTACTCTGGTAAGTTTTGTGCAAGGGGATTACTCAGGCGAAGAGTCTTGTAAGGGTATCATTCTGTTGAGGTTTTCTGCCAGGGGGTTACTCTGCTGGAGTCTTTTTTGCAAGAGGATTACTCTGGGGAGGAGTTTTCACACATTGATTACTCTGGTAAGTTTTGTGCAAGGGGATTAATCAGGCGAAGAGTCTTGGAAGGGTATCATTCCGGTGAGGTTTTCTGCCAGGGGGTTACTCTGCTGAAGTCTTTTTTGCAAGAGGATTACTCTGGGGAGGAGTTTTCACACAGGGATTACTCTGGTAAGTTTTGTGCAAGGGGATTACTCAGGCGAAGAGTCTTGGAAGGGTATCATTCTGGTGAGGTTTTCTGCCAGGGGGTTACTCTGCTGAAGTCTTTTTTGCAAGAGGATTACTCTGGGGAGGAGTTTTCACACAGGGATTACTCTGGTAAGTTTTGTGCAAGGGGATTACTCAGGCTAAGAGTCTTGGAAGGGTTTATTTGGTGAGGTTTTTCTGCCAGGGGGTTACTCTGCTGAAGTCTTTTTTGCAAGAGGATTACTCTGGGGAGGAGTTTTCACACAGGGATTACTCTGGTAAGTTTTGTGCAAGGGGATTACTCAGGCGAAGTCTTGGAAGGGTATTATTCTGGTGAGGTTTTCTGCCAGGGGGTTACTCTGCTAAGTCTTTTTTGCAAGAGGATTACTCTGGGGAGGAGTTTTCACACAGGGATTACTCTGGTAAGTTTTGTGCAAGGGATTACTCAGGCGAAAAGTCTTGGAAGGGTATCATTCTGGTGAGGTTTTCTGCCAGGGGGTTACTCTGCTGAAGTCTTTTTTGCAAGAGGATTACTCTGGGGAGGAGTTTTCACACAGGGATTACTCTGGTAAGTTTTGTGCAAGGGATTACTCAGGCGAAGAGTCTTGGAAGGGTATCATTCTGGTGAGGTTTTCTGCCAGGGGGTTACTCTGCTGAAGTCTTTTTTGCTAGAGGATTACTCTGGGGAGGAGTTTTCACACAGGATTACTCGGTAAGTTTTGTGCAAGGGGATTACTCAGGCGAAGAGTCTTGGAAGGGTATTATTCTGGTAAGGTTTTCTGCCAGGGGGTTACTCTGCTGAAGTCTTTTTTGAAAGAGGATTACTCTGGGGAGGAGTTTTCACACAGGATTACTCTAGTAAGTTTTGTGCAAGGGGATTACTCAGGCGAAGAGTCTTGGAAGGGTATTATTCTGGTGAGGTTTTCTGCCAGGGGGTTACTCTGCTGAAGTCTTTTTTGCAAGAGGATTACTCTGGGGAGGAGTTTTCACACAGGGATTACTCTGGTAAGTTTTGTGCAAGGGGATTACTCAGGCGAAGAGTCTTGGAAGGGTATCATTCTGGTGAGGTTTTCTGCCAGGGGGTTACTCTGCTGAAGTCTTTTTTGCAAGAGGATTACTCTGGGGAGGAGTTTTCACACAGGGATTACTCTGGTAAGTTTTGTGCAAGGGGATTACTCAGGCGAAGAGTCTTGGAAGGGTATCATTCTGGTGAGGTTTTCTGCCAGGGGGTTACTCTGCTGAAGTCTTTTTTGCAAGAGGATTACTCTGGGGAGGAGTTTTCACACAGGGATTACTCTGGTAAGTTTTGTGCAAGGGGATTACTCAGGCGAAGAGTCTTGGAAGGGTATCATTCTGGTGAGGTTTTCTGCCAGGGGGTTACTCTGCTGAAGTCTTTTTTGCAAGAGGATTACTCTGGGGAGGAGTTTTCACACAGGGATTACTCTGGTAAGTTTTTTTGCAAGGGGATTACTCAGGCGAAGAGTCTTGGAAGGGTATTATTCTGGTGAGGTTTTCTGCCAGGGGGTTACTCTGCTGAAGTCTTTTTTGCAAGAGGATTACTCTGGGGAGGAGTTTTCACACAGGGATTACTCTGGTAATTTTTGTGCAAGGGGATTACTCAGGCGAAGAGTCTTGGAAGGGTATTATTCTGGTGAGGTTTTCTGCCAGGGGGTTACTCTGCTGAAGTCTTTTTTGCAAGAGGATTACTCTGGGCAGGAGTTTTCACACAGGGATTACTCTGGTAAGTTTTGTGCAAGGGGATTACTCAGGCGAAGAGTCTTGGAAGGGTATTATTCTGGTGAGGTTTTCTGCCAGGGGGTTACTCTGCTGAAGTCTTTTTTGCAAGAGGATTACTCTGGGCAGGAGTTTTCACACAGGGATTACTCTGGTAAGTTTTGTGCAAGGGGATTACTCAGGCGAAGAGTCTTGGAAGGGTATTATTCTGGTAAGGTTTTCTGCCAGGGGGTTACTCTGCTGAAGTCTTTTTGCAAGAGGATTACTCTGGGCGAGAGTTTTCACACAGGGATTACTCTGGTAAGTTTTGTGCAAGGGGATTACTCAGGCGAAGAGTCTTGGAAGGGTATTATTCTGGTGAGGTTTTTGCCAGGGGGTTACTCTGCTGAAGTCTTTTTTGCAAGAGGATTACTCTGGGGAGGAGTTTTCACACAGGGATTACTCTGGTAAGTTTTGTGCAAGGGGATTACTCAGGTGAAGAGTCTTGGAAGGGTATTATTCTGGTGAGGTTTTCTGCCAGGGGGTTACTCTGCTGAAGTCTTTTTTGCAAGAGGATTACTCTGGGGAGGAGTTTTCACACAGGGATTACTCTGGTAAGTTTTGTGCAAGGGGATTACTCAGGTGAAGAGTCTTGGAAGGGTATTATTCTGGTGAGGTTTTCTGCCAGGGGGTTACTCTGCTGAAGTCTTCTTTGTAAGAGGATTACTCTGGGGAGGAGTTTTCACACATGGATTACTCTGGTAAGTTTTGTGCAAGGGGATTACTCAGGCTAAGAGTCTTGGAAGGTTATTATTCTGGTGAGGTTTTCTGCCAGGGGGTTACTCTGCTGAAGTCTTTTTTGCAAGAGGATTACTCTGGGGAGGAGTTTTCACACAGGGATTACTCTGGTAAGTTTTGTGCAAGGGGATTACTCAGGCGAAGAGTCTTGGAAGGGTAATATTCTGGTGATGTTTCCTGCCAGGGGGTTACTCTGCTGAAGTCTCTTTGTAAGAGGATTACTCTGGGGAGGAGTTTTCACACATGGATTACTCTGGTAAGTTTTGTGCAAGGGGATTACTCAGGCAAAGTGTCTTGGAAGGTTATTATTCTGGTGAGGTTTTTTGCCAGAGGGTTACTCTGCTGAAGTCTTTTTTGCAAGAGGATTACTCTGGGAAGGTGTTTTCACACAGGGATTACTTTGGTAAGTTTTGTGCAAGGGGATTACTCAGGCGAAGAGTCTTGGAAGGGTATTATTCTGGTGAGGTTTTCTGCCAGGGGGTTACTCTGCTGAAGTCTTTTTTGCAAGAGGATTACTCTGGGCAGGAGTTTTCACACAGGAATTACTCTGGTAAGTTTTGTGCAAGGGGATTACTCAGGCGAAGAGTCTTGGAAGGGTATCATTCTGGTGAGGTTTTCTGCCAGGGGGTTACTCTGCTGAAGTCTTTCATTGCAAGATGATTACTCTGCGGAGGAGTTTTCACACAGGAATTACTCTAGTAAGTTTTGTTCAAGGGGATTACTCAGGCGAAGAGTCTTGGAAGGGTATTATTTTGGGGTGTTTTTTTGCCAGGGGTTACTCTGCTGAAGTCTTTTTTGCAAGAGGATTAATCTGGGGAGGAGTTTTCACACAGGGATTATTCTGGTGAGTTTTGTGCAAGGGGATTACTCGGGCAATGAGTCTTGTTAGGGTATCATTCTGGTGAGGTTTTCTGCCAGGGGGTTACTCTGCTGAAGTCTTTTTTGCAAGTGGATTACTCTGGGGAGGAGTTTTCACACAGGGATTACTCTGGTAAATTTGGTGCAAGAGGATTACTCAGGCGAAGAGTCTTGGAAGGGTATCATTCTGGTGAGGTTTTCTGCCAGGGGGTTACTCTGCTGAAGTCTTTTTTGCAAGAGGATTACTCTGGGGAGGAGTTTTCACACAAGGATTATTCTGGTAAGTTTTGTGCAAGGAGATTACTCAGGCAAAGAGTCTTGGAAGGGTATTATTCTGGTGCGGTTTTCTGCCACGGGGCTACTCTGCTGAAGTCTTTTTTGCAAGAGGATTACTCTGGGGAGGAGTTTTCACACAGGGATTACTCTGGTAAGTTTTTTTGCAAGGGGATTACGTAGGTGAAGAGTCTTGGAAGGGTATCATTCTGGTGAGGTTTTCTGCCAGGGGGTTACTCTGCTGAAGTCTTTTTTGCAAGAGGATTACTCTGGGGAGGAGTTTTCACACAGGGATTACTCTGGTAATTTTTGTGCAAGGGGATTACTCAGGCGAAGAGTCTTGGAAGGGTATTATTCTGGTGAGGTTTTATGCCAGGGGGTTACTCTGCTGATGTCTTTTTTGCAAGAGGATTACTCTGGGTAGGAGTTTTCACACAGCGATTACTCTGGTAAGTTTTGTGCAAGGGGATTACTAAGGCGAAGAGTCTTGGAAGGGTATCATTCTGGTGAGGTTTTCTGCCAGGGGTTACTCTGCTGAAGTCTTTTTTGCAAGAGGATTACTCTGGGAGGAGTTTTCACACAGGGATTACTCTGGTAAGTTTTGTGCAAGGGGATTACTCAGGCGAAGAGTCTTGGAAGGATATTATTTTGGTGAGTTTATTTGCCAGTCGGGTTACTCTGCTGAAGTCTTTTTTGCAAGAGGATTACTCTGGGGAGGAGTTTTCACACAGGGATTACTCTGGTAAGTTTTGTGCAAGGGGATTACTCAGGCGAAGAGTCTTGGAAGGGTATTATTCTGGTGAGGTTTTCTGCCATGGGGCTACTCTGCTGAAGTCTTTTTTGCAAGAGGATTACTCTGGGGATGAGTTTTCACACAGGGATTACTCTGGTAAGTTTTGTGCAAAGGGATTACTCAGGCGAAGAGTCTTGGAAGGGTATTATTCTGGTGAGGTTTTCTGCCAGGGGGTTACTCTGCTGAAGTCTTTTATTGCAAGAGATTACTCTGGGGAGGAGTTTTCACACAGGAATTACTCTAGGAAGTTTTGTGCAAGGGGATTACTCAGGCGAAGAGTCTTGGAAGGATATCATTCTGGTGAGATTTTCTGCCAGGGGGTTACTCTGCTGGAGTCTTTTTTGCAAGAGGATTACTCTGGGGAGGAGTTTTCACACATTGATTACTCTGGTAAGTTTTGTGCAAGGGGATTAATCAGGCGAAGAGTCTTGGAAGGGTATCATTCTGGTGAGGTTTTCTGCCAGGGGGTTACTCTGCTGAAGTTTTTTTTGCAAGAGGATTACTCTGGGGAGGAGTTTTCACACAGGGATTACTCTGGTAAGTTTTGTGCAAGAGGATTACTCAGGCGAAGAGTCTTGGAAGGGTATCATTCTGGTGAGGTTTTCTGCCAGGGGGTTACTCTGCTGGAGTCTTTTTTGCAAGAGGATTACTCTGGGGAGGAGTTTTCACACAGGGATTACTCTGGTAAGTTTTGTGCAAGAGGATTACTCAGGCGAAGAGTCTTGGAAGGGTATCATTCTGGTGAGGTTTTCTGCCAGGGGGTTACTCTGCTGAAGTCTTTTTTGCAAGAGGATTACTCTGGGGAGGAGTTTTCACACATTGGGATTACTCTGGTAAGTTTTGTGCAAGGGGATTAATCAGGCGAAGAGTCTTGGAAGGGTATCATTCTGGTGAGGTTTTCTGCCAGGGGGTTACTCTGCTTAAGTCCTTTTTGCAAGAGGATTACTCTGGAAGGAGTTTTCACACAGGGATTACTCTGGTAAGTTTGGTTCAAGGGGATAACTCAGGCAAAGAGTCTTGGAAGGGTATCATTCTGGTGTGGTTTTTTGCCAGAGGGTTACTCTGCTGAAGTCTTTTTTGCAAGAGGATTACTCTTGGGAGGATTTTTCACACAGGGATTACTCTGGTAAGTTTTGTGCAAGGGGTTTACTCAGGCTAAGAGTCTTGAAGGGTATCATTCTGGTGAAGTTTTTTGCCAGGGGGTTACTCTGCTGAAGTCATTTTTGCAAGTGGATTACTCTGGGGAGGAGTTTTCACACAGGGATTACACTGGTAAATTTTGTGCAAGAGGATTACTCAGGCGAAGAGTGTTGGAAGGGTATCATTCTGGTGAGGTTTTCTGCCAGGGGGTACTCTGCTGAAGTCTTTTTTGCAAGAGGATTACTCTGGGGAGGAGTTCTCACACAGGGATTACTCTGGTAAGTTTTGTGAAAGGGGATTACTCAGGCTAAGAGTCTTGGAAGGGTATAATTCTGGTGAGGTTTTCTGCCAGGGGGTTACTCTGCTGAAGTCATTTTTGCAAGAGGATTACTCTGGTGAGGAGTTTTCACACAGGGATTACTCTGGTAAGTTTTGTGCAAGGGGATTACTCAGGCGAAGAGTCTTGGAAGGGTATTATTCTGGTGAGGTTTTCTGCCAGGGGGTTACTCTGCTGAAGTCTTTTTTGCAAGAGGATTACTCTGGAGGAGTTTTCACACAGGGATTACTCTGGTAAGTTTTGTTCAAGGGGATTACTCAGGTGAAGAGTCTTGGAAGGGTATTATTCTGGTGAGTTTTCTGCCAGGGGGTTACTCTGCTGAAGTCTTTTTTGCAAGAGGATTACTCTGGGGAGGAGTTTTCACACAGGGATTACTCTGGTAAGTTTTGTGCAAGGGGATTACTCAGGCGAAGAGTCTTGGAAGGGTATTATTCTGGTGAGGTTTTCTGCCAGGGGGCTACTCTGCTGAAGTCTTTTTTGCAAGAGGATTACTCTGGGGAGGAGTTTTCACACAGGGAATTACTCTGGTAAGTTTTGTGCAAGGGGATTACTCAGGCGAAGAGTCTTGGAAGGGTATTATTCTGGTGAGGTTTTCTGCCAGGGGGTTACTCTGCTGAAGTCTTTTTTGCAAGAGGATTACTCTGGGGAGGAGTTTTCACACAGGGATTACTCTGGTAAGTTTTGTGCAAGGGGATTACTCAGGGAAGAGTCTTGGAAGGGTATTATTCTGGTGAGGTTTTCTGCCAGGGGGTTACTCTGCTGAAGTCTTTTTTGCAAGAGGATTACTCTGGGGAGGAGTTTTCACACAGGGATTACTCTGGTAAGTTTTGTGCAAGGGGATTACTCAGGCGAAGAGTCTTGGAAGGGTATTATTCTGGTGAGGTTTTCTGCCAGGGGGTTACTCTGCTGAAGTCTTTTTTGCAAGAGGATTACTCTGGGGAGGAGTTTTCACACAGGGATTACTCTGGTAAGTTTTGTGCAAGGGGATTACTCAGGCGAAGAGTCTTGGAAGGGTATATTCTGGTGAGGTTTTCTGCCAGGGGGTTACTCTGCTGAAGTCTTTTTTGCAAGAGGATTACTCTGGGGAGGAGTTTTCACACAGGGATTACTCTGGTAAGTTTTGTGCAAGGGGATTACTCAGGCGAAGAGTCTTGGAAGGGTATCATTCTGGTGAGGTTTTCTGCCAGGGGGTTACTCTGCTGAAGTCTTTTTGCAAGAGGATTACTCTGGGAGGAGTTTTCACACAGGATTACTCTGGTAAGTTTTGTGCAAGGGGATTACTCAGGCGAAGAGTCTTGGAAGGGTATCATTCTGGTGAGGTTTTCTGCCAGGGGGTTACTCTGCTGAAGTCTTTTTTGCAAGAGGATTACTCTGGGAGGAGTTTTCACACAGGGATTACTCTGGTAAGTTTTGTGCAAGGGGATTACTCAGGCAAGAGTCTTGGAAGGGTATCATTCTGGTGAGGTTTTCTGCCAGGGGGTTACTCTGCTGAAGTCTTTTTTGCAAGAGGATTACTCTGGGGAGGAGTTTTCACACAGGGATTACTCTGGTAAGTTTTGTGCAAGGGGATTACTCAGGCGAAGAGTCTTGGAAGGGTATCATTCTGGTGAGGTTTTCTGCCAGGGGGTTACTCTGCTGAAGTCTTTTTTGCAAGAGGATTACTCTGGGGAGGAGTTTTCACACAGGGATTACTCTGGTAAGTTTTGTGCAAGGGGATTACTCAGGCGAAGAGTCTTGGAAGGGTATTATTCTGGTGAGGTTTTCTGCCAGGGGGTTACTCTGCTGAAGTCTTTTTTGCAAGAGGATTACTCTGGGGAGGAGTTTTCACACAGGGATTACTCTGGTAAGTTTTGTGCAAGGGGATTACTCAGGCGAAGAGTCTTGGAAGGGTATCATTCTGGTGAGGTTTTCTGCCAGGGGGTTACTCTGCTGAAGTCTTTTTTGCAAGAGGATTACTCTGGGGAGGAGTTTTCACACAGGGATTACTCTGGTAAGTTTTGTGCAAGGGGATTACTCAGGCGAAGAGTCTTGGAAGGGTATTATTCTGGTGAGGTTTTCTGCCAGGGGGTTACTCTGCTGAGTCTTTTTTGCAAGAGGATTACTCTGGGGAGGAGTTTTCACACAGCGATTACTCTGGTAAGTTTTGTGCAAGGGGATTACTCAGGCGAAGAGTCTTGGAAGGGTATCATTCTGGTGAGGTTTTCTGCCAGGGGGTTACTCTGCTGAAGTCTTTTTTGCAAGAGGATTACTCTGGGGAGGAGTTTTCACACAGGGATTACTCTGGTAAGTTTTGTGCAAGGGGATTACTCAGGCGAAGAGTCTTGGAAGGGTATTATTTTGGTGAGGTTTTCTGCCAGGGGGTTACTCTGCTGAAGTCTTTTTTGCAAGAGGATTACTCTGGGGAGGAGTTTTCACACAGGGATTACTCTGGTAAGTTTTGTGCAAGGGGATTACTCAGGCGAAGAGTCTTGGAAGGGTATTATTCTGGTGAGGTTTTCTGCCAGGGGGTTACTCTGCTGAAGTCTTTTTTGCAAGAGGATTACTCTGGGGAGGAGTTTTCACACAGGGATTACTCTGGTAAGTTTTGTGCAAGGGGATTACTCAGGCGAAGAGTCTTGGAAGGGTATTATTCTGGTGAGGTTTTCTGCCAGGGGGTTACTCTGCTGAAGTCTTTTATTGCAAGAGGATTACTCTGGGGAGGAGTTTTCACACAGGAATTACTCTAGGAAGTTTTGTGCAAGGGGATTACTCAGGCGAAGAGTCTTGGAAGGGTATCATTCTGGTGAGGATTTTCTGCCAGGGGGTTACTCTGCTGAAGTCTTTTTTGCAAGAGGATTACTCTGGGGAGGAGTTTTCACACAGGGATTACTCTGGTAAGTTTTGTGCAAGGGGATTACTCAGGCGAAGAGTCTTGGAAGGGTATCATTCTGGTGAGGTTTTCTGCCAGGGGGTTACTCTGCTGAAGTCTTTTTTGCAAGAGGATTACTCTGGGGAGGAGTTTTCACACAGGGATTACTCTGGTAAGTTTTGTGCAAGAGGATTACTCAGGCGAAGAGTCTTGGAAGGGTATCATTCTGGTGAGGTTTTCTGCCAGGGGGTTACTCTGCTGGAGTCTTTTTTGCAAGAGGATTACTCTGGGGAGGAGTTTTCACACAGGGATTACTCTGGTAAGTTTTGTGCAAGAGGATTACTCAGGCGAAGAGTCTTGGAAGGGTATCATTCTGGTGAGGTTTTCTGCCAGGGGGTTACTCTGCTGAAGTCTTTTTTGCAAGAGGATTACTCTGGGGAGGAGTTTTCACACAGGGATTACTCTGGTAAGTTTTGTGCAAGGGGATTACTCAGGCGAAGAGTCTTGGAAGGGTATCATTCTGGTGAGTTTTCTGCCAGGGGGTTACTCTGCTGAAGTCTTTTTTGCAAGAGGATTACTCTGGGGAGGAGTTTTCACACAGGGATTACTCTGGTAAGTTTTGTGCAAGAGGATTACTCAGGCGAAGAGTCTTGGAAGGGTATCATTCTTGGTGAGGTTTTCTGCCAGGGGGTTACTCTGCTGAAGTCTTTTTTGCAAGAGGATTACTCTGGGGAGGAGTTTTCACACAGGGATTACTCTGGTAAGTTTTGTGCAAGGGGATTAATCAGGCGAAGAGTCTTGGAAGGGTATCATTCTGGTGAGGTTTTCTGCCAGGGGGTTACTCTGCTGAAGTCTTTTTTGCAAGAGGATTACTCTGGGGAGGAGTTTTACACAGGGATTACTCTGGTAAGTTTTGTGCAAGGGGATTACTCAGGCGAAGAGTCTTGGAAGGTATCATTCTGGTGAGGTTTTCTGCCAGGGGGTTACTCTGCTGAAGTCTTTTTTGCAAGAGGATTACTCTGGGAGGAGTTTTCACACAGGGATTACTCTGGTAAGTTTTGTGCAAGGGGATTACTCAGGCGAAGAGTCTTGGAAGGTGTATCATTCTGGTGAGGTTTTTCTGCCAGGGGGTTACTCTGCTGAAGTCATTTTTTGCAAGTGGATTACTCTGGGGAGGAGTTTTCACACAGGGATTACTCTGGTAATTTTGTGCAAGGGGATTACTCAGGCGAAGAGTCTTGGAAGGGTATTATTTTGGTGAGGTTTTCTGCCAGGGGGTTACTCTGCTGAAGTCTTTTTTGCAAGAGGATTACTCGTGGAGGAGTTTTCACACAGGGATTACTCTGGTAAGTTTTGTGCAAGGGGATTACTCACCGAAGAGTCTTGGAAGGGTACCATTCTGGTGCTGTTTTCTGCCAGGGGGTTACTCTGCTGAAGTCTTTTTTGCAAGAGGATTACTCTGGGGAGGAGTTTTCACACAGGATTACTCTGGAAGTTTTGTGCAAGGGGATTACTCAAGGCGAAGAGTCTTGGAAGGGTATCATTCTGGTGAGGTTTTCTGCCATGGGCTACTCTGCTGAAGTCTTTTTTGCAAGAGGATTACTCTGGGGAGGAGTTTTCACACAGGGATTACTCTGGTAAGTTTTGTGCAAGGGGATTACTCAGGCGAAGAGTCTTGGAAAGGGTTTCATTCTGGTGAGGTTTTCTGCCAGGGGGTTACTCTGCTGAAGTCTTTTTTGCAAGAGGATTACTCTGGGGAGGAGTTTTCACACAGGGATTACTCTGGTAAGTTTTGTACAAGGGGATTACTCAGGCAAAGAGTCTTGGAAGGGTATCATTCTGGTGAGGTTTTCTGCCAGGGGTTACTCTGCTGAAGTCTTTTGTGCAAGAGGATTACTCTGGGGAGGAGTTTTCACACAGGGATTACTCTGGTAAGTTTTGTGCAAGGGGATTACTCAGGCGAAGAGTCTTGGAAGGGTATTATTTTGGTGAGTTTATTTGCCAGGGGGGTTACTCTGCTGAAGTCTTTTTTGCAAGAGGATTACTCTGGGGAGGAGTTTTCACACAGGGATTACTCTGGTAAGTTTTGTGCAAGGGGATTACTCAGGCGAAGAGTCTTGGAAGGTTATTATTCTGGTGAGGTTTTCTGCCAGGTGGCTACTCTGCTGAAGTCTTTTTTGCAAGAGGATTACTCTGGGGAGGAGTTTTCACACAGAGATGACTCTGGTAAGTTTTTGCAAGGGGATTACTCAGGCGAAGAGTCTTGGAAGGGGATTATTATGGTGAGGTTTTCTGCCAGGGGGTTACTCTGCTGGAGTCTTTCTTGCAAGAGGATTACTCTGGGGAGGAGTTTTCACACATTGATTACTCTGGTAAGTTTTGTGCAAGGGGATTAATCAGGCGAAGAGTCTTGGAAGGGTATCATTCTGGTGAGGTTTTCTGCCAGGGGGTTACTCTGCTGAAGTCTTTTTTGCAAGAGGATTACTCTGGGGAGGAGTTTTTAGACAGGGATTACTCTGGTAAGTTTTGTGCAAGGGGATTACTCAGGCGAAGAGTCTTGTAAGGGTATCATTCTGTTGAGGTTTTCTGCCAGGGGGTTACTCTGCTGGAGTCTTTTTTGCAAAAGGATTACTCTGGGGAGGAGTTTTCACACATTGATTACTCTGGTAAGTTTTGTGCAAGGGGATTAATCAGGCGAAGAGTCTTGGAAGGGTATCATTCCGGTGAGGTTTTCTGCCAGGGGGTTACTCTGCTGAAGTCTTTTTGCAAGAGGATTACTCTGGGGAGGAGTTTTCAAACAGGGATTACTCTGGTAAGTTTTGTGCAAGGGGATTACTCAGGCTAAGAGTCTTGGAAGGGTTTTATTTTGGTGAGGTTTTTTGCCAGGGGGTTACTCTGCTAATGTCTTTTTTGCAAGAGGATTACTCTGGGGAGGAGTTTTCACACAGGGATTACTCTGGTAAGTTTTGTGCAAGGGGATTACTCAGGCGAAGTCTTGGAAGGGTATTATTCTGGTGAGAATTTCTGCCAGGGGGTTACTCTGCTGAAGTCTTTTATTGCAAGAGGATTACTCTGCGGAGGAGTTTTCACACAGGAATTACTCTAGGAAGTTTTGTGCAAGGGAATTACTCAGGCGAAAAGTCTTGGAAGGGTATCATTCTGGCGAGGTTTTCTGCCAGGGGGCTACTCTGCTAAAGTCTTTTTTGCAAGAGGATTACTCTGGGGAGGAGTTTTCACACAGGGATTACTCTGGTAAGTTTTGTGCAAGAGGATTACTCAGGCGAAGAGTCTTGGAAAGGTATCATTCTGGTGAGGTTTTCTGCCAGGGGGTTACTCTGCTGAAGTCTTTTTTGCTAGAGGATTACTCTGGGGAGGAGTTTTCACACATTGATTACTCCGGTAAGTTTTGTGCAAGGGGATTACTCAGGCGAAGAGTCTTGGAAGGGTATTATTCTGGTAAGGTTTTCTGCCGGGGGGTTACTCTGCTGAAGTCTTTCATTGAAAGAGGATTACTCTGCGGAGGAGTTTTCACACAGGAATTACTCTAGTAAGTTTTGTTCAAGGGGATTACTCAGGCGAAGAGTCTTGGAAGGGTATTATTTTGGTGAGTTTTTTTGCCAGGGGGTTACTCTGCTGAAGTCTTTTTTGCAAGAGGATTACTCTGGGGAGGAGTTTTCACACAGGGATCACTCTGGTAAGTTTTGTGCAAGGGGATTACTCGGGCGAAGAGTCTTGTTAGGGTATCATTCTGGTGAGGTTTTCTGCCAGGGGTTACTCTGCTGAAGTCTTTTTTGCAAGTGGATTACTCTGGGGAGGAGTTTTCACACAGGGATTACTCTGGTAAATTTGGTGCAAGAGGATTACTCAGGCGAAGAGTCTTGGAAGGGTATCATTCTGGTGAGGTTTTCTGCCAGGGGGTTACTCTGCTGAAGTCTTTTTTGCAAGAGGATTACTCTGGGGAGGAGTTTTCACACAGGGATTACTTGGTAAGTTTTGTGCAAGGGGATTACTCAGGCGAAGAGTCTTGGAAGGGTATTATTCTGGTGAGGTTTTCTGCCAGGGGGCTACTCTGCTGAAGTCTTTTTTGCAAGAGGATTACTCTGGGGAGGAGTTTTCACACAGGGATTACTCTGGTAAGTTTTTTTGCAAGGGGATTACTCAGGCGAAGAGTCTTGGAAGGTTATCATTCTGGTGAGGTTTTCTGCCAGGGGGTTACTCTGCTGGAGTCTTTTTTGTAAGAAGATTGCTCTGGGGAGGAGTTTTCACACAGGGATTACTCTGGTAATTTTTATGCAAGGGGATTACTCAGGCGAAGAGTCTTGGAAGGGTATTATTCTGGTGAGGTTTTCTGCCAGGGGGTTACTCTGCTGAAGTCTTTTTTGCAAGAGGATTACTCTGGGCAGGAGTTTTCACACAGGGATTACTCTGGTAAGTTTTGTGCAAGAGGATTACTAAGGCGAAGAGTCTTGGAAGGGTATTATTCTGGTGAGGTTTTCTGCCAGGGGGTTACTCTGCTTAAGTCTTTTTTGCAAGAGGATTACTCTGGGCAGGAGTTTACACACAGGGATTACTCTGGTAAGTTTTGTGCAAGGGGATTACTCAGGCGAAGAGTCTTGGAAGGGTATTATTCTGGTAAGGTTTTCTGCCAGGGGGTTACTCTGCTGAAGTCTTTCATTGCAAGATGATTACTCTGCGTTGGAGTTTTCACACAGGAATTACTCTAGTAAGTTTTGTTCAAGGGGATTACTCAGGCGAAGAGTCTTGGAAGGGTATTATTTTGGTGAGTTTTTTTCCCAGGGGGTTACTCTGCTGAAGTCTTTTTTGCAAGAGGATTAATCTGGGGAGAAGTTTTCACACAGGGATTATTCTGGTAAGTTTTGTGCGAGGGGATTACTCAGGCGAAGAGTCTTGGAAGGGTATTATTCTGGTGAGGTTTTCCGCCAGGGGGCTACTCTGCTGAAGTCTTTTTTGCAAGAGGATTACTCTGGGGAGGAGTTTTCACACAGGGATTACTCTGGTAAGTTTTGTGCAAGGGGATTACTCAGGTGAAGAGTCTTGGAAGGGTATTATTCTGGTGAGGTTCTCTGCCAGGGGGTTACTCTGCTGAAGTCTTTTTTGCAAGAGGATTACTCTGGGGAGGAGTTTTCACACAGGGATTACTCTGGTAAGTTTTGTGCAAGGGGATTACTCAGGTGAAGAGTCTTGGCAGGGTATTATTCTGGTGAGGTTTTCTGCCAGGGGGTTACTCTGCTGAAGTCTTCTTTGTAAAAGGATTACTCTGGGGAGGAGTTTTCACACATGGATTACTCTGGTAAGTTTTGTGCAAGGGGATTACTCAGGCTAAGAGTCTTGGAAGGTTATTATTCTGGTGAGGTTTTCTGCCAGGGGGTTACTCTGCTGAAGTCTTTTTTGCAAGAGGATTACTCTTGGGAGGAGTTTTCACACAGGGATTACTCTGGTAAGTTTTGTGCAAGGGGATTACTCAGGCGAAGAGTCTTGGAAGGGTAATATTCTGGTGATGTTTCCTGCCAGGGGGTTACTCTGCTGAAGTCTCTTTGTAAGAGGATTACTCTGGGGAGGAGTTTTCACACATGGATTACTCTGGTAAGTTTTGTGCAAGGGGATTACTCAGGCAAAGTGTCTTGGAAGGTTATTATTCTGGTGAGGTTTTTTGCCAGAGGGTTACTCTGCTGAAGTCTTTTTTGCAAGAGGATTACTCTGGGAAGGTGTTTTCACACAGGGATTACTTTGGTAAGTTTTGTGCAAGGGGATTACTCAGGCGAAGAGTCTTGTAAGGGTATTATTCTGGTGAGGTTTTCTGCCAGGGGGTTACTCTGCTGAAGTCTTTTTTGCAAGAGGATTACTCTGGGCAGGAGTTTTCACACAGGAATTACTCTGGTAAGTTTTGTGCAAGGGGATTACTCAGGCGAAGAGTCTTGGAAGGGTATCATTCTGGTGAGGTTTTCTGCCAGGGGGTTACTCTGCTGAAGTCTTTCATTGCAAGATGATTACTCTGCGGAGGAGTTTTCACACAGGAATTACTCTAGTAAGTTTTGTTCAAGGGGATTACTCAGGCGAAGAGTCTTGGAAGGGTATTATTTTGGTGTGTTTTTTTGCCAGGGGTTACTCTGCTGAAGTCTTTTTTGCAAGAGGATTAATCTGGGGAGGAGTTTTCACACAGGGATTATTCTGGTGAGTTTTGTGCAAGGGGATTACTCGGGCAATGAGTCTTGTTAGGGTATCATTCTGGTGAGGTTTTCTGCCAGGGGGTTACTCTGCTGAAGTCTTTTTTGCAAGTGGATTACTCTGGGGAGGAGTTTTCACACAGGGATTACTCTGGTAAATTTGGTGCAAGAGGATTACTCAGGCGAAGAGTCTTGGAAGGGTATCATTCTGGTGAGGTTTTCTGCCAGGGGGTTACTCTGCTGAAGTCTTTTTTGCAAGAGGATTACTCTGGGGAGGAGTTTTCACACAAGGATTATTCTGGTAAGTTTTGTGCAAGGAGATTACTCAGGCAAAGAGTCTTGGAAGGGTATTATTCTGGTGCGGTTTTCTGCCACGGGGCTACTCTGCTGAAGTCTTTTTTGCAAGAGGATTACTCTGGGGAGGAGTTTTCACACAGGGATTACTCCGGTAAGTTTTTTTGCAAGGGGATTACGTAGGTGAAGAGTCTTGGAAGGGTATCATTCTGGTGAGGTTTTCTGCCAGGGGGTTACTCTGCTGAAGTCTTTTTTGCAAGAGGATTACTCTGGGGAGGAGTTTTCACACAGGGATTACTCTGGTAATTTTTGTGCAAGGGGATTACTCAGGCGAAGAGTCTTGGAAGGGTATTATTCTGGTGAGGTTTTATGCCAGGGGGCTACTCTGCTGATGTCTTTTTTGCAAGAGGATTACTCTGGGTAGGAGTTTTCACACAGCGATTACTCTGGTAAGTTTTGTGCAAGGGGATTACTAAGGCGAAGAGTCTTGGAAGGGTATCATTCTGGTGAGGTTTTCTGCCAGGGGTTACTCTGCTGAAGTCTTTTTTGCAAGAGGATTACTCTGGGGAGGAGTTTTCACACAGGGATTACTCTGGTAAGTTTTGTGCAAGGGGATTACTCAGGCGAAGAGTCTTGGAAGGATATTATTTTGGTGAGTTTATTTGCCAGTCGGGTTACTCTGCTGAAGTCTTTTTTGCAAGAGGATTACTCTGGGGAGGAGTTTTCACACAGGGATTACTCTGGTAAGTTTTGTGCAAGGGGATTACTTAGGCGAAGAGTCTTGGAAGGGTATTATTCTGGTGAGGTTTTCTGCCATGGGGCTACTCTGCTGAAGTCTTTTTTGCAAGAGGATTACTCTGGGGATGAGTTTTCACACAGGGATTACTCTGGTAAGTTTTGTGCAAAGGGATTACTCAGGCGAAGAGTCTTGGAAGGGTATTATTCTGGTGAGGTTTTCTGCCAGGGGGTTACTCTGCTGAAGTCTTTTATTGCAAGAGATTACTCTGGGGAGGAGTTTTCACACAGGAATTACTCTAGGAAGTTTTGTGCAAGGGGATTACTCAGGCGAAGAGTCTTGGAAGGATATCATTCTGGTGAGATTTTCTGCCAGGGGGTTACTCTGCTGGAGTCTTTTTTGCAAGAGGATTACTCTGGGGAGGAGTTTTCACACATTGATTACTCTGGTAAGTTTTGTGCAAGGGGATTAATCAGGCGAAGAGTCTTGGAAGGGTATCATTCTGGTGAGGTTTTCTGCCAGGGGGTTACTCTGCTGAAGTTTTTTTTGCAAGAGGATTACTCTGGGGAGGAGTTTTCACACAGGGATTACTCTGGTAAGTTTTGTGCAAGAGGATTACTCAGGCGAAGAGTCTTGGAAGGGTATCATTCTGGTGAGGTTTTCTGCCAGGGGGTTACTCTGCTGGAGTCTTTTTTGCAAGAGGATTACTCTGGGGAGGAGTTTTCACACAGGGATTACTCTGGTAAGTTTTGTGCAAGAGGATTACTCAGGCGAAGAGTCTTGGAAGGGTATCATTCTGGTGAGGTTTTCTGCCAGGGGGTTACTCTGCTGAAGTCTTTTTTGCAAGTGGATTACTCTGGGGAGGAGTTTTCACACTGGGATTACTCTGGTAAGTTTTGTGCAAGGGGATTAATCAGGTGAAGAGTCTTGGAAGGGTATCATTCTGGTGAGGTTTTCTGCCAGGGGGTTACTCTGCTTAAGTCCTTTTTGCAAGAGGATTACTCTGGAAGGAGTTTTCACACAGGGATTACTCTGGTAAGTTTGGTTCAAGGGGATAACTCAGGCAAAGAGTCTTGGAAGGGTATCATTCTGGTGTGGTTTTTTGCCAGAGGGTTACTCTGCTGAAGTCTTTTTTGCAAGAGGATTACTCTTGGGAGGATTTTTCACACAGGGATTACTCTGGTAAGTTTTGTGCAAGGGGTTTACTCAGGCTAAGAGTCTTGAAAGGGTATCATTCTGGTGAAGTTTTTTGCCAGGGGGTTACTCTGCTGAAGTCATTTTTGCAAGTGGATTACTCTGGGGAGGAGTTTTCACACAGGGATTACACTGGTAAATTTTGTGCAAGAGGTTTACTCAGGCGAAGAGTGTTGGAAGGGTATCATTCTGGTGAGGTTTTCTGCCAGGGGGATACTCTGCTGAAGTCTTTTTTGCAAGAGGATTACTCTGGGGAGGAGTTCTCACACAGGGATTACTCTGGTAAGTTTTGTGAAAGGGGATTACTCAGGCTAAGAGTCTTGGAAGGGTATAATTCTGGTGAGGTTTTCTGCCAGGGGGTTACTCTGCTGAAGTCATTTTTGCAAGAGGATTACTCTGGTGAGGAGTTTTCACACAGGGATTACTCTGGTAAGTTTTGTGCAAGGGGATTACTTAGGCTAAGAGTCTTGTAAGGGTATTATTTTGGTGAGGTTTTCTGCCAGGGGGTTACTCTGCTAATGTCTTTTTTGCAAGAGGATTACTCTGGGGAGGAGTTTTCACACAGGGATTACTCTGGTAAGTTTTATTCAAGGGGATTACTCACCGAAGAGTCTTGGAAGGGTACCATTCTGGTGCTGTTTTCTGCCAGGGGGTTACTCTGCTGAAGTCTTTTTTGCAAGAGGATTACTCTGGGGAGGAGTTTTCACACAGGAATTACTCTAGGAAGTTTTGTGCAAGGGGATTACTCAGGCGAAGAGTCTTGGAAGGGTATCATTCTGGTGAGGTTTTCTGCCATGGGCTACTCTGCTGAAATCTTTTTTGCAAGAGGATTACTCTGGGGAGGAGTTTTATCACAGGGAATACTCTGGTAAGTTTTGTGCAAGAGGATTACTCAGGCGAAGAGTATTGGAAAGGTTTCATTCTGGTGAGGTTTTCTGACAGGGGGTTACTCTGCTGAAGTCTTTTTTGCAAGAGGATTACTCTGGGGAGGAGTTTTCACACAGGGATTACTCTGGTAAGTTTTGTACAAGGGGATTACTCAGGCAAAGAGTCTTGGAAGGGTATCTTCTGGTGAGGTTTTCTGCCAGAGGGTTACTCTGCTGAAGTCTTTTTTGCAAGAGGATTACTCTGGGGAGGAGTTTTTAGACAGGGATTACTCTGGTAAGTTTTTCGCAAGGGGATTACTCAGGCGAAGAGTCTTGTAAGGGTATCATTCTGGTGAGGTTTTCTTCCAGGGGGTTACTCTGCTGAAGTCCTTTTTGCAAGTGGATTACTCTGGGGAGGAGTTTTCACACAGGGATTACTCTGGTAAATTTTGTGCAAAAGGATTACTCAGGCGAAGAGTCTTGGAAGGGTATCATTCTGGTGAGGTTTTCTGCCAGGGGTTACTCTGCTGAAGTCTTTTTTGCAAGAGGATTACTCTGGGGAGGAGTTTTCACACAGGGATTACTCTGGTAAGTTTTGTGAAAGGGGATTACTCAGGCGAGGAGTCTTGGAAGGGTATCATTCTGGTGAGGTTTTCTGCTAGGGGGTTACTCTGCTGAAGTCTCTTTTGCAAGAGGATTACTCTGGTGAGGAGTTTTCACACAGGGATTACTCTGGTAAGTTTTGTGCAAGGGGATTACTAAGGCAAAGAGTATTGGAAGGGTATCATTCTGGTGAGGTTTTCTGACAGGGGTTACTCTGCTGAAGTCTTTTGTGCAAGAGGATTACTCTGGGGAGGAGTTTTCACACAGGGATTACTCTGGTAAGTTTTGTGCAAGGGGATTACTCAGGCGAAGAGTCTTGGAAGGGTATTATTTTGGTGAGTTTATTTGCCAGGGGGGTTACTCTGCTGAAGTCTTTTTTGCAAGAGGATTACTCTGGGGAGGAGTTTTCACACAGGGATTACTCTGGTAAGTTTTGTGCAAGGGGATTACTCAGGCGAAGAGTCTTGGAAGGGTATTATTCTGGTGAGGTTTTCTGCCAGGGGGCTACTCTGCTGAAGTCTTTTTTGCAAGAGGATTACTCTGGGGAGGAGTTTTCACACAGGGATTACTCTGGTAAGTTTTGTGCAAGGGGATTACTCAGGCGAAGAGTCTTGGAAGGGGATTATTCTGGTGAGGTTTTCTGCCAGGGGGTTACTCTGCTGGAGTCTTTTTTGCAAGAGTATTACTCTGGGGAGGAGTTTTCACACATTGATTACTCTGGTAAGTTTTGTGCAAGGGGATTAATCAGGCGAAGAGTCTTGGAAGGGTATCATTCTGGTGAGGTTTTCTGCCAGGGGGTTACTCTGCTGAAGTCTTTTTTGCAAGAGGATTACTCTGGGGAGGAGTTTTTAGACAGGGATTACTCTGGTAAGTTTTGTGCAAGGGGATTACTCAGGCGAAGAGTCTTGTAAGGGTATCATTTTGTTGAGGTTTTCTGCCAGGGGGTTACTCTGCTGGAGTCTTTTTTGCAAGAGGATTACTCTGGGGAGGAGTTTTCACACATTGAGTACTCTGGTAAGTTTTGTGCAAGGGGATAAATCAGGCGAAGAGTCTTGTTAGGGTATCATTCCGGTGAGGTTTTCTGCCAGGGGGTTACTCTGCTGAAGTCTTTTTTGCAAGAGGATTACTCTGGGGAGGATTTTTCACACAGGGATTACTCTGGTAAGTTTTGTGAAAGGGGATTACTCAGGCGAAGAGTCTTGGAAGTGTATATTTCTGGTGAGGTTTTCTGCTAGGGGGTTACTCTGCTGAAGTCTCTTTTGCAAGAGGATTACTCTGGTGAGGAGTTTTCACACAGGGATTACTCTGGTAAGTTTTGTGCAAGGGGATTACTCAGGCTAAGAGTCTTGGAAGGGTTTTATTTTGGTGAGGTTTTTTGCCAGGGGGTTACTCTGCTAATGTCTTTTTTGCAAGAGGATTACTCTGGGGAGGAGTTTTCACACAGGGATTACTCTGGTAAGTTTTGTGCAAGGGGATTACTCAGGCGAAGTCTTGGAAGGGTATTATTCTGGTGATAATTTCTGCCAGGGGGTTACTCTGGTGAAGTCTTTTATTGCAAGAGGATTACTCTGCGGAGGAGTTTTCACACAGGAATTACTCTAGGAAGTTTTGTGCAAGGGAATTACTCAGGCGAAAAGTCTTGGAAGGGTATCATTCTGGCGAGGTTTTCTGCCAGGGGCTACTCTGCTGAAGTCTTTTTTGCAAGAGGATTACTCTGGGGAGGAGTTTTCACACAGGGATTACTCTGGTAAGTTTTGTGCAAGAGGATTACTCAGGCGAAGAGTCTTGGAAAGGTATCATTCTGGTGAGGTTTTCTGCCAGGGGGTTACTCTGCTGAAGTCTTTTTTGCTAGAGGATTACTCTGGGGAGGAGTTTTCACACATTGATTACTCCGGTAAGTTTTGTGCAAGGGGATTACTCAGGCGAAGAGTCTTGGAAGGGTATTATTCTGGTAAGGTTTTCTGCCGGGGGGTTACTCTGCTGAAGTCTATCATTGAAAGAGGATTACTCTGCGGAGGAGTTTTCACACAGGAATTACTCTAGTAAGTTTTGTTCAAGGGGATTACTCAGGCGAAGAGTCTTGGAAGGGTATTATTTTGGTGAGTTTTTTTGCCAGGGGGTTACTCTGCTGAAGTCTTTTTTGCAAGAGGATCACTCTGGGGAGGAGTTTTCACACAGGGATTACTCTGGTAAGTTTTGTGCGAGGGGATTACTCGGGCGAAGAGTCTTGTTAGGGTATCATTCTGGTGAGGTTTTCTGCCAGGGGTTACTCTGCTGAAGTCTTTTTTGCAAGTGGATTACTCTGGGGAGGAGTTTTCACACAGGGATTACTCTGGTAAATTTGGTGCAAGAGGATTACTCAGGCGAAGAGTCTTGGAAGGGTATCATTCTGGTGAGGTTTTCTGCAGGGGGTTACTCTGCTGAAGTCTTTTTTGCAAGAGGATTACTCTGGGGAGGAGTTTCCACACAGGGATTACTTTGGTAAGTTTTGTGCAAGGGGATTACTCAGGCGAAGAGTCTTGGAAGGGTATTATTCTGGTGAGGTTTTCTGCCAGGGGGCTACTCTGCTGAAGTCTTTTTTGCAAGAGGATTACTCTGGGGAGGAGTTTTCACACAGGGATTACTCTGGTAAGTTTTTTTGCAAGGGGATTACTCAGGCGAAGAGTCTTGGAAGGTTATCATTCTGGTGAGGTTTTCTGCCAGGGGGTTACTCTGCTGAAGTCTTTTTTGCAAGAGGATTACTCTGGGCAGGAGTTTTCACACAGGGATTACTCTGGTAAGTTTTGTGCAAGGGGATTACTCAGGCGAAGAGTCTTGGAAGGGTAATATTCTGGTGAGGTTGTCTGCCAGGGGGTTACTCTGCTGAAGTCTTTTTGGCAAGAGAATTACTCTGGGTAGGAGTTTTCACACATTGATTACTCTGGTAAGTTTTGTGCAAGGGGATTACTAAGGCGAAGAGTCTTGGAAGGGTATCATTCTGGTGAGGTTTTCTGCCAGGGGGTTACTCTGCTGAAGTCTTTTTTGCAAGAGGATTACTCTGGGGAGGAGTTTTCACACAGGGATTACTCTGGTAAGTTTTGTGCAAGGGGATTACTCAGGCGAAGAGTCTTGGAAGGGTATTATTTTGGTGAGTTTATTTGCCAGAGGGGTAACTCTGCTGAAGTCTTTTTTGCAAGAGGATTACTCTGGGGAGGAGTTTTCACACAGGGATTACTCTGGCAAATTTTGTGCAAGGGGATTACTCAGGCGAAGAGTCTTGGTAGGGTATTATTCTGGTGAGGTTTTTTGCCAGGGGGCTACTCTGCTGAAGTCTTTTTTGCAAGAGGATTACTCTGGGGAGGAGTTTTCACACAGGGATTACTCTGGTAAGTTTTGTGCAAGGGGATTACTCAAGTAAAGAGTCTTGGAAGGGTATTATTTTGCTGAGTTTATTTGCCAGGGGGGTTACTCTGCTGAAGTCTTTTTTGCAAGAGGATTACTCTGGGGAGGAGTTTTCACACAGGGATTACTCTGGTAAGTTTTGTGCAAGTGGATTACTCAGGTGAAGAGTCTTGGAAGGGTATTATTCTGGTGAGGTTTTGTGCCAGGAGGCTACTCTGCTGAATTCTTTTTTGCAAGAGGATTACTCTGGGGAGGAGTTTTCACACAGGGATTACTCTGGTAAGTTTTGTGCAAGGGGATTACTCAGGCGAAGAGTTTTGGAAGGGGATTATTCTGGTGAGGTTTTCTGCCAGGGGGTTACTCTGCTGAAGTCTTTTATTGCAAGAGAATTACACTGGGGAGGAGTTTTCACACAGGAATTACTCTAGGAAGTTTTGTGCAAGGGGATTACTCAGGCGAAGAGTCTTGGAAGGATATCATTCTGGTGAGATTTTCTGCCAGGGGCTACTCTGCTGAAGTTTTTTTTGCAAGAGGATTATTCTGGGGAGGAGTTTTCACACTGGGATTACTCTGGTAAGTTTTGTGCAAGAGGATTACTCACGCGAAGAGTCTTGGAAAGGTATCATTCTGGTGAGATTTTCTGCCAGGGGGTTACTCTGCTGAAGTCTTTTTTGCAAGAGGATTACTATGGAGAGGAGTTTTCACACATTGATTACTCTTGTAAGTTTAGTGCAAGGGGATTAATCAGGCAAAGAGTCTTGGAAGGGTATCATTCTGGTGAGGTTTTCTGCCAGGGGGTTACTCTGCTGAAGTCCTTTTTGCAAGAGGATTACTCTTGGGAGGAGTTTTCACACAGGGATTACTCTGGTAAGTTTTGTGCAAGGGGATTACTCGGGCGAAGAGTCTTGTTAGGGTATCATTCTGGTGAGGTTTTCTGCCAGGGGTTACTCTGCTGAAGTCTTTTTTGCTTGTGGATTACTCAGGGGAGGAGTTTTCACACAGGGATTACTCTGGTAAATTTGTGCAAGAGGATTACTCAGGCGAAGAGTCTTGGAAGGGTATCATTCTGGTGAGGTTTTCTGCCAGGGGGTTACTCTGCTGAAGTCTTTTTTGCAAGAGGATTACTCTGGGGAGGAGTTTTCACACAGGGATTACTCTGGTAAGTTTTGTGCAAGGGGATTACTCAGGCGAAGAGTCTTGGAAGGGTATTATTCTGGTGAGGTTTTCTGCCAGGGGGCTACTCTGCTGAAGTCTTTTTTGCAAGAGGATTACTCTGGGGAGGAGTTTTCACACAGGGATTACTCTGGTAAGTTTTGTGCAAGGGGATTACTCAGGCGAAGAGTCTTGGAAGGTTATCATTCTGGTGAGGTTTTCTGCCAGGGGGTTACTCTGCTGAAGTCTTTTTTGCAAGAAGATTACTCTGGGGAGGAGTTTTCACACAGGGATTACTCTGGTAATTTTTGTGCAAGGGGATTACTCAGGCGAAGAGTCTTGGAAGGGTATTATTCTGGTGAGGTTTTCTGCCAGGGGGTTACTCTGCTGAAGTCTTTTTTGCAAGAGGATTACTCTGGAGGAGTTTTCACACAGGGATTACTCTGGTAAGTTTTGTGCAAGGGGATTACTCAGGCGAAGAGTCTTGGAAGGGTATATTTTTATGAGGTTTTCTGCCAGGGGGTTACTCTGCTGAAGTCTTTTTTGCAAGAGGATTACTCTGGGTAGGAGTTTTCACACAGGGCTTACTCTGGTAAGTTTTGTGCAAGGGGATTACTCAGGCGAAGAGTCTTGGAAGGGTATCATTCTGGTGAGGTTTTCTGCCAGGGGTTACTCTGCTGAAGTCTTTTTTGCAAGAGGATTACTCTGGGGAGGAGTTTTCACACAGGGATTACTCTGGTAAGTTTTGTGCAAGGGGATTACTCAGGCGAAGAGTCTTGGAAGGGTATTATTTTGGTGAGTTTTTCTGCCAGGGGGTTACTCTGCTGAAGTCTTTTTTGCAAGAGGATTACTCTGGGAGGAGTTTTCACACAGGGATTACTCTGGTAAATTTTGTGCAAGGGGATTACTCAGGCGAAGAGTCTTGGAAGGGTATCATTTTGGTGAGGTTTTGTGCCAGGGGGCTACTCTGCTGAAGTCTTTTTTGCAAGAGGATTACTCTGGGGAGGAGTTTTCACACAGGGATTACTCTGGTAAGTTTTGTGCAAGGGGATTACTCAGGCGAAGAGTCTTGGAAGGGGATTATTCTGGTAAGGTTTTCTGCCAGGGGGTTACTCTGCAGAAGTCTTTTATTGCAAGAGGATTACTCTGGGGAGGAGTTTTCACACAGGAATTACTCTAGGAAGTTTTGTGCAAGGGGATTACTCAGGCGAAGAGTCTTGGAAGGGTATCATTCTGGTGAGTTTTCTGCCAGGGGCTACTCTGCTGAAGTTTTTTTGCAAGAGGATTACTCTGGGGAGGAGTTTTCACACATTGGGATTACTCTGGTAAGTTTTGTGCAAGAGGATTACTCAGGCGAAGAGTCTTGGAAAGGTATCATTCTGGTGAGGTTTTCTGCCAGGGGGTTACTCTGCTGAAGTCTTTTTTGCAAGAGGATTACTCTGGGGAGGAGTTTTCACACATTGATTACTCTGGTAAGTTTTGTGCAAGGGGATTACTCAGGCGAAGAGTCTTGGAAGGGTATTATTCTGGTGAGGTTTTCTGCCAGGGGGTTACTCTGCTGAAGTCTTTTTTGCAAGAGGATTACTCTGGAGGAGTTTTCACACAGGGATTACTCTGGTAAGTTTTGTTCAAGGGGATTACTCAGGCAAAGAGTCTTGGAAGGGTATATTTTGGTGTGGTTTTCTGCCAGGGGGTTACTCTGCTGAAGTCTTTTTTGCAAGAGGATTACTCTGGGGAGGAGTTTTCACACAGGGATTACTCTGGTAAGTTTTCTGCAAGGGGATTACTCAGGCGAAGAGTCTTAGGGTATCATTTTAGTCTGTTTTCTGCCAGGGGGTTACTCTGCTGAAGTCTTTTTTGCAAGAGGATTACTCTGGGAGGAGTTTTCACACAGGGATTACTCTGGTAAGTTTTGTGCGAGGGATTACTCAGGCGAAGAGTCTTGGAAGGGTATCATCTGGTGATTTTCTGCCAGGGGGTTACTCTGCTGAAGTCTTTTTTGCTAGAGGATTACTCTGGGGAGGAGTTTTCACACAGGGATTACACTGGTAAGTTTTGTGCAAGAGGATTACTCAGGCGAAGAGTCTTGGAAGGGTATCATTCTGGTGAGGTTTTCTGCCAGGGGGTTACTCTGCTGAAGTCTTTTTTGCAAGAGGATTACTCTGGGGAGGAGTTTTCACACAGGGATTACTCTGGTAAGTTTCGTGAAAGGGGATTACTCAGGCGAAGAGTCTTGGAAGGGTATAATTCTGGTGAGGTTTTCTGCCAGGGGGTTACTCTGCTGAAGTCTTTTTTGCAAGAGGATTACTCTGGGAGGAGTTTTCACACAGGGATTACTCTGGTAAGTTTTGTGCAAGGGGATTACTCAGGCAAAGAGTCTTGGAAGGGTATCATTCTGGTGAGGTTTTCTGCCAGGGGTTTACTCTGCTGAAGTCTTTTTTGCAAGAGGATTACTCTGGGGAGGAGTTTTCACACATTGATTACTCGGTAAGTTTTGTGCAAGGGGATTACTCAGGCAAAGAGTCTTGGAAGGGTATCATTCTGGTGCGGTTTTCTGCCAGGGGTTACTCTGCTGAAGTCTTTTTTGCAAGAGGATTACTCTGGGGAGGAGTTTTCACACAGGGATTACTCTGGTAAGTTTTGTGCAAGGGGATTACTCAGGCGAAGAGTCTTGGAAGGGTATCATTCTGGTGCAGTTATTTGCCAGGGGGTTACTCTGCTGAAGTCTTTTTTGCAAGAGGATTACTCTGGGGAGAAGTTTTCACACAGGGATTACTATGGTAAGTTTTGTGCAAGGGGATTACTCAGGCGAAGAGTCTTGGTAAGGGTATCATTCTGGTGAAGTTTTCTGCCAGGGGGTTACTCTGCTGAAGTCTTTTTTGCAAGAGGATTACTCTGGGGAGGAGTTTTCACACAGGGATTACACTGGTAAGTTTTGTGCAAGGGGATTACTCAGACGAAGAGTCTTGGAAGGGTATCATTCTGGTGAGGTTTTCTGCCAGGGGGTTACTCTGCTGAAGTCTTTTTTGCAAGAGGATTACTCTGGGGAGGAGTTTTCACACAGGGATTACTCTGGTAAGTTTTGTGCAAGGGGATTACCAGGCGAAGAGTCTTGGAAGGGTATATTCTGGTGAGGTTTTCTGCCAGGGGGTTACTCTGCTGAAGTCTTTTTTGCAAGAGGATTACTCTGGGGAGGAGTTTTCACACAGGGATTACTCTGGTAAGTTTTGTGCAAGGGGATTACTCAGGCGAAGAGTCTTGGAAGGGTATTATTCTGGTGAGGTTTTCTGCCAGGGGGTTACTCTGCTGAAGTCTTTTTTGCAA
This sequence comes from Palaemon carinicauda, assembly GCF_036898095.1. Taxonomy (NCBI): domain Eukaryota; kingdom Metazoa; phylum Arthropoda; class Malacostraca; order Decapoda; family Palaemonidae; genus Palaemon; species Palaemon carinicauda. The sequence goes on along the minus strand of NC_090738.1, from coordinate 141,698,869 downwards.
GAGGATTACTCAGGGGAGGAGTTTTCACACAGGGATTACTCTGGTAAGTTTTGTGCAAGGGGATTACTCAGGCGAAGAGTCTTGGAAGGGTACCATTCTGGTGCTGTTTTCTGCCAGGGGGTTACTCTGCTGAAGTCTTTTTGCAAGAGGATTACTCTGGAGGAGTTTTCACACAGGGATTACTCTGGTAAGTTTTGTGCAAGGGGATTACTCAGGCGAAGAGTCTTGGAAGGGTATCATTCTGGTGAGGTTTTCTGCCAGGGGGTTACTCTGCTGAAGTCTTTTTTGCAAGAGGATTACTCTGGGGAGGAGTTTTCACACAGGGATTACTCTGGTAAGTTTTGTGCAAGGGGATTACTCAGGCGAAGAGTCTTGGAAGGGTATCATTCTGGTGAGGTTTTCTGCCAGGGGTTACTCTGCTGAAGTCTTTTTTGCAAGAGGATTACTCTGGGGAGGAGTTTTCACACAGGGATTACTCTGGTAAGTTTTGTGCAAGGGGATTACTCAGGCGAAGAGTCTTGTAAGGGTATCATTCTGGTGAGGTTTTCTGCCAGGGGGTTACTCTGCTGAAGTCTTTTTTGCAAGTGGATTACTCTGGGGAGGAGTTTTCACACAGGGATTACTCTGGTAAATTTTGTGCAAGAGGATTACTCAGGCGAAGAGTCTTGGAAGGGTATCATTCTGGTGAGGTTTTCTGCCAGGGGGTTACTCTGCTGAAGTCTTTTTTGCAAGAGGATTACTCTGGGGAGGAGTTTTCACACAGGATTACTCTGGTAAGTTTTGTGCAAGGGGATTACTCAGGCGAAGAGTCTTGGAAGGGTATCATTCTGGTGAGGTTTTCTGCCAGGGGGTTACTCTGCTGAAGTCTTTTTTGCAAGAGGATTACTCTGGGAGGAGTTTTCACACAGGGATTACTCTGGTAAGTTTTGTGCGAGGGGATTACTCAGGCTAAGAGTCTTGGAAGGGTAATATTTTGGTGAGGTTTTCTGCCAGGGGGTTACTCTGCTAATGTCTTTTTTGCTAGAGGATTACTCTGGGGAGGAGTTTTCACACAGGGATTACTCTGGTAAGTTTTGTGCAAGGGGATTACTCAGGCGAAGAGTCTTGGAAGGGTATTATTCTGGTGAGAATTTCTGCCAAGGGGTTACTCTGCTGAAGTCTTTTATTGCAAGAGGATTACTCTGGGGAGGAGTTTTCACACAGGAATTACTCTAGGAAGTTTTGTGCAAGGGAATTACTCAGGCGAAGAGTCTTGGAAGGGTATCATTTTGGTGAGGTTTTCTGCCAGGGGCTACTCTGCTGAAGTCTTTTTTGCAAGAGGATTACTCTGGGGAGGAGTTTTCACACAGGGATTACTCTGGTAAGTTTTGTGCAAGAGGATTACTCAGGCAAAGAGTCTTGGAAAGGTATCATTCTGGTGAGGTTTTCTGCCAGGGGTTTACTCTGCTGAAGTCTTTTTTGCTAGAGGATTACTCTGGGGAGGAGTTTTCACACATTGATTACTCTGGTAAGTTTTGTGCAAGGGGATTACTCAGGCGAAGAGTCTTGGAAGGGTATCATTCCGGTGAGGTTTTCTGCCAGGGGGTTACTCTGCTGAAGTCTTTTTTGCAAGAGGATTACTCTGGGAGGAGTTTTCACACAGGGATTACTCTGATAAGTTTTGTTCAAGGGGATTACTCAGGCAAAGAGTCTTGGAAGGGTATCATTCTGTTGCGGTTTTCTGCCAGAGGGTTACTCTGCTGAAGTCTTTTTTGCAAGAGGATTACTCTGGGGAGAAGTTTTTAGACAGGGATTACTCTATTAAGTTTTGTGCAAGGGGATTACTCAGGCGAAGAGTCTTGGAAGGTATCATTCTGGTGCGGTTATTTGCCAGGGGGTTACTCTGCTGAAGTCTTTTTTGCAAGAGGATTACTCTGGGGAGGAGTTTTCACACAGGGATTACTCTGGTAAGTTTTGTGCAAGGGGATTACTCGGGCGAAGAGTCTTGTTAGGGTATCATTCTGGTGAGGTTTTCTGCCAGGGGGTTACTCTGCTGAAGTCTTTTTTGCAAGTGGATTACTCTGGGGAGGAGTTTTCACACATTGATTACTCTGGTAAATTTGGTGCAAGAGGATTACTCAGGCGAAGTCTTGGAAGGGTATCATTCTGGTGAGGTTTTCTGCCAGGGGGTTACTTTGCTGAAGTCTTTTTTGCAAGAGGATTACTCTGGGGAGGAGTTTTCACACAGGGATTTTTCTGGTAAGTTTTGTGAAAGGGGATTACTCAGGCGAAGAGTCTTGGAAGGGTATCATTCTGGTGAGGTTTTCTGCCAGGGGGTTACTCTGCTGAAGTCTTTTTTGCAAGAGGATTACTCTGGTGAGGAGTATTCACACAGGGATTATTTTGGTAAGTTTTGTGCAAGGGGATTACTCAGGCGTAGAGTCTTGGAAGGGTATTATTTTGGTGATGTTTTCTGCCAGGGGGTTACTCTGCAAATGTGTTTTTTGCAAGAGGATTACTCTGGGGAGGAGTTTTCACACAAGGATTACTTTGGTAAGTTTTGTTCAAGGGAATTACTCAGGCGAAGAGTCTTGGAAGGGTACCATACTGGTGCTGTTTTCTGCCAGGGGGTTACTCTGCTGAAGTCTTTTTTGCCAGAGGATTACTCTGGGGAGGAGTTTTCACACAAGGATTACTCTGGTAAGTTTTATGAAAGGGGATTACTCAGGCGAAGAGTCTTGGAAGGGTATCATTTTGGTGAGGCTTTCTGCCAGGGGGTTACTCAGCTGAAGTCTTTTTTGTAAGAGGATTACTCTGGTGAGGAGTTTTCATACAGGGATTACTCTGGTAAGTTTTGTGCAAGGGGATTACTCAGGCGAAGAGTCTTGGAAGGGTATTATTTTGGTGAGGTTTTCTGCCAGGGGGTTACTCTGCTAATGTCTTTTTTGCAAGAGGATTACTCTGGGGAGGAGTTTTCACACAGGGATTACTCTGGTAAGTTTTATTCAAGGGGATTACTCAGGCGAAGAGTCTTGGAAGGGTACCATTCTGGTGCTGTTTTCGGCCAGGGGGTAACTCTGATGAAGTCTTTTATTGCAAGAGGATTACTCTGGGGAGGAGTTTTCACACAGGAATTACTCTAGGAAGTTTTGTGCAAGGGGATTACTCAGGCGAAGAGTCTTGGAAGGGTATCATTCTGGTGAGGTTTTCTGCCAGGGGCTACTCTGCTGAAGTCTTTTTTGCAAGAGGATTACTCTGGGGAGGAGTTTTCACACAGGGATTACTCTGGTAAGTTTTGTGCAAGAGGATTACTCAGGCAAAGAGTCTTGGAAAGGTATCATTCTGGTGAGGTTTTCTGCCAGGGGTTTACTCTGCTGAAGTCTTTTTTGCAAGAGGATTACTCTGGGGAGGAGTTTTCACACAGGGATTACTCTGGTAAGTTTTGTGCAAGGGGATTACTCAGGCAAAGAGTCTTGGAAGGGTATCATTCTGGTGCAGTTTTCTGCCAGAGGGTTACTCTGCTGAAGTCTTTTTTGCAAGAGGATTACTCTGGGGAGAAGTTTTCACACAGGGATTACTATGGTAAGTTTTGTGCAAGGGGATTACTCAGGCGAAGAGTCTTGGAAGGGTATCATTCTGGTGAGTTTTCTGCCAGGGGGTTACTCTGCTGAAGTCTTTTTTGCAAGAGGATTACTCTGGGGAGGAGTTTTCACACAGGGATTACTCTGGTAAGTTTTGTGCAAGGGGATTACTCAGGCGAAGAGTCTTGGAAGGGTATCATTCTGGTGAGGTTTTCTGCCAGGGGGTTACTCTGCTGAAGTCTTTTTTGCAAGAGGATTACTCTGGGGAGGAGTTTTCACACAGGGATTACTCTGGTAAGTTTTGTGCAAGGGGATTACTCAGGCGAAGAGTCTTGGAAGGGTATCATTCTGGTGAGGTTTTCTGCCAGGGGGTTACTCTGCTGAAGTCTTTTTTGCAAGAGGATTACTCTGGGGAGGAGTTTTCACACAGGGATTACTCTGGTAAGTTTTGTGCAAGGGGATTACTCAGGCGAAGAGTCTTGGAAGGGTATTATTCTGGTGAGGTTTTCTGCCAGGGGGTTACTCTGCTGAAGTCTTTTTTGCAAGAGGATTACTCTGGGGAGGAGTTTTCACACAGGGATTACTCTGGTAAGTTTTGTGCAAGGGGATTACTCAGGCGAAGAGTCTTGGAAGGGTATTATTTGGTGAGGTTTTCTGCCAGGGGGTTACTCTGCTGAAGTCTTTTTTGCAAGAGGATTACTCTGGGAGGAGTTTTCACACAGGATTACTCTAGGTAAGTTTTGTGCAAGGGGATTACTCAGGCGAAGAGTCTTGGAAGGGTATCATTCTGGTGAGGTTTTCTGCCAGGGGTTACTCTGCTGAAGTCTTTTTTGCAAGAGGATTACTCTGGGGAGGAGTTTTCACACAGGGATTACTCTGGTAAGTTTTGTGCAAGGGGATTACTCAGGCGAAGAGTCTTGGAAGGGTATCATTCTGGTGAGGTTTTCTGCCAGGGGTTACTCTGCTGAAGTCTTTTTTGCAAGAGGATTACTCTGGGGAGGAGTTTTCACACAGGGATTACTCTGGTAAGTTTTGTGCAAGGGGATTACTCAGGCGAAGAGTCTTGGAAAGGGTATCATTCTGGTGAGGTTTTCTGCCAGGGGGTTACTCTGCTGAAGTCTTTTTTGCAAGAGGATTACTCTGGGGAGGAGTTTTCACACAGGGATTACTCTGGTAAGTTTTGTGCAAGGGATTACTCAGGCGAAGAGTCTTGGAAGGGTATCATTCTGGTGAGGTTTTCTGCCAGGGGGTTACTCTGCTGAAGTCTTTTTTGCAAGAGGATTACTCTGGGGAGGAGTTTTCACACAGGGATTACTCTGGTAAGTTTTGTGCAAGGGGATTACTCAGGCGAAGAGTCTTGGAAGGGTATCATTCTGGTGAGGTTTTCTGCCAGGGGGTTACTCTGCTGAAGTCTTTTTTGCAAGAGGATTACTCTGGGAGGAGTTTTCACACAGGGATTACTCTGGTAAGTTTTGTGCGAGGGGATTACTCAGGCTAAGAGTCTTGGAAGGGTATATTTTGGTGAGGTTTTCTGCCAGGGGGTTACTCTGCTAATGTCTTTTTTGCAAGAGGATTACTCTGGGGAGGAGTTTTCACACAGGGATTACTCTGGTAAGTTTTGTGCAAGGGGATTACTCAGGCGAAGAGTCTTGGAAGGGTATTATTCTGGTGAGTTTTCTGCCAGGGGTTACTCTGCTGAAGTCTTTTATTGCAAGAGGATTACTCTGGGGAGGAGTTTTCACACAGGATTACTCTAGGAAGTTTTGTGCAAGGGATTACTCAGGCGAAGAGTCTTGGAAGGGTATCATTTTGGTGAGGTTTTCTGCCAGGGGCTACTCTGCTGAAGTCTTTTTTGCAAGAGGATTACTCTGGGTGAGGAGTTTTCACACAGGGATTACTCTGGTAAGTTTTGTGCAAGGGGATTACTCAGGCGAAGAGTCTTGGAAAGGTATCATTCTGGTGAGGTTTTCTGCCAGGGGTTACTCTGCTGAAGTCTTTTTTGCTAGAGGATTACTCTGGGGAGGAGTTTTCACACAGGGATTACTCTGGTAAGTTTTGTGCAAGGGGATTACTCAGGCGAAGAGTCTTGGAAGGGTATCATTCGGTGAGGTTTTCTGCCAGGGGGTTACTCTGCTGAAGTCTTTTTTGCAAGAGGATTACTCTGGGGAGGAGTTTTCACACAGGATTACTCTGATAAGTTTTGTGCAAGGGGATTACTCAGGCGAAGAGTCTTGGAAGGGTATCATTCTGGTGCGGTTTTCTGCCAGGGGTTACTCTGCTGAAGTCTTTTTTGCAAGAGGATTACTCTGGGGAGGAGTTTTCACACAGGGATTACTCTGGTAAGTTTTGTGCAAGGGGATTACTCAGGCGAAGAGTCTTGGAAGGTATCATTCTGGTGAGGTTTTCTGCCAGGGGGTTACTCTGCTGAAGTCTTTTTTGCAAGAGGATTACTCTGGGGAGGAGTTTTCACACAGGGATTACTCTGGTAAGTTTTGTGCAAGGGGATTACTCGGGCGAAGAGTCTTGTTAGGGTATCATTCTGGTGAGGTTTTCTGCCAGGGGGTTACTCTGCTGAAGTCTTTTTTGCAAGAGGATTACTCTGGGGAGGAGTTTTCACACAGGGATTACTCTGGTAAATTTGGTGCAAGAGGATTACTCAGGCGAGAGTCTTGGAAGGGTATCATTCTGGTGAGGTTTTCTGCCAGGGGGTTACTCTGCTGAAGTCTTTTTTGCAAGAGGATTACTCTGGGGAGGAGTTTTCACACAGGGATTTTTCTGGTAAGTTTTGTGAAAGGGGATTACTCAGGCGAAGAGTCTTGGAAGGGTATCATTCTGGTGAGGTTTTCTGCCAGGGGGTTACTCTGCTGAAGTCTTTTTTGCAAGAGGATTACTCTGGGTGAGGAGTTTTCACACAGGGATTATTTTGGTAAGTTTTGTGCAAGGGGATTACTCAGGCGAAGAGTCTTGGAAGGGTATTATTTGGTGATGTTTTCTGCCAGGGGGTTACTCTGCAAATGTCTTTTTTGCAAGAGGATTACTCTGGGGAGGAGTTTTCACACAGGGATTACTTTGGTAAGTTTTGTTCAAGGGATTACTCAGGCGAAGAGTCTTGGAAGGGTACCATTACTGGTGCTGTTTTCTGCCAGGGGGTTACTCTGCTGAAGTCTTTTTTGCAGAGGATTACTCTGGGGAGGAGTTTTCACACAGGATTACTCTGGTAAGTTTTGTGAAAGGGGATTACTCAGGCGAAGAGTCTTGGAAGGGTATCATTTTGGTGAGGCTTTCTGCCAGGGGGTTACTCTGCTGAAGTCTTTTTTGCAAGAGGATTACTCTGGTGAGGAGTTTTCACACAGGGATTACTCTGGTAAGTTTTGTGCAAGGGGATTACTCAGGCGAAGAGTCTTGGAAGGGTATTATTTTGGTGAGGTTTTCTGCCAGGGGGTTACTCTGCTAATGTCTTTTTTGCAAGAGGATTACTCTGGGGAGGAGTTTTCACACAGGGATTACTCTGGTAAGTTTTATTCAAGGGGATTACTCAGGCGAAGAGTCTTGGAAGGGTACCATTCTGGTGCTGTTTTCGGCCAGGGGGTAACTCTGATGAAGTCTTTTATTGCAAGAGGATTACTCTGGGGAGGAGTTTTCACACAGGAATTACTCTAGGAAGTTTTGTGCAAGGGGATTACTCAGGCGAAGAGTCTTGGAAGGGTATCATTCTGGTGAGGTTTTCTGCCAGGGGCTACTCTGCTGAAGTCTTTTTTGCAAGAGGATTACTCTGGGGAGGAGTTTTCACACAGGGATTACTCTGGTAAGTTTTGTGCAAGAGGATTACTCAGGCGAAGAGTCTTGGAAAGGTTCATTCTGGTGAGGTTTTCTGCCAGGGGTTTACTCTGCTGAAGTCTTTTTTGCAAGAGGATTACTCTGGGGAGGAGTTTTCACACAGGGATTACTCTGGTAAGTTTTGTGCAAGGGGATTACTCAGGCAAAGAGTCTTGGAAGGGTATCATTCTGGTGCAGGTTTTCTGCCAGAGGGTTACTCTGCTGAAGTCTTTTTTGCAAGAGGATTACTCTGGGGAGGAGTTTTCACACAGGGATTACTCTGGTAAGTTTTGTGCAAGGGGATTACTCAGGCGAAGAGTCTTGGAAGGGTATCATTCTGGTGAGTTTTCTGCCAGGGGGTTACTCTGCTGAAGTCTTTTTTGCAAGAGGATTACTCTGGGGAGGAGTTTTCACACAGGGATTACTCTGGTAAGTTTTGTGCAAGGGGATTACTCAGGCGAAGAGTCTTGGAAGGGTATCATTCTGGTGAGTTTTCTGCCAGGGGTTACTCTGCTGAAGTCTTTTTTGCAAGAGGATTACTCTGGGGAGGAGTTTTCACACAGGATTACTCTGGTAAGTTTTGTGCAAGGGGATTACTCAGGCGAAGAGTCTTGGAAGGGTATCATTCTGGTGAGGTTTTCTGCCAGGGGGTTACTCTGCTGAAGTCTTTTTTGCAAGAGGATTACTCTGGGTGAGGAGTTTTCACACAGGGATTACTCTGGTAAGTTTTGTGCAAGGGGATTACTCAGGCGAAGAGTCTTGGAAAGGGTATTATTTTGGTGAGGTTTTCTGCCAGGGGGTTACTCTGCTAATGTCTTTTTTGCTAGAGGATTACTCTGGGGAGGAGTTTTCACACAGGGATTACTCTGGTAAGTTTTGTGCAAGGGGATTACTCAGGCGAAGAGTCTTGGAAGGGTATTATTCTGGTGAGGTTTTCTGCCAGGGGGTTACTCTGCTGAAGTCTTTTATTGCAAGAGGATTACTCTGGGGAGGAGTTTTCACACAGGAATTACTCTAGGAAGTTTTGTGCAAGGGGATTACTCAGGCGAAGAGTCTTGGAAGGGTATCATTCTGGTGAGGTTTTCTGCCAGGGGTTACTCTCTGAAGTCTTTTTTGCAAGAGGATTACTCTGGGGAGGAGTTTTCACACAGGGATTACTCTGGTAAGTTTTGTGCAAGGGGATTACTCAGGCGAAGAGTCTTGGAAGGGTATCATTCTGGTGAGGTTTTCTGCCAGGGGGTTACTCTGCTGAAGTCTTTTTTGCAAGAGGATTACTCTGGGAGGAGTTTTCACACAGGGATTACTCTGGTAAGTTTTGTTCAAGGGGATTACTCAGGCGAAGAGTCAGGAAAGGTACCATTCTGGTGCTGTTTTCTGCCAGGGGGTTACTCTGCTGAAGTCTTTTTTGCAAGAGGATTACTCTGGGGAGGAGTTTTCACACAGGGATTACTCTGGTAAGTTTTGTGCAAGGGGATTACTCAGGCGAAGAGTCTTGGAAGGGTATCATTCTGGTGAGGTTTTCTGCCAGGGGGTTACTCTGCTGAAGTCTTTTTTGCAAGAGGATTACTCTGGGGAGGAGTTTTCACACAGGGATTACTCTGGTAAGTTTTGTGCAAAGGATTACTCAGGCGAAGAGTCTTGGAAGGGTATCATTCTGGTGAGGTTTTCTGCCAGGGGGTTACTCTGCTGAAGTCTTTTTTGCAAGAGGATTACTCTGGGTAGGAGTTTTCACACAGGGATTACTCTGGTAAGTTTTGTGCAAGGGGATTACTCAGGCGAAGAGTCTTGGAAGGGTATATTTTGGTGAGGTTTTCTGCCAGGGGGTTACTCTGCTAATGTCTTTTTTGCAAGAGGATTACTCTGGGGAGGAGTTTTCACACAGGGATTACTCTGGTAAGTTTTTTCAAGGGGATTACTCAGGCGAAGAGTCTTGGAAGGGTACCATTCTGGTGCTGTTTTCTGCCAGGGGGTTACTCTGCTGAAGTCTTTTATTGCAAGAGGATTACTCTGGGGAGGAGTTTTCACACAGGGATTACTCTGGTAAGTTTTGTGCAAGGGGATTACTCAGGCGAAGAGTCTTGGAAGGGTATCATTCTGGTGAGGTTTCTGCCAGGGGGTTACTCTGCTGAAGTCTTTTTTGCAAGAGGATTACTCTGGGTAGGAGTTTTCACACAGGGATTACTCTGGTAAGTTTTGTGCAAGGGGATTACTCAGGCGAAGAGTCTTGGAAGGGTATTATTTTGGTGAGGTTTTCTGCCAGGGGGTTACTCTGCTAATGTCTTTTTTGCAAGAGGATTACTCTGGGGAGGAGTTTTCACACAGGGATTACTCTGGTAAGTTTTATTCAAGGGGATTACTCAGGCGAAGAGTCTTGGAAGGGTACCATTCTGGTGCTGTTTTCGGCCAGGGGGTAACTCTGATGAAGTCTTTTATTGCAAGAGGATTACTCTGGGGAGGAGTTTTCACACAGGAATTACTCTATGGAAGTTTTGTGCAAGGGGATTACTCAGGCGAAGAGTCTTGGAAGGGTATCATTCTGGTGAGGTTTTCTGCCAGGGGCTACTCTGCTGAAGTCTTTTTTGCAAGAGGATTACTCTGGGGAGGAGTTTTCACACAGGGATTACTCTGGTAAGTTTTGTGCAAGAGGATTACTCAGGCGAAGAGTATTGGAAAGGTTTCATTCTGGTGAGGTTTTCTGCCAGGGGTTTACTCTGCTGAAGTCTTTTTTGCAAGAGGATTACTCTGGGGAGGAGTTTTCACACAGGGATTACTCTGGTAAGTTTTGTTCAAGGGGATTACTCAGGCAAAGAGTCTTGTAAGGGTATCATTCTGGTGCAGTTTTCTGCCAGAGGGTTACTCTGCTGATGTCTTTTTTGCAAGAGGATTATTCTGGGGAGGAGTTTTCACACAGGGATTACTCTGGTAAGTTTTGTGTAAGGGGATTACTCAGGCGAAGAGTCTTGTAAGGGTATCATTCTGGTGAGGTTTTCTGCCAGGGGGTTACTCTGCTGAAGTATTTTTTGCAAGTGGATTACTCTGGGGAGGAGTTTTCACACAGGGATTACTCTGGTAAATTTGGTGCAAGAGGATTACTCAGGCGCAGAGTCTTGGAAGGGTATCATTCTGGTGAGGTTTTCTGCCAGGGGGTTACTCTGCTTAAGTCTTTTTTGCAAGAGGATTACTCTGGGGAGGAGTTTTCACACAGGGATTACTCTGGTAAGTTTTGTGCAAGGGGATTACTCAGGCGAAGAGTCTTGGAAGGGTATTATTCTGGTGAGGTTTTCTGCCAGGGGGTTACTCTGCTGAAGTCTTTTTTGCAAGAGGATTACTCTGGGGAGGAGTTTTCACACAGGGATTACTCTGGTAAGTTTTGTGCAAGGGGATTACTCAGGCGAAGAGTCTTGGAAGGGTATTATTCTGGTGAGGTTTTCTGCCAGGGGGTTACTCTGCTGAAGTCTTTTTTGCAAGAGGATTACTCTGGGGAGGAGTTTTCACACAGGGATTACTCTGGTAAGTTTTGTGCAAGGGGATTACTCAGGCGAAGAGTCTTGGAAGGGTATCATTCTGGTGAGGTTTTCTGCCAGGGGGTTACTCTGCTGAAGTCTTTTTTGCAAGAGGATTACTCTGGGGAGGAGTTTTCACACAGGGATTACTCTGGAAGTTTTGTGCAAGGGGATTACTCAGGCGAAGAGTCTTGGAAGGGTATCATTCTGGTGAGGTTTTCTGCCAGGGGGTTACTCTGCTGAAGTCTTTTTTGCAAGAGGATTACTCTGGGGAGGAGTTTTCACACAGGGATTACTCTGGTAAGTTTTGTCAAGGGGATTACTCAGGCGAAGAGTCTTGGAAGGGTATTATTCTGGTGAGGTTTTCTGCCAGGGGGTTACTCTGCTAATGTCTTTTTTGCAAGAGGATTACTCTGGGGAGGAGTTTTCACACAGGGATTACTCTGGTAAGTTTTGTGCAAGGGGATTACTCAGGCGAAGAGTCAGGAAGGGTATCATTCTGGTGGTTTTCTGCCAGGGGGTTACTCTGCTGAAGTCTTTTTTGCAAGAGGATTACTCTGGGGAGGAGTTTTCACACAGGGATTACTCTGGTAAGTTTTGTGCAAGGGGATTACTCAGGCGAAGAGTCTTGGAAGGGTATCATTCTGGTGAGGTTTTCTGCCAGGGGGTTACTCTGCTGAAGTCTTTTTTGCAAGAGGATTACTCTGGGGAGGAGTTTTCACACAGGGATTACTCTGGTAAGTTTTGTGCAAGGGGATTACTCAGGCGAAGAGTCTTGGAAGGGTATATTCTGGTGAGGTTTTCTGCCAGGGGGTTACTCTGCTGAAGTCTTTTTTGCAAGAGGATTACTCTGGGGAGGAGTTTTCACACAGGGATTACTCTGGTAAGTTTTGTGCAAGGGGATTACTCAGGCGAAGAGTCTTGGAAGGGTATCATTCTGGTGAGGTTTTCTGCCAGGGGGTTACTCTGCTGAAGTCTTTTTTGCAAGAGGATTACTCTGGGGAGGAGTTTTCACACAGGGATTACTCTGGTAAGTTTTGTGCAAGGGGATTACTCAGGCGAAGAGTCTTGGAAGGGTATTATTCTGGTGAGGTTTTTGCCAGGGGGTTACTCTGCTGAAGTCTTTTTTGCAAGAGGATTACTCTGGGGAGGAGTTTTCACACAGGGATTACTCTGGTAAGTTTTGTGCAAGGGGATTACTCAGGCGAAGAGTCTTGGAAGGGTATATTCTGGTGAGGTTTTCTGCCAGGGGGTTACTCTGCTGAAGTCTTTTTGCAAGAGGATTACTCTGGGTAGGAGTTTTCACACAGGGATTACTCTGGTAAGTTTTGTGCAAGGGGATTACTCAGGCGAAGAGTCTTGGAAGGGTATTATTTTGGTGAGGTTTTCTGCCAGGGGGTTACTCTGCTAATGTCTTTTTTGCAAGAGGATTACTCTGGGGAGGAGTTTTCACACAGGGATTACTCTGGTAAGTTTTTGTGCAAGGGGATTACTCAGGCGAAGAGTCTTGGAAGGGTACCATTCTGGTGCTGTTTTCTGCCAGGGGGTTACTCTGCTGAAGTCTTTTATTGCAAGAGGATTACTCTGGGGAGGAGTTTTCACACAGGAATTACTCTAGGAAGTTTTGTGCAAGGGGATTACTCAGGCGAAGAGTCTTGGAAGGGTATCATTCTGGTGAGGTTTTCTGCCAGGGGCTACTCTGCTGAAGTCTTTTTTGCAAGAGGATTACTCTGGGGAGGAGTTTTCACACAGGGATTACTCTGGTAAGTTTTGTGCAAGGGATTACTCAGGCGAAGAGTCTTGGAAGGGTTTCATTCTGGTGAGGTTTTCTGCCAGGGGGTTACTCTGCTGAAGTCTTTTTTGCAAGAGGATTACTCTGGGGAGGAGTTTTCACACAGGGATTACTCTGGTAAGTTTTGTTCAAGGGGATTACTCAGGCGAAGAGTCTTGAAGGGTATCATTCTGGTGAGTTTTCTGCCAGGGGTTACTCTGCTGAAGTCTTTTTTGCAAGAGGATTACTCTGGGGAGGAGTTTTCACACAGGGATTACTCTGGTAAGTTTTGTGCAAGGGGATTACTCAGGCGAAGAGTCTTGAAGGGTATCATTCTGGTGAGGTTTTCTGCCAGGGGGTTACTCTGCTGAAGTCTTTTTTGCAAGAGGATTACTCTGGGGAGGAGTTTTCACACAGGGATTACTCTGGTAAGTTTTGTGCAAGAGGATTACTCAGGCGAAGAGTCTTGGAAGGGTATCATTCTGGTGAGGTTTTCTGCCAGGGGGTTACTCTGCTGAAGTCTTTTTTGCAAGAGGATTACTCTGGGGAGGAGTTTTCACACAGGGATTACTCTGGTAAGTTTTGTGCAAGGGGATTACTCAGGCGAAGAGTCTTGGAAGGGTATCATTCTGGTGAGGTTTTCTGCCAGGGGGTTACTCTGCTGAAGTCTTTTTTGCAAGAGGATTACTCTGGGAGGAGTTTTCACACAGGGATTACTCTGGTAAGTTTTGTGCAAGGGGATTACTCAGGCGAAGAGTCTTGGAAGGGTATTATTCTGGTGAGGTTTTCTGCCAGGGGGTTACTCTGCTGAAGTCTTTTTTGCAAGAGGATTACTCTGGGGAGGAGTTTTCACACAGGGATTACTCTGGTAAGTTTTGTGCAAGGGGATTACTCAGGCGAAGAGTCTTGGAAGGGTATCATTCTGGTGAGGTTTTCTGCCAGGGGGTTACTCTGCTGAAGTCTTTTTTGCAAGAGGATTACTCTGGGGAGGAGTTTTCACACAGGGATTACTCTGGTAAGTTTTGTGCAAGGGGATTACTCAGGCGAAGAGTCTTGGAAGGGTATCATTCTGGTGAGGTTTTCTGCCAGGGGGTTACTCTGCTGAAGTCTTTTTTGCAAGAGGATTACTCTGGGGAGGAGTTTTCACACAGGGATTACTCTGGTAAGTTTTGTGCAAGGGGATTACTCAGGCGAAGAGTCTTGGAAGGGTATCATTCTGGTGGTTTTCTGCCAGGGGGTTACTCTGCTGAAGTCTTTTTTGCAAGAGGATTACTCTGGGGAGGAGTTTTCACACAGGGATTACTCTGGTAAGTTTTGTGCAAGGGGATTACTCAGGCGAAGAGTCTTGAAGGGTATCATTCTGGTGAGGTTTTCTGCCAGGGGGTTACTCTGCTGAAGTCTTTTTTGCAAGAGGATTACTCTGGGGAGGAGTTTTCACACAGGGATTACTCTGGTAAGTTTTGTGCAAAGGATTACTCAGGCGAAGAGTCTTGGAAGGGTATCATTCTGGTGAGGTTTTCTGCCAGGGGGTTACTCTGCTGAAGTCTTTTTTGCAAGAGGATTACTCTGGGAGGAGTTTTCACACAGGGATTACTCTGGTAAGTTTTGTGCAAGGGGATTACTCAGGCGAAGAGTCTTGGAAGGGTATCATTCTGGTGAGGTTTTCTGCCAGGGGGTTACTCTGCTGAAGTCTTTTTTGCAAGAGGATTACTCTGGGGAGGAGTTTTCACACAGGGATTACTCTGGTAAGTTTTGTGCAAGGGGATTACTCAGGCGAAGAGTCTTGGAAGGGTATCATTCTGGTGAGGTTTTCTGCCAGGGGGTTACTCTGCTGAAGTCTTTTTTGCAAGAGGATTACTCTGGGGAGGAGTTTTCACACAGGGATTACTCTGGTAAGTTTTGTGCAAGGGGATTACTCAGGCGAAGAGTCTTGGAAGGGTATTATTCTGGTGAGGTTTTCTGCCAGGGGGTTACTCTGCTGAAGTCTTTTTTGCAAGAGGATTACTCTGGGGAGGAGTTTTCACACAGGGATTACTCTGGTAAGTTTTGTGCAAGGGGATTACTCAGGCGAAGAGTCTTGGAAGGGTATATTCTGGTGAGGTTTTCTGCCAGGGGGTTACTCTGCTGAAGTCTTTTTTGCAAGAGGATTACTCTGGGGAGGAGTTTTCACACAGGGATTACTCTGGTAAGTTTTGTGCAAGGGGATTACTCAGGCGAAGAGTCTTGGAAGGGTATTATTCTGGTGAGGTTTTCTGCCAGGGGGTTACTCTGCTGAAGTCTTTTTTGCAAGAGGATTACTCTGGGGAGGAGTTTTCACACAGGGATTACTCTGGTAAGTTTTGTGCAAGGGGATTACTCAGGCGAAGAGTCTTGGAAGGGTATCATTCTGGTGAGGTTTTCTGCCAGGGGGTTACTCTGCTGAAGTCTTTTTTGCAAGAGGATTACTCTGGGGAGGAGTTTTCACACAGGGATTACTCTGGTAAGTTTTGTGCAAGGGGATTACTCAGGCGAAGAGTCTTGGAAGGGTATCATTCTGGTGAGGTTTTCTGCCAGGGGGTTACTCTGCTGAAGTCTTTTTTGCAAGAGGATTACTCTGGGGAGGAGTTTTCACACAGGGATTACTCTGGTAAGTTTTGTGCAAGGGGATTACTCAGGCGAAGAGTCTTGGAAGGGTATCATTTTGGTGAGGTTTTCTGCCAGGGGGTTACTCTGCTGAAGTCTTTTTTGCAAGAGGATTACTCTGGGGAGGAGTTTTCACACAGGGATTACTCTGGTAAGTTTTGTGCAAGGGGATTACTCAGGCGAAGAGTCTTGGAAGGGTATCATTCTGGTGAGGTTTTCTGCCAGGGGTTACTCTGCTGAAGTCTTTTTTGCAAGAGGATTACTCTGGGGAGGAGTTTTCACACAGGGATTACTCTGGTAAGTTTTGTGCAAGGGGATTACTCAGGCGAAGAGTCTTGGAAGGGTATCATTCTGGTGAGGTTTTCTGCCAGGGGGTTACTCTGCTGAAGTCTTTTTTGCAAGAGGATTACTCTGGGGAGGAGTTTTCACACAGGGATTACTCTGGTAAGTTTTGTGCAAGGGGATTACTCAGGCGAAGAGTCTTGGAAGGGTATCATTCTGGTGAGGTTTTCTGCCAGGGGGTTACTCTGCTGAAGTCTTTTTTGCAAGAGGATTACTCTGGGGAGGAGTTTTCACACAGGGATTACTCTGGTAAGTTTTGTGCAAGGGGATTACTCAGGCGAAGAGTCTTGGAAGGGTATTATTCTGGTGAGGTTTTCTGCCAGGGGTTACTCTGCTGAAGTCTTTTTTGCAAGAGGATTACTCTGGGGAGGAGTTTTCACACAGGGATTACTCTGGTAAGTTTTGTGCAAGGGGATTACTCAGGCGAAGAGTCTTGGAAGGGTATTATTCTGGTGAGTTTTCTGCCAGGGGGTTACTCTGCTGAAGTCTTTTTTGCAAGAGGATTACTCTGGGGAGGAGTTTTCACACAGGGATTACTCTGGTAAGTTTTGTGCAAGGGGATTACTCAGGCGAAGAGTCTTGGAAGGGTATCATTCTGGTGAGGTTTTCTGCCAGGGGGTTACTCTGCTGAAGTCTTTTTTGCAAGAGGATTACTCTGGGGAGGAGTTTTCACACAGGGATTACTCTGGTAAGTTTTGTGCAAGGGGATTACTCAGGCGAAGAGTCTTGGAAGGGTATCATTCTGGTGAGGTTTTCTGCCAGGGGGTTACTCTGCTGAAGTCTTTTTTGCAAGAGGATTACTCTGGGGAGGAGTTTTCACACAGGGATTACTCTGGTAAGTTTTGTGCAAGGGGATTACTCAGGCGAAGAGTCTTGGAAGGGTATCATTCTGGTGAGGTTTTCTGCCAGGGGGTTACTCTGCTGAAGTCTTTTTTGCAAGAGGATTACTCTGGGGAGGAGTTTTCACACAGGGATTACTCTGGTAAGTTTTGTGCAAGGGGATTACTCAGGCGAAGAGTCTTGGAAGGGTATCATTCTGGTGAGGTTTTCTGCCAGGGGGTTACTCTGCTGAAGTCTTTTTTGCAAGAGGATTACTCTGGGGAGGAGTTTTCACACAGGGATTACTCTGGTAAGTTTTGTGCAAGGGATTACTCAGGCGAAGAGTCTTGGAAGGGTATCATTCTGGTGAGGTTTTCTGCCAGGGGGTTACTCTGCTGAAGTCTTTTTGCAAGAGGATTACTCTGGGAGGAGTTTTCACACAGGGATTACTCTGGTAAGTTTTGTGCAAGGGGATTACTCAGGCGAAGAGTCTTGGAAGGGTATCATTCTGGTGAGGTTTTCTGCCAGGGGGTTACTCTGCTGAAGTCTTTTTTGCAAGAGGATTACTCTGGGGAGGAGTTTTCACACAGGGATTACTCTGGTAAGTTTTGTGCAAGGGGATTACTCAGGCGAAGAGTCTTGGAAGGGTATTATTCTGGTGAGGTTTTCTGCCAGGGGGTTACTCTGCTGAAGTCTTTTTTGCAAGAGGATTACTCTGGGGAGGAGTTTTCACACAGGGATTACTCTGGTAAGTTTTGTTCAAGGGGATTACTCAGGCGAAGAGTCTTGGAAGGGTACCATTCTGGTGCTGTTTTCTGAGGAGGATGTCTTTTTTGCAAGAGGATTACTCTGGGGAGGAGTTTTCACACAAGGATTACTCTGGTAAGTTTTGTGAAAGGGGATTACTCAGGCGAAGAGTCTTGGAAGGGTATCATTCTGGTGAGGCTTTCTGCCAGGGGGTTACTCAGCTGAAGACTTTTTTGCAAGAGGAGTACTCTGGTGAGGAGTTTTCACACAGGGATTACTCTGGTAAGTTTTGTGCAAGGGGATTACTCAGGCTAAGAGTCTTGGAAGGGTATTATTTTGGTGAGGTTTTCTGCCAGGGGGTTACTCTGCTAATGTCTATTTTGCAAGAGGATTACTCTGGGGAGGAGTTTTCACACAGGGATTACTCTGGTAAGTTTTGTTCAAGGGGATTACTCAGGCGAAGAGTCATGGAAGGGTACCATTCTGGTGCTGTTTTCTGCCAGGGGGTTACTCTGCTGAAGTCTTTTTTGCAAGAGGATTACTCCGGGGATGAGTTTTCACACAGGGATTACTCTGGTAAGTTTTGTGCAAGGGGATTACTCAGGTGAAGAGTCTTGGAAGGGTATCATTCTGGTGCAGTTATCTGCCAGGAAGTTACTCGGCTGAAGGCTTTTTTGCAAGGGGATTACTTTGGGGAGGAGTTTTCACACAGGGATTACTCTGGTAAGTTTTTTGCAAGGGGATTACTCAGGCGAAGAGTCTTGGAAGGGTATCATTCTGGTGAGGTTTTCTGCCAGGCGCTACTCTGCTGAAGTCTGTTTTGCAAGAGGATTACTCTGGGGAGGAGTTTTCACACAGGGATTACTCTGGTAAGTTTTGTGCAAGAGGATTACTCAGGCGAAGAGTCTTGGAAAGGTTTCATTCTGGTGAGGTTTTCTGCCAGGGGGTTACCCTGCTGAAGTCTTTTTTGCAAGAGGATTACTCTGGGGAGGAGTTTTCACACATTGATTACTCTGGTAAGTTTTGTGCAAGGGGATTACTCAGGCGAAGAGTCTTGGAAGGGTATCATTCTGGTGCGGTTTTCTGCCAGAGATTTACTCTGCTGAAGTCTTTTTTGAAAGAGGATTACTCTGGGGAGGAGTTTTTAGACAGGGATTACTCAGGTAAGTTTTGTGCAAGGGGATTACTCAGGCGAAGAGTCTTGGAAGGTATCATTCTGGTGCAGTTATTTTCCAGGGGGTTACTCTGCTGAAGTCTTTTTTGCAAGAGGATTACTCTGGGGAGGAGTTTTCACACAGGGATTACTCTGGTAAGTTTTGTGCAAGGGGATTACTCAGGCGAAGAGTCTTGTAAGGGTATTATTCTGGTGAGGTTTTCTGACAGAGGGTTACTCTGCTGAAGTCTTTTTTGCAAGAGGATTACTCTAGGGAGGAGTTTTCACACAGGGATTACTCTGGTAAGTTTTGTGCAAGGGGATTACTCAGGCGTAGAGTCTTGGAAGGGTATTATTCTGGTGAGGTTGTCTGCCAGGGGGTTACCCTGCTGAAGTATTTTTTGCAAGAGGATTACTCTGGGGAGGAGTTTTCACACAGGGATTACTCTGGTAATTTTTGTGCAAGAGGATTACTCAGGCGAAGAGTCTCTGAAGGGTATTATTCTGGTGAGGTTTTCTGCCATGTGGTTACTCTGCTGAAGTCTTTTTTGCAAGAAGATTACTCTGGGGAGGAGTTTTCACACACGGATTACTCTGGTATGTTTTGTGCAAGGGGATTACTCAGGCGAAGAGTCTTGGAAGGGTATTATTCTGGTAAGGTTTTCTGCCAAGGGGTTACTCTGCTGAAGTCTTTTATTGCAAGAGGATTACTCTGGGGAGGAGTTTTCACACAGGAATTACTCTAGTAAGTTTTGTGCAAGGGGATTACTCAGGCGAAGAGTCTTGGAAGGGTATCATTCTGGTGAGGTTTTCTGCCAGGGGGCTACTCTGCTGAAGTCTTTTTTGCAAGAGGATTACTCTGGGGAGGAGTTTTCACACAGGGATTACTCTGGTAAGTTTTGTGCAAGGGGATTACTCAGGCGAAGAGTCTTGGAAGGGTATCATTCTGGTGAGGTTTTCTGCCAGGGGGTTACTCTGCTGAAGTCTTTTTTGCAAGAGGATTACTCTGGGGAGGAGTTTTCACACAGGGATTACTCTGGTAAGTTTTGTGCAAGGGGATTACTCAGGCGAAGAGTCTTGGAAGGGTATATTCTGGTGAGGTTTTCTGCCAGGGGGTTACTCTGCTGAAGTCTTTTTTGCAAGAGGATTACTCTGGGGAGGAGTTTTCACACAGGGATTACTCTGGTAAGTTTTGTGCAAGGGGATTACTCAGGCGAAGAGTCTTGGAAGGGTATATTCTGGTGAGGTTTTCTGCCAGGGGGTTACTCTGCTGAAGTCTTTTTTGCAAGAGGATTACTCTGGGGAGGAGTTTTCACACAGGGATTACTCTGGTAAGTTTTGTGCAAGGGGATTACTCAGGCGAAGAGTCTTGGAAGGGTATATTCTGGTGAGGTTTTCTGCCAGGGGGTTACTCTGCTGAAGTCTTTTTTGCAAGAGGATTACTCTGGGGAGGAGTTTTCACACAGGGATTACTCTGGTAAGTTTTGTGCAAGGGGATTACTCAGGCGAAGAGTCTTGGAAGGGTATTATTCTGGTGAGGTTTTCTGCCAGGGGGTTACTCTGCTGAAGTCTTTTTTGCAAGAGGATTACTCTGGGGAGGAGTTTTCACACAGGGATTACTCTGGTAAGTTTTGTGCAAGGGGATTACTCAGGCGAAGAGTCTTGGAAGGGTATATTCTGGTGAGGTTTTCTGCCAGGGGGTTACTCTGCTGAAGTCTTTTTTGCAAGAGGATTACTCTGGGGAGGAGTTTTCACACAGGGATTACTCTGGTAAGTTTTGTGCAAGGGGATTACTCAGGCGAAGAGTCTTGGAAGGGTATTATTCTGGTGAGGTTGTCTGCCAGGGGGTTACTCTGCTGAAGTCTTTTTTGCAAGAGGATTACTCTGGGGAGGAGTTTTCACACAGGGATTACTCTGGTAAGTTTTGTGCAAGGGGATTACTCAGGCGAAGAGTCTTGGAAGGGTATTATTCTGGTGAGGTTTTCTGCCAGGGGGTTACTCTGCTGAAGTCTTTTTTGCAAGAGGATTACTCTGGGGAGGAGTTTTCACACAGGGATTACTCTGGTAAGTTTTGTGCAAGGGGATTACTCAGGCGAAGAGTCTTGGAAGGGTATCATTCTGGTGAGGTTTTCTGCCAGGGGGTTACTCTGCTGAAGTCTTTTTTGCAAGAGGATTACTCTGGGGAGGAGTTTTCACACAGGGATTACTCTGGTAAGTTTTGTGCAAGGGGATTACTCAGGCGAAGAGTCTTGGAAGGGTATCATTCTGGTGAGGTTTTCTGCCAGGGGGTTACTCTGCTGAAGTATTTTTTGCAAGAGGATTACTCTGGGGAGGAGTTTTCACACAGGGATTACTCTGGTAAGTTTTGTGCAAGGGGATTACTCAGGCGAAGAGTCTTGGAAGGGTATCATTCTGGTGAGGTTTTCTGCCAGGGGGTTACTCTGCTGAAGTCTTTTTTGCAAGAGGATTACTCTGGGGAGGAGTTTTCACACAGGGATTACTCTGGTAAGTTTTGTGCAAGGGGATTACTCAGGCGAAGAGTCTTGGAAGGGTATTATTCTGGTGAGGTTTTCTGCCAGGGGGTTACTCTGCTGAAGTCTTTTTTGCAAGAGGATTACTCTGGGGAGGAGTTTTCACACAGGGATTACTCTGGTAAGTTTTGTGCAAGGGGATTACTCAGGCGAAGAGTCTTGGAAGGGTATCATTCTGGTGAGGTTTTCTGCCAGGGGGTTACTCTGCTGAAGTCTTTTTTGCAAGTGGATTACTCTGGGGAGGAGTTTTCACACAGGGATTACTCTGGTAAGTTTTGTGCAAGGGGATTACTCAGGCGAAGAGTCTTGGAAGGGTATATTCTGGTGAGGTTTTCTGCCAGGGGTTACTCTGCTGAAGTCTTTTTTGCAAGAGGATTACTCTGGGGAGGAGTTTTCACACAGGGATTACTCTGGTAAGTTTTGTGCAAGGGGATTACTCAGGCGAAGAGTCTTGGAAGGGTATCATTCTGGTGAGGTTTTCTGCCAGGGGGTTACTCTGCTGAAGTCTTTTTTGCAAGAGGATTACTCTGGGGAGGAGTTTTCACACAGGGATTACTCTGGTAAGTTTTGTTCAAGGGGATTACTCAGGCGAAGAGTCTTGGAAGGGTATCATTCTGGTGAGGTTTTCTGCCAGGGGGTTACTCTGCTGAAGTCTTTTTTGCAAGAGGATTACTCTGGGGAGGAGTTTTCACACAGGGATTACTCTGGTAAGTTTTGTGCAAGGGGATTACTCAGGCGAAGAGTCTTGGAAGGGTATCATTCTGGTGAGGTTTTCTGCCAGGGGGTTACTCTGCTGAAGTCTTTTTTGCAAGAGGATTACTCTGGGGAGGAGTTTTCACACAGGGATTACTCTGGTAAGTTTTGTGCAAGGGGATTACTCAGGCGAAGAGTCTTGGAAGGGTATCATTCTGGTGAGGTTTTCTGCCAGGGGGTTACTCTGCTGAAGTCTTTTTTGCAAGAGGATTACTCTGGGGAGGAGTTTTCACACAGGGATTACTCTGGTAAGTTTTGTGCAAGGGGATTACTCAGGCAAAGAGTCTTGGAAGGGTATCATTCTGGTGAGGTTTTCTGCCAGGGGTTACTCTGCTGAAGTCTTTTTTGCAAGAGGATTACTCTGGGGAGGAGTTTTCACACAGGGATTACTCTGGTAAGTTTTGTGCAAGGGGATTACTCAGGCGAAGAGTCTTGGAAGGGTATCATTCTGGTGAGGTTTTCTGCCAGGGGGTTACTCTGCTGAAGTCTTTTTTGCAAGAGGATTACTCTGGGGAGGAGTTTTCACACAGGGATTACTCTGGTAAGTTTTGTGCAAGGGGATTACTCAGGCGAAGAGTCTTGGAAGGGTATCATTCTGGTGAGGTTTTCTGCCAGGGGGTTACTCTGCTGAAGTCTTTTTTGCAAGAGGATTACTCTGGGGAGGAGTTTTCACACAGGGATTACTCTGGTAAGTTTTGTGCAAGGGGATTACTCAGGCGAAGAGTCTTGGAAGGGTATCATTCTGGTGAGGTTTTCTGCCAGGGGGTTACTCTGCTGAAGTCTTTTTTGCAAGAGGATTACTCTGGGGAGGAGTTTTCACACAGGGATTACTCTGGTAAGTTTTGTGCAAGGGGATTACTCAGGCGAAGAGTCTTGGAAGGGTATCATTCTGGTGAGGTTTTCTGCCAGGGGGTTACTCTGCTGAAGTCTTTTTTGCAAGAGGATTACTCTGGGGAGGAGTTTTCACACAGGGATTACTCTGGTAAGTTTTGTGCAAGGGGATTACTCAGGCGAAGAGTCTTGGAAGGGTATCATTCTGGTGAGGTTTTCTGCCAGGGGGTTACTCTGCTGAAGTCTTTTTTGCAAGAGGATTACTCTGGGGAGGAGTTTTCACACAGGGATTACTCTGGTAAGTTTTGTGCAAGGGGATTACTCAGGCGAAGAGTCTTGGAAGGGTATTATTCTGGTGAGGTTTTCTGCCAGGGGGTTACTCTGCTGAAGTCTTTTTTGCAAGAGGATTACTCTGGGGAGGAGTTTTCACACAGGGATTACTCTGGTAAGTTTTGTGCAAGGGGATTACTCAGGCGAAGAGTCTTGGAAGGGTATTATTCTGGTGAGGTTTTCTGCCAGGGGGTTACTCTGCTAAGTCTTTTTTGCAAGAGGATTACTCTGGGGAGGAGTTTTCACACAGGGATTACTCTGGTAAGTTTTGTGCAAGGGGATTA
Source organism: Palaemon carinicauda (assembly GCF_036898095.1). NCBI lineage: Eukaryota > Metazoa > Arthropoda > Malacostraca > Decapoda > Palaemonidae > Palaemon > Palaemon carinicauda. The sequence goes on along the minus strand of NC_090738.1, from coordinate 141,675,807 downwards.
CTCAGGCGAAGAGTCTTGGAAGGGTATCATTCTGGTGTTTTCTGCCAGGGGGTTACTCTGCTGAAGTCTTTTTTGCAAGAGGATTACTCTGGGGAGGAGTTTTCACACAGGGATTACTCTGGTAAGTTTTGTGCAAGGGGATTACTCAGGCGAAGAGTCTTGGAAGGGTATCATTCTGGTGAGGTTTTCTGCCAGGGGGTTACTCTGCTGAAGTCTTTTTTGCAAGAGGATTACTCTGGGGAGGAGTTTTCACACAGGGATTACTCTGGTAAGTTTTTGCAAGGGGATTACTCAGGCGAAGAGTCTTGGAAGGGTATCATTCTGGTGAGGTTTTCTGCCAGGGGGTTACTCTGCTGAAGTCTTTTTTGCAAGAGGATTACTCTGGGGAGGAGTTTTCACACAGGGATTACTCTGGTAAGTTTTGTGCAAGGGGATTACTCAGGCGAAGAGTCTTGGAAGGGTATCATTCTGGTGAGGTTTTCTGCCAGGGGGTTACTCTGCTGAAGTCTTTTTTGCAAGAGGATTACTCTGGGGAGGAGTTTTCACACAGGGATTACTCTGGTAAGTTTTGTGCAAGGGGATTACTCAGGCGAAGAGTCTTGGAAGGGTATCATTTCTGGTGAGGTTTTCTGCCAGGGGGTTACTCTGCTGAAGTCTTTTTTGCAAGAGGATTACTCTGGGGAGGAGTTTTCACACAGGGATTACTCTGGTAAGTTTTGTGCAAGGGGATTACTCAGGCGAAGAGTCTTGGAAGGGTATCATTCTGGTGAGGTTTTCTGCCAGGGGGTTACTCTGCTGAAGTCTTTTTTGCAAGAGGATTACTCTGGGAGGAGTTTTCACACAGGGATTACTCTGGTAAGTTTTGTGCAAGGGGATTACTCAGGCGAAGAGTCTTGGAAGGGTATCATTCTGGTGAGGTTTTCTGCCAGGGGGTTACTCTGCTGAAGTCTTTTTTGCAAGAGGATTACTCTGGGGAGGAGTTTTCACACAGGGATTACTCTGGTAAGTTTTGTGCAAGGGGATTACTCAGGCGAAGAGTCTTGGAAGGGTATCATTCTGGTGAGGTTTTCTGCCAGGGGGTTACTCTGCTGAAGTCTTTTTTGCAAGAGGATTACTCTGGGGAGGAGTTTTCACACAGGGATTACTCTGGTAAGTTTTGTGCAAGGGGATTACTCAGGCAAAGAGTCTTGGAAGGGTATCATTCTGGTGAGGTTTTCTGCCAGGGGGTTACTCTGCTGAAGTCTTTTTTGCAAGAGGATTACTCTGGGGAGGAGTTTTCACACAGGGATTACTCTGGTAAGTTTTGTGCAAGGGGATTACTCAGGCGAAGAGTCTTGGAAGGGTATCATTCTGGTGAGGTTTTCTGCCAGGGGGTTACTCTGCTGAAGTCTTTTTTGCAAGAGGATTACTCTGGGGAGGAGTTTTCACACAGGGATTACTCTGGTAAGTTTTGTGCAAGGGGATTACTCAGGCGAAGAGTCTTGGAAGGGTATCATTCTGGTGAGGTTTTCTGCCAGGGGGTTACTCTGCTGAAGTCTTTTTTGCAAGAGGATTACTCTGGGGAGGAGTTTTCACACAGGGATTACTCTGGTAAGTTTTGTGCAAGGGGATTACTCAGGCGAAGAGTCTTGGAAGGGTATCATTCTGGTGAGGTTTTCTGCCAGGGGTTACTCTGCTGAAGTCTTTTTTGCAAGAGGATTACTCTGGGGAGGAGTTTTCACACAGGGATTACTCTGGTAAGTTTTGTGCAAGGGGATTACTCAGGCGAAGAGTCTTGGAAGGGTATCATTCTGGTGAGGTTTTCTGCCAGGGGGTTACTCTGCTGAAGTCTTTTTTGCAAGAGGATTACTCTGGGGAGGAGTTTTCACACAGGGATTACTCTGGTAAGTTTTGTGCAAGGGGATTACTCAGGCGAAGAGTCTTGGAAGGGTATCATTCTGGTGAGGTTTTCTGCCAGGGGGTTACTCTGCTGAAGTCTTTTTTGCAAAGGATTACTCTGGGGAGGAGTTTTCACACAGGGATTACTCTGGTAAGTTTTGTGCAAGGGGATTACTCAGGCGAAGAGTCTTGGAAGGGTATCATTCTGGTGAGGTTTTCTGCCAGGGGGTTACTCTGCTGAAGTCTTTTTTGCAAGAGGATTACTCTGGGGAGGAGTTTTCACACAGGGATTACTCTGGTAAGTTTTGTGCAAGGGGATTACTCAGGCGAAGAGTCTTGGAAGGGTATCATTCTGGTGAGGTTTTCTGCCAGGGGGTTACTCTGCTGAAGTCTTTTTTGCAAGAGGATTACTCTGGGGAGGAGTTTTCACACAGGGATTACTCTGGTAAGTTTTGTGCAAGGGGATTACTCAGGCGAAGAGTCTTGGAAGGGTATTATTCTGGTGAGGTTTTCTGCCAGGGGGTTACTCTGCTGAAGTCTTTTTTGCAAGAGGATTACTCTGGGGAGGAGTTTTCACACAGGGATTACTCTGGTAAGTTTTGTTCAAGGGGATTACTCAGGCGAAGAGTCTTGGAAGGGTACCATTCTGGTGCTGTTTTCTGAGGAGGATGTCTTTTTTGCAAGAGGATTACTCTGGGGAGGAGTTTTCACACAGGGATTACTCTGGTAAGTTTTGTGAAAGGGGATTACTCAGGCGAAGAGTCTTGGAAGGGTATCATTCTGGTGAGGCTTTCTGCCAGGGGGTTACTCAGCTGAAGACTTTTTTGCAAGAGGAGTACTCTGGTGAGGAGTTTTCACACAGGGATTACTCTGGTAAGTTTTGTGCAAGGGGATTACTCAGGCTAAGAGTCTTGGAAGGGTATTATTTTGGTGAGGTTTTCTGCCAGGGGGTTACTCTGCTAATGTCTATTTTGCAAGAGGATTACTCTGGGGAGGAGTTTTCACACAGGGATTACTCTGGTAAGTTTTGTTCAAGGGGATTACTCAGGCGAAGAGTCATGGAAGGGTACCATTCTGGTGCTGTTTTCTGCCAGGGGGTTACTCTGCTGAAGTCTTTTTTGCAAGAGGATTACTCCGGGGATGAGTTTTCACACAGGGATTACTCTGGTAAGTTTTGTGCAAGGGGATTACTCAGGTGAAGAGTCTTGGAAGGGTATCATTCTGGTGCAGTTATCTGCCAGGAAGTTACTCGGCTGAAGGCTTTTTTGCAAGGGGATTACTTTGGGGAGGAGTTTTCACACAGGGATTACTCTGGTAAGTTTTTTGCAAGGGGATTACTCAGGCGAAGAGTCTTGGAAGGGTATCATTCTGGTGAGGTTTTCTGCCAGGCGCTACTCTGCTGAAGTCTGTTTTGCAAGAGGATTACTCTGGGGAGGAGTTTTCACACAGGGATTACTCTGGTAAGTTTTGTGCAAGAGGATTACTCAGGCGAAGAGTCTTGGAAAGGTTTCATTCTGGTGAGGTTTTCTGCCAGGGGGTTACCCTGCTGAAGTCTTTTTTGCAAGAGGATTACTCTGGGGAGGAGTTTTCACACATTGATTACTCTGGTAAGTTTTGTGCAAGGGGATTACTCAGGCGAAGAGTCTTGGAAGGGTATCATTCTGGTGCGGTTTTCTGCCAGAGATTTACTCTGCTGAAGTCTTTTTTGAAAGAGGATTACTCTGGGGAGGAGTTTTTAGACAGGGATTACTCAGGTAAGTTTTGTGCAAGGGGATTACTCAGGCGAAGAGTCTTGGAAGGTATCATTCTGGTGCAGTTATTTTCCAGGGGGTTACTCTGCTGAAGTCTTTTTTGCAAGAGGATTACTCTGGGGAGGAGTTTTCACACAGGGATTACTCTGGTAAGTTTTGTGCAAGGGGATTACTCAGGCGAAGAGTCTTGTAAGGGTATTATTCTGGTGAGGTTTTCTGACAGAGGGTTACTCTGCTGAAGTCTTTTTTGCAAGAGGATTACTCTAGGGAGGAGTTTTCACACAGGGATTACTCTGGTAAGTTTTGTGCAAGGGGATTACTCAGGCGTAGAGTCTTGGAAGGGTATTATTCTGGTGAGGTTGTCTGCCAGGGGGTTACCCTGCTGAAGTATTTTTTGCAAGAGGATTACTCTGGGGAGGAGTTTTCACACAGGGATTACTCTGGTAATTTTTGTGCAAGAGGATTACTCAGGCGAAGAGTCTCTGAAGGGTATTATTCTGGTGAGGTTTTCTGCCATGTGGTTACTCTGCTGAAGTCTTTTTTGCAAGAAGATTACTCTGGGGAGGAGTTTTCACACACGGATTACTCTGGTATGTTTTGTGCAAGGGGATTACTCAGGCGAAGAGTCTTGGAAGGGTATTATTCTGGTAAGGTTTTCTGCCAAGGGGTTACTCTGCTGAAGTCTTTTATTGCAAGAGGATTACTCTGGGGAGGAGTTTTCACACAGGAATTACTCTAGTAAGTTTTGTGCAAGGGGATTACTCAGGCGAAGAGTCTTGGAAGGGTATCATTCTGGTGAGGTTTTCTGCCAGGGGGTTACTCTGCTGAAGTCTTTTTTGCAAGAGGATTACTCTGGGGAGGAGTTTTCACACAGGGATTACTCTGGTAAGTTTTGTGCAAGGGGATTACTCAGGCGAAGAGTCTTGGAAGGGTATCATTCTGGTGAGGTTTTCTGCCAGGGGGTTACTCTGCTGAAGTCTTTTTTGCAAGAGGATTACTCGGGGAGGAGTTTTCACACAGGGATTACTCTGGTAAGTTTTGTGCAAGGGGATTACTCAGGCGAAGAGTCTTGGAAGGGTTATTCTGGTGAGGTTTTCTGCCAGGGGGTTACTCTGCTGAAGTCTTTTTTGCAAGAGGATTACTCTGGGGAGGAGTTTTCACACAGGGATTACTCTGGTAAGTTTTGTGCAAGGGGATTACTCAGGCGAAGAGTCTTGGAAGGGTATATTCTGGTGAGGTTTTCTGCCAGGGGGTTACTCTGCTGAAGTCTTTTTTGCAAGAGGATTACTCTGGGGAGGAGTTTTCACACAGGGATTACTCTGGTAAGTTTTGTGCAAGGGGATTACTCAGGCGAAGAGTCTTGGAAGGGTATATTCTGGTGAGGTTTTCTGCCAGGGGGTTACTCTGCTGAAGTCTTTTTTGCAAGAGGATTACTCTGGGGAGGAGTTTTCACACAGGGATTACTCTGGTAAGTTTTGTGCAAGGGGATTACTCAGGCGAAGAGTCTTGGAAGGGTATTATTCTGGTGAGGTTTTCTGCCAGGGGGTTACTCTGCTGAAGTCTTTTTTGCAAGAGGATTACTCTGGGGAGGAGTTTTCACACAGGGATTACTCTGGTAAGTTTTGTGCAAGGGGATTACTCAGGCGAAGAGTCTTGGAAGGGTTATTCTGGTGAGGTTTTCTGCCAGGGGGTTACTCTGCTGAAGTCTTTTTTGCAAGAGGATTACTCTGGGGAGGAGTTTTCACACAGGGATTACTCTGGTAAGTTTTGTGCAAGGGGATTACTCAGGCGAAGAGTCTTGGAAGGGTATTATTCTGGTGAGGTTTCTGCCAGGGGGTTACTCTGCTGAAGTCTTTTTTGCAAGAGGATTACTCTGGGGAGGAGTTTTCACACAGGGATTACTCTGGTAAGTTTTGTGCAAGGGGATTACTCAGGCGAAGAGTCTTGGAAGGGTATTATTCTGGTGAGGTTTTCTGCCAGGGGGTTACTCTGCTGAAGTCTTTTTTGCAAGAGGATTACTCTGGGGAGGAGTTTTCACACAGGGATTACTCTGGTAAGTTTTGTGCAAGGGGATTACTCAGGCGAAGAGTCTTGGAAGGGTATCATTCTGGTGAGGTTTTCTGCCAGGGGGTTACTCTGCTGAAGTCTTTTTTGCAAGAGGATTACTCTGGGGAGGAGTTTTCACACAGGGATTACTCTGGTAAGTTTTGTGCAAGGGGATTACTCAGGCGAAGAGTCTTGGAAGGGTATTATTCTGGTGAGGTTTTCTGCCAGGGGGTTACTCTGCTGAAGTCTTTTTTGCAAGAGGATTACTCTGGGGAGGAGTTTTCACACAGGGATTACTCTGGTAAGTTTTGTGCAAGGGGATTACTCAGGCGAAGAGTCTTGGAAGGGTATTATTCTGGTGAGGTTTTCTGCCAGGGGGTTACTCTGCTGAAGTCTTTTTTGCAAGAGGATTACTCTGGGGAGGAGTTTTCACACAGGGATTACTCTGGTAAGTTTTGTGCAAGGGGATTACTCAGGCGAAGAGTCTTGGAAGGGTATTATTCTGGTGAGGTTTTCTGCCAGGGGGTTACTCTGCTGAAGTCTTTTTTGCAAGAGGATTACTCTGGGGAGGAGTTTTCACACAGGGATTACTCTGGTAAGTTTTGTGCAAGGGGATTACTCAGGCGAAGAGTCTTGGAAGGGATATCATTCTGGTGAGGTTTTCTGCCAGGGGGTTACTCTGCTGAAGTCTTTTTTGCAAGAGGATTACTCTGGGGAGGAGTTTTCACACAGGGATTACTCTGGTAAGTTTTGTGCAAGGGGATTACTCAGGCGAAGAGTCTTGGAAGGTATCATTCTGGTGAGGTTTTCTGCCAGGGGTTACTCTGCTGAAGTTTTTTTGCAAGAGGATTACTCTGGGGAGGAGTTTTCACACAGGGATTACTCTGGTAAGTTTTGTGCAAGGGGATTACTCAGGCGAAGAGTCTTGGAAGGGTATCATTCTGGTGAGGTTTTCTGCCAGGGGGTTACTCTGCTGAAGTCTTTTTTGCAAGAGGATTACTCTGGGGAGGAGTTTTCACACAGGGATTACTCTGGTAAGTTTTGTGCAAGGGGATTACTCAGGCGAAGAGTCTTGGAAGGGTATCATTCTGGTGAGGTTTTCTGCCAGGGGGTTACTCTGCTGAAGTCTTTTTTGCAAGAGGATTACTCTGGGGAGGAGTTTTCACACAGGGATTACTCTGGTAAGTTTTGTGCAAGGGGATTACTCAGGCGAAGAGTCTTGGAAGGGTATCATTCTGGTGAGGTTTTCTGCCAGGGGGTTACTCTGCTGAAGTCTTTTTTGCAAGAGGATTACTCTGGGGAGGAGTTTTCACACAGGGATTACTCTGGTAAGTTTTGTGCAAGGGGATTACTCAGGCGAAGAGTCTTGGAAGGGTATCATTCTGGTGAGGTTTTCTGCCAGGGGGTTACTCTGCTGAAGTCTTTTTTGCAAGAGGATTACTCTGGGGAGGAGTTTTCACACAGGGATTACTCTGGTAAGTTTTGTGCAAGGGGATTACTCAGGCGAAGAGTCTTGGAAGGGTATCATTCTGGTGAGGTTTTCTGCCAGGGGTTACTCTGCTGAAGTCTTTTTTGCAAGAGGATTACTCTGGGGAGGAGTTTTCACACAGGGATTACTCTGGTAAGTTTTGTGCAAGGGGATTACTCAGGCGAAGAGTCTTGGAAGGGTATCATTCTGGTGAGGTTTTCTGCCAGGGGGTTACTCTGCTGAAGTCTTTTTTGCAAGAGGATTACTCTGGGGAGGAGTTTTCACACAGGGATTACTCTGGTAAGTTTTGTGCAAGGGGATTACTCAGGCGAAGAGTCTTGGAAGGGTATCATTCTGGTGAGGTTTTCTGCCAGGGGGTTACTCTGCTGAAGTCTTTTTTGCAAGAGGATTACTCTGGGGAGGAGTTTTCACACAGGGATTACTCTGGTAAGTTTTGTGCAAGGGGATTACTCAGGCGAAGAGTCTTGGAAGGGTATCATTCTGGTGAGGTTTTCTGCCAGGGGGTTACTCTGCTGAAGTCTTTTTTGCAAGAGGATTACTCTGGGGAGGAGTTTTCACACAGGGATTACTCTGGTAAGTTTTGTGCAAGGGGATTACTCAGGCGAAGAGTCTTGGAAGGGTATCATTCTGGTGAGGTTTTCTGCCAGGGGGTTACTCTGCTGAAGTCTTTTTTGCAAGAGGATTACTCTGGGGAGGAGTTTTCACACAGGGATTACTCTGGTAAGTTTTGTGCAAGGGGATTACTCAGGCGAAGAGTCTTGGAAGGGTATCATTCTGGTGAGGTTTTCTGCCAGGGGGTTACTCTGCTGAAGTCTTTTTTGCAAGAGGATTACTCTGGGGAGGAGTTTTCACACAGGGATTACTCTGGTAAGTTTTGTGCAAGGGGATTACTCAGGCGAAGAGTCTTGGAAGGGTATCATTCTGGTGAGGTTTTCTGCCAGGGGGTTACTCTGCTGAAGTCTTTTTTGCAAGAGGATTACTCTGGGGAGGAGTTTTCACACAGGGATTACTCTGGTAAGTTTTGTGCAAGGGGATTACTCAGGCGAAGAGTCTTGGAAGGGTATCATTCTGGTGAGGTTTTCTGCCAGGGGGTTACTCTGCTAAGTCTTTTTTGCAAGAGGATTACTCTGGGGAGGAGTTTTCACACAGGGATTACTCTGGTAAGTTTTTTCAAGGGGATTACTCAGGCGAAGAGTCTTGGAAGGGTACCATTCTGGTGCTGTTTTCTGCCAGGGGGTTACTCTGCTGAAGTCTTTTTTGCAAGAGGATTACTCTGGGGAGGAGTTTTCACACAGGGATTACTCTGGTAAGTTTTGTGCAAGGGGATTACTCAGGCGAAGAGTCTTGGAAGGGTATTCATTCTGGTGAGGTTTTCTGCCAGGGGGCTACTCTGCTGAAGTCTTTTTTGCAAGAGGATTACTCTGGGGAGGAGTTTTCACACAGGGATTACTCTGGTAAGTTTTGTGCAAGGGGATTACTCAGGCGAAGAGTCTTGGAAGGGTATCATTCTGGTGAGGTTTTCTGCCAGGGGGTTACTCTGCTGAAGTCTTTTTTGCAAGAGGATTACTCTGGGGAGGAGTTTTCACACAGGGATTACTCTGGTAAGTTTTGTGCAAGGGGATTACTCAGGCGAAGAGTCTTGGAAGGGTATCATTCTGGTGAGGTTTTCTGCCAGGGGGTTACTCTGCTGAAGTCTTTTTTGCAAGAGGATTACTCTGGGGAGGAGTTTTCACACAGGGATTACTCTGGTAAGTTTTGTTCAAGGGGATTACTCAGGCAAAGAGTCTTGGAAGGGTATCATTTTGGTGAGGTTTTCTGCCAGGGGGTTACTCTGCTGAAGTCTTTTTTGCAAGAGGATTACTCTGGGGAGGAGTTTTCACACAGGGATTACTCTGGTAAGTTTTGTGCAAGGGGATTACTCAGGCGAAGAGTCTTGGAAGGGTATCATTCTGGTGAGGTTTTCTGCCAGGGGGTTACTCTGCTGAAGTCTTTTTTGCAAGAGGATTACTCTGGGAGGAGTTTTCACACAGGGATTACTCTGGTAAGTTTTGTGCAAGGGGATTACTCAGGCGAAGAGTCTTGGAAGGGTATCATTCTGGTGAGGTTTTCTGCCAGGGGGTTACTCTGCTGAAGTCTTTTTTGCAAGAGGATTACTCTGGGGAGGAGTTTTCACACAGGGATTACTCTGGTAAGTTTTGTGCAAGGGGATTACTCAGGCGAAGAGTCTTGGAAGGGTATCATTCTGGTGAGGTTTTCTGCCAGGGGGTTACTCTGCTGAAGTCTTTTTTGCAAGAGGATTACTCTGGGGAGGAGTTTTCACACAGGGATTACTCTGGTAAGTTTTGTGCAAGGGGATTACTCAGGCAAAGAGTCTTGGAAGGGTATCATTCTGGTGCGGTTTTCTGCCAGAGGGCTACTCTGCTGAAGTCTTTTTTGCAAGAGGATTACTCTGGGGAGGAGTTTTCACACAGGGATTACTCTGGTAAGTTTTGTGCAAGGGGATTACTCAGGCGAAGAGTCTTGGAAGGTATCATTCTGGTGCGGTTTTTGCCAGGGGGTTACTCTGCTGAAGTCTTTTTTGCAAGAGGATTACTCTGGGGAGGAGTTTTCACACAGGGATTACTCTGGTAAGTTTTGTGCAAGGGGATTACTCAGGCGAAGAGTCTTGTTAGGGTATCATTCTGGTGAGGTTTTCTGCCAGGGGGTTACTCTGCTGAAGTCTTTTTTGCAAGAGGATTACTCTGGGGAGGAGTTTTCACACAGGGATTACTCTGGTAATTTTTTGTGCAAGGGGATTACTCAGGCGAAGAGTCTTGGAAGGGTATTATTCTGGTGAGGTTTTCTGCCAGGGGGTTACTCTGCTGAAGTCTTTTTTGCAAGAGGATTACTCTGGGGAGGAGTTTTCACACAGGGATTACTCTGGTAAGTTTTGTGCAAGGGGATTACTCAGGCGAAGAGTCTTGGAAGGGTATATTCTGGTGAGGTTTTCTGCCAGGGGGTTACTCTGCTGAAGTCTTTTTTGCAAGAGGATTACTCTGGGGAGGAGTTTTCACACAGGGATTACTCTGGTAAGTTTTGTGCAAGGGGATTACTCAGGCGAAGAGTCTTGGAAGGGATTATTCTGGTGAGGTTTTCTGCCAGGGGGTTACTCTGCTGAAGTCTTTTATTGCAAAGGATTACTCTGGGGAGGAGTTTTCACACAGGAATTACTCAAGGAAGTTTTGTGCAAGGGGATTACTCAGGCGAAGAGTCTTGGAAGGTATCATTCTGGTGAGGTTTTCTGCCAGGGGTACTCTGCTGAAGTTTTTTTGCAAGAGGATTACTCTGGGGAGGAGTTTTCACACAGGGATTACTCTGGTAAGTTTTGTGCAAGAGGATTACTCAGGCGAAGAGTCTTGGAAAGGTATCATTCTGGTGAGGTTTTCTGCCAGGGGGTTACTCTGCTGAAGTCTTTTTTGCAAGAGGATTACCTGGGGAGGAGTTTTCACACAGGGATTACTCTGGTAAGTTTTGTGCAAGGGGATTACTCAGGCGAAGAGTCTTGGAAGGTATCATTCTGGTGAGGTTTTCTGCCAGGGGGTTACTCTGCTGAAGTCTTTTTTGCAAGAGGATTACTCTGGGGAGGAGTTTTCACACAGGGATTACTCTGGTAAGTTTTGTGCAAGGGGATTACTCAGGCGAAGAGTCTTGGAAGGGTATCATTCTGGTGCGTTTTCTGAGGACTCTGCTGAAGTCTTTTTTGCAAGAGGATTACTCTGGGGAGGAGTTTTCACACAGGGATTACTCTGGTAAGTTTTGTGAAAGGGGATTACTCAGGCGAAGAGTCTTGGAAGGGTATCATTCTGGTGAGGCTTTCTGCCAGGGGGTTACTCTGCTGAAGACTTTTTTGCAAGAGGATTACTCTGGGAGGAGTTTTCACACAGGGATTACTCTGGTAAGTTTTGTGCAAGGGGATTACTCAGGCTAAGAGTCTTGGAAGGGTATTATTCTGGTGAGGTTTTCTGCCAGGGGGTTACTCTGCTGAAGTCTTTTTGCAAGAGGATTACTCTGGGGAGGAGTTTTCACACAGGGATTACTCTGGTAAGTTTTGTTCAAGGGGATTACTCAGGCGAAGAGTCTTGGAAGGGTACCATTCTGGTGCTGTTTTCTGCCAGGGGGTTACTCTGCTGAAGTCTTTTTTGCAAGAGGATTACTCCGGGGATGAGTTTTCACACAGGGATTACTCTGGTAAGTTTTGTGCAAGGGGATTACTCAGGTGAAGAGTCTTGGAAGGGTATCATTCTGGTGCAGTTATCTGCCAGGAAGTTACTCGGCTGAAGCTTTTTTGCAAGGGATTACTTTGGGGAGGAGTTTTCACACAGGGATTACTCTGGTAAGTTTTTTGCAAGGGGATTACTCAGGCGAAGAGTCTTGGAAGGGTATCATTCTGGTGAGGTTTTCTGCCAGGCGCTACTCTGCTGAAGTCTGTTTTGCAAGAGGATTACTCTGGGGAGGAGTTTTCACACAGGGATTACTCTGGTAAGTTTTGTGCAAGAGGATTACTCAGGCGAAGAGTCTTGGAAAGGTTTCATTCTGGTGAGGTTTTCTGCCAGGGGGTTACCCTGCTGAAGTCTTTTTTGCAAGAGGATTACTCTGGGGAGGAGTTTTCACACAGGGATTACTCTGGTAAGTTTTGTGCAAGGGGATTACTCAGGCGAAGAGTCTTGGAAGGGTATCATTCTGGTGCGGTTTTCTGCCAGAGATTTACTCTGCTGAAGTCTTTTTTGAAAGAGGATTACTCTGGGGAGGAGTTTTTAGACAGGGATTACTCAGGTAAGTTTTGTGCAAGGGGATTACTCAGGCGAAGAGTCTTGGAAGGTATCATTCTGGTGCAGTTATTTTCCAGGGGGTTACTCTGCTGAAGTCTTTTTTGCAAGAGGATTACTCTGGGGAGGAGTTTTCACACAGGGATTACTCTGGTAAGTTTTGTGCAAGGGGATTACTCAGGCGAAGAGTCTTGTAAGGGTATTATTCTGGTGAGGTTTTCTGACAGAGGGTTACTCTGCTGAAGTCTTTTTTGCAAGAGGATTACTCTAGGGAGGAGTTTTCACACAGGGATTACTCTGGTAAGTTTTGTGCAAGGGGATTACTCAGGCGTAGAGTCTTGGAAGGGTATTATTCTGGTGAGGTTGTCTGCCAGGGGGTTACCCTGCTGAAGTATTTTTTGCAAGAGGATTACTCTGGGGAGGAGTTTTCACACAGGGATTACTCTGGTAATTTTTGTGCAAGAGGATTACTCAGGCGAAGAGTCTCTGAAGGGTATTATTCTGGTGAGGTTTTCTGCCATGGGTTACTCTGCTGAAGTCTTTTTTGCAAGAGATTACTCTGGGGAGGAGTTTTCACACACGGATTACTCTGGTAAGTTTTGTGCAAGGGGATTACTCAGGCGAAGAGTCTTGGAAGGGTATTATTCTGGTAAGGTTTTCTGCCAGGGGTTACTCTGCTGAAGTCTTTTTTGCAAGAGGATTACTCTGGGGAGGAGTTTTCACACAGGATTACTCTGGTAAGTTTTGTGCAAGGGGATTACTCAGGCAAAGAGTCTTGGAAGGGTATCATTCTGGTGAGGTTTTCTGCCAGGGGGTTACTCTGCTGAAGTCTTTTTTGCAAGAGGATTACTCTGGGGAGGAGTTTTCACACAGGGATTACTCTGGTAAGTTTTGTGCAAGGGGATTACTCAGGCGAAGAGTCTTGGAAGGGTATCATTCTGGTGAGGTTTTCTGCCAGGGGGTTACTCTGCTGAAGTCTTTTTTGCAAGAGGATTACTCTGGGAGGAGTTTTCACACAGGGATTACTCTGGTAAGTTTTGTGCAAGGGGATTACTCAGGCGAAGAGTCTTGGAAGGGTATCATTCTGGTGAGGTTTTCTGCCAGGGGGTTACTCTGCTGAAGTCTTTTTTGCAAGAGGATTACTCTGGGGAGGAGTTTTCACACAGGGATTACTCTGGTAAGTTTTGTGCAAGGGGATTACTCAGGCGAAGAGTCTTGGAAGGGTATATTCTGGTGAGGTTTTCTGCCAGGGGGTTACTCTGCTGAAGTCTTTTTTGCAAGAGGATTACTCTGGGGAGGAGTTTTCACACAGGGATTACTCTGGTAAGTTTTGTGCAAGGGGATTACTCAGGCGAAGAGTCTTGGAAGGGTATTATTCTGGTGAGGTTTTCTGCCAGGGGGTTACTCTGCTGAAGTCTTTTTTGCAAGAGGATTACTCTGGGGAGGAGTTTTCACACAGGGATTACTCTGGTAAGTTTTGTGCAAGGGGATTACTCAGGCGAAGAGTCTTGGAAGGGTATTATTCTGGTGAGGTTTTCTGCCAGGGGGTTACTCTGCTGAAGTCTTTTTTGCAAGAGGATTACTCTGGGGAGGAGTTTTCACACAGGGATTACTCTGGTAAGTTTTGTGCAAGGGGATTACTCAGGCGAAGAGTCTTGGAAGGGTATTATTCTGGTGAGGTTTTCTGCCAGGGGGTTACTCTGCTGAAGTCTTTTTTGCAAGAGGATTACTCTGGGAGGAGTTTTCACACAGGGATTACTCTGGTAAGTTTTGTGCAAGGGGATTACTCAGGCGAAGAGTCTTGGAAGGGTATATTCTGGTGAGGTTTTCTGCCAGGGGGTTACTCTGCTGAAGTCTTTTTTGCAAGAGGATTACTCTGGGGAGGAGTTTTCACACAGGGATTACTCTGGTAAGTTTTGTGCAAGGGGATTACTCAGGCGAAGAGTCTTGGAAGGGTATCATTCTGGTGAGGTTTTCTGCCAGGGGGTTACTCTGCTGAAGTCTTTTTTGCAAGAGGATTACTCTGGGGAGGAGTTTTCACACAGGGATTACTCTGGTAAGTTTTGTGCAAGGGGATTACTCAGGCGAAGAGTCTTGGAAGGGTATCATTCTGGTGAGGTTTTCTGCCAGGGGGTTACTCTGCTGAAGTCTTTTTTGCAAGAGGATTACTCTGGGGAGGAGTTTTCACACAGGGATTACTCTGGTAAGTTTTGTGCAAGGGGATTACTCAGGCGAAGAGTCTTGGAAGGGTATTATTCTGGTGAGGTTTTCTGCCAGGGGGTTACTCTGCTGAAGTCTTTTTTGCAAGAGGATTACTCTGGGGAGGAGTTTTCACACAGGGATTACTCTGGTAAGTTTTGTGCAAGGGGATTACTCAGGCGAAGAGTCTTGGAAGGGTATTATTCTGGTGAGGTTTTCTGCCAGGGGGTTACTCTGCTGAAGTCTTTTTTGCAAGAGGATTACTCTGGGGAGGAGTTTTCACACAGGGATTACTCTGGTAAGTTTTGTGCAAGGGATTACTCAGGCGAAGAGTCTTGGAAGGGATTATTCTGGTGAGGTTTTCTGCCAGGGGGTTACTCTGCTGAAGTCTTTTTTGCAAGAGGATTACTCTGGGGAGGAGTTTTCACACAGGGATTACTCTGGTAAGTTTTGTGCAAGGGGATTACTCAGGCGAAGAGTCTTGGAAGGGATATCATTCTGGTGAGGTTTTCTGCCAGGGGGTTACTCTGCTGAAGTCTTTTTTGCAAGTGGATTACTCTGGGGAGGAGTTTTCACACAGGGATTACTCTGGTAAGTTTTGTGCAAGGGGATTACTCAGGCGAAGAGTCTTGGAAGGTATCATTCTGGTGAGGTTTTCTGCCAGGGGGTTACTCTGCTGAAGTCTTTTTTGCAAGAGGATTACTCTGGGGAGGAGTTTTCACACAGGGATTACTCTGGTAAGTTTTGTGCAAGGGGATTACTCAGGCGAAGAGTCTTGGAAGGGTATCATTCTGGTGAGGTTTTCTGCCAGGGGGTTACTCTGCTGAAGTCTTTTTTGCAAGAGGATTACTCTGGAGGAGTTTTCACACAGGGATTACTCTGGTAAGTTTTGTTCAAGGGGATTACTCAGGCAAAGAGTCTTGGAAGGGTATCATTCTGGTGAGGTTTTCTGCCAGGGGGTTACTCTGCTGAAGTCTTTTTTGCAAGAGGATTACTCTGGGGAGGAGTTTTCACACAGGGATTACTCTGGTAAGTTTTGTGCAAGGGGATTACTCAGGCGAAGAGTCTTGGAAGGTATCATTCTGGTGAGGTTTTCTGCCAGGGGGTTACTCTGCTGAAGTCTTTTTTGCAAGAGGATTACTCTGGGGAGGAGTTTTCACACAGGGATTACTCTGGTAAGTTTTGTGCAAGGGGATTACTCAGGCGAAGAGTCTTGGAAGGGTATCATTCTGGTGAAGTTTTCTGCCAGGGGGTTACTCTGCTGAAGTCTTTTTTGCAAGAGGATTACTCTGGGGAGGAGTTTTCACACAGGGATTACTCTGGTAAGTTTTGTGCAAGGGGATTACTCAGGGAAGAGTCTTGGAAGGGTATCATTCTGGTGAGGTTTTCTGCCAGGGGTTACTCTGCTGAAGTCTTTTTTGCAAGAGGATTACTCTGGGGAGGAGTTTTCACACAGGGATTACTCTGGTAAGTTTTGTGCAAGGGGATTACTCAGGCGAAGAGTCTTGGAAGGGTATCATTCTGGTGAGGTTTTCTGCCAGGGGGTTACTCTGCTGAAGTCTTTTTTGCAAGAGGATTACTCTGGGGAGGAGTTTTCACACAGGGATTACTCTGGTAAGTTTTGTGCAAGGGGATTACTCAGGCGAAGAGTCTTGGAAGGGTATCATTCTGGTAAGGTTTTCTGCCAGGGGGTTACTCTGCTGAAGTCTTTTTTGCAAGAGGATTACTCTGGGGAGGAGTTTTCACACAGGATTACTCTGGTAAGTTTTGTGCAAGGGGATTACTCAGGCGAAGAGTCTTGGAAGGGTATCATTCTGGTGAGGTTTTCTGCCAGGGGGTTACTCTGCTGAAGTCTTTTTTGCAAGAGGATTACTCTGGGGAGGAGTTTTCACACAGGGATTACTCTGTAAGTTTTGTGCAAGGGGATTACTCAGGCGAAGAGTCTTGGAAGGGTATCATTCTGGTGAGGTTTTCTGCCAGGGGGTTACTCTGCTAAGTCTTTTTTGCAAGAGGATTACTCTGGGGAGGAGTTTTCACACAGGGATTACTCTGGTAAGTTTTATGTGCAAGGGGATTACTCAGGCGAAGAGTCTTGGAAGGGTATCATTCTGGTGGTTTTCTGCCAGGGGGTTACTCTGCTGAAGTCTTTTATTGCAAGAGGATTTCTCTGGGGAGGAGTTTTCACACAGGAATTACTCTAGGTAAGTTTTGTGCAAGGGGATTACTCAGGCGAAGAGTCTTGGAAGGGTATTATTCTGGTGAGGTTTTCTGCCAGGGGCTACTCTGCTGAAGTCTTTTTTGCAAGAGGATTACTCTGGGGAGGAGTTTTCACACAGGGATTACTCTGGTAAGTTTTGTGCAAGGGGATTACTCAGGCGAAGAGTCTTGGAAGGTATCATTCTGGTGAGGTTTTCTGCCAGGGGGTTACTCTGCTAAGTCTTTTTTGCAAGAGGATTACTCTGGGAGGAGTTTTCACACAGGGATTACTCTGGTAAGTTTTGTGCAAGGGGATTACTCAGGCGAAGAGTCTTGGAAGGGTATCATTCTGGAGAGGTTTTCTGCCAGGGGGTTACTCTGCTGAAGTCTTTTTTGCAAGAGGATTACTCTGGGGAGGAGTTTTCACACAGGGATTACTCTGGTAAGTTTTGTGCAAGGGGATTACTCAGGCGAAGAGTCTTGGAAGGGTATCATTCTGGTGCGGTTTTCTGCCAGAGGGCTACTCTGCTGAAGTCTTTTTTGCAAGAGGATTACTCTGGGGAGGAGTTTTCACACAGGGATTACTCTGGTAAGTTTTGTTCAAGGGGATTACTCAGGCGAAGAGTCTTGGAAGGGTATCATTCTGGTGAGGTTTTCTGCCAGGGGGTTACTCTGCTGAAGTCTTTTTTGCAAGAGGATTACTCTGGGTGAGGAGTTTTCACACAGGGATTACTCTGGTAAGTTTTGTGCAAGGGGATTACTCAGGCGAAGAGTCTTGGAAGGGTATTATTCTGGTGAGGTTTTCTGCCAGGGGGTTACTCTGCTAAGTCTATTTTGCAAGAGGATTACTCTGGGGAGGAGTTTTCACACAGGGATTACTCTGGTAAGTTTTGTTCAAGGGGATTACTCAGGCGAAGAGTCTTGGAAGGGTATCATTCTGGTGCTGTTTTGTGCCAGGGGGTTACTCTGCTGAAGTCTTTTTTGCAAGAGGATTACTCGGGGAGGAGTTTTCACACAGGGATTACTCTGGTAAGTTTTGTGCAAGGGGATTACTCAGGCGAAGAGTCTTGGAAGGGTATCATTCTGGTGCAGTTATCTGCCAGGGGGTTACTCGGCTGAAGTCTTTTTTGCAAGGGATTACTTTGGGGAGGAGTTTTCACACAGGGATTACTCTGGTAAGTTTTGTGCAAGGGGATTACTCAGGCGAAGAGTCTTGGAAGGGTATCATTCTGGTGAGGTTTTCTGCCAGGCGCTACTCTGCTGAAGTCTTTTTGCAAGAGGATTACTCTGGGGAGGAGTTTTCACACAGGGATTACTCTGGTAAGTTTTGTGCAAGGGATTACTCAGGCGAAGAGTCTTGGAAAGGTTTCATTCTGGTGAGGTTTTCTGCCAGGGGGTTACCCTGCTGAAGTCTTTTTTGCAAGAGGATTACTCTGGGGAGGAGTTTTCACACATTGATTACTCTGGTAAGTTTTGTGCAAGGGGATTACTCAGGCGAAGAGTCTTGGAAGGGTATCATTCTGGTGCGGTTTTCTGCCAGAGATTTACTCTGCTGAAGTCTTTTTTGAAAGAGGATTACTCTGGGGAGGAGTTTTTAGACAGGGATTACTCAGGTAAGTTTTGTGCAAGGGGATTACTCAGGCGAAGAGTCTTGGAAGGTATCATTCTGGTGCAGTTATTTTCCAGGGGGTTACTCTGCTGAAGTCTTTTTTGCAAGAGGATTACTCTGGGGAGGAGTTTTCACACAGGGATTACTCTGGTAAGTTTTGTGCAAGGGGATTACTCAGGCGAAGAGTCTTGGAAGGGTATCATTCTGGTGCGGTTTTCTGCCAGAGGGTTACTCTGCTGAAGTCTTTTTTGCAAGAGGATTACTCTGGGGAGGAGTTTTTAGACAGGGATTACTCTGGTAAGTTTTGTGCAAGGGGATTACTCAGGCGAAGAGTCTTGGAAGGTATCATTCTGGTGAGGTTTTCTGCCAGGGGGTTACTCTGCTGAAGTCTTTTTTGCAAGAGGATTACTCTGGGGAGGAGTTTTCACACAGGGATTACTCTGGTAAGTTTTGTGCAAGGGGATTACTCAGGCGAAGAGTCTTGAAGGGTATCATTCTGGTGAGGTTTTCTGCCAGGGGGTTACTCTGCTGAAGTCTTTTTTGCAAGTGAGATTACTCTGGGGAGGAGTTTTCACACAGGGATTACTCTGGTAAGTTTTGTGCAAGGGGATTACTCAGGCGAAGAGTCTTGGAAGGGTATCATTTGGTGAGGTTTTCTGCCAGGGGTTACTCTGCTGAAGTCTTTTTTGCAAGAGGATTACTCTGGGGAGGAGTTTTCACACAGGGATTACTCTGGTAAGTTTTGTGCAAGGGGATTACTCAGGCAAAGAGTCTTGGAAGGGTATCATTCGGTGAGGTTTTCTGCCAGGGGGCTACTCTGCTGAAGTCTTTTTTGCAAGAGGATTACTCTGGGGAGGAGTTTTCACACAGGGATTACTCTGGTAAGTTTTGTGCAAGGGGATTACTCAGGCGAAGAGTCTTGGAAGGGTATCATTCTGGTGAGGTTTTCTGCCAGGGGGTTACTCTGCTGAAGTCTTTTTTGCAAGAGGATTACTCTGGGGAGGAGTTTTCACACAGGGATTACTCTGGTAAGTTTTGTGCAAGGGGATTACTCAGGCGAAGAGTCTTGGAAGGGTCATTCTGGTGAGGTTTTCTGCCAGGGGGTTACTCTGCTGATGTCTTTTTTGCAAGAGGATTACTCTGGGGAGGAGTTTTCACACAGGGATTACTCTGGTAAGTTTTGTGCAAGGGGATTACTCAGGCGAAGAGTCTTGGAAGGGTATATTCTGGTGAGGTTTTCTGCCAGGGGGTTACTCTGCTGAAGTCTTTTTTGCAAGAGGATTACTCTGGGGAGGAGTTTTCACACAGGGATTACTCTGGTAAGTTTTGTGCAAGGGGATTACTCAGGCGAAGAGTCTTGGAAGGGTATATTCTGGTGAGGTTTTCTGCCAGGGGGTTACTCTGCTGAAGTCTTTTTGCAAGAGGATTACTCTGGGGAGGAGTTTTCACACAGGGATTACTCTGGTAAGTTTTGTGCAAGGGGATTACTCAGGCGAAGAGTCTTGGAAGGGTATTATTCTGGTGAGGTTTTCTGCCAGGGGGTTACTCTGCTGAAGTCTTTTTTGCAAGAGGATTACTCTGGGGAGGAGTTTTCACACAGGATTACTCTGGTAAGTTTTGTGCAAGGGGATTACTCAGGCGAAGAGTCTTGGAAGGATCATTCTGGTGAGGTTTTCTGCCAGAGGAAGTTACTCTGCTGAAGCTTTTTTGCAAGAGGATTACTCTGGGGAGGAGTTTTCACACAGGGATTACTCTGGTAAGTTTTGTGCAAGGGGATTACTCAGGCGAAGAGTCTTGGAAGGGTATCATTCTGGTGAGGTTTTCTGCCAGGGGGTTACTCTGCTGAAGTTTTTTGCAAGAGGATTACTCTGGGGAGGAGTTTTCACACAGGGATTACTCTGGTAAGTTTTGTGCAAGAGGATTACTCAGGCGAAGAGTCTTGGAAAGGTATTCATTCTGGTGAGGTTTTCTGCCAGGGGGTTACTCTGCTGAAGTCTTTTTTGCAAGAGGATTACTCTGGGGAGGAGTTTTCACACAGGGATTACTCTGGTAAGTTTTGTGCAAGGGGATTACTCAGGCGAAGAGTCTTGGAAGGGTATCATTCTGGTGGGTTTTCTGCCAGGATTTACTCTGCTGAAGTCTTTTTTGCAAGAGGATTACTCTGGGGAGGAGTTTTCACACAGGGATTACTCTGGTAAGTTTTGTGCAAGGGGATTACTCAGGCGAAGAGTCTTGGAAGGTATCATTCTGGTGAGGTTTCTGCCAGGGGGTTACTCTGCTGAAGTCTTTTTTGCAAGAGGATTACTCTGGGGAGGAGTTTTCACACAGGGATTACTCTGGTAAGTTTTGTGCAAGGGGATTACTCAGGCGAAGAGTCTTGGAAGGGTATTATTCTGGTGAGGTTTTCTGCCAGGGGGTTACTCTGCTGAAGTCTTTTTTGCAAGAGGATTACTCTGGGGAGGAGTTTTCACACAGGGATTACTCTGGTAAGTTTTGTGCAAGGGGATTACTCAGGCGAAGAGTCTTGGAAGGGTATTATTCTGGTGAGGTTTTCTGCCAGGGGGTTACTCTGCTGAAGTCTTTTTTGCAAGAGGATTACTCTGGGGAGGAGTTTTCACACAGGGATTACTCTGGTAATTTTTGTGCAAGGGATTACTCAGGCGAAGAGTCTTGGAAGGGTATTATTCTGGTGAGGTTTTCTGCCAGGTTACTCTGCTGAAGTCTTTTTTGCAAGGATTACTCTGGGGAGGAGTTTTCACACAGGATTACTCTGGAAGTTTTGTGCAAGGGGATTACTCAGGCGAAGAGTCTTGGAAGGGTATCATTCTGGTGAGGTTTTCTGCCAGGGGCTACTCTGCTGAAGTCTTTTTTGCAAGAGGATTACTCTGGGGAGGAGTTTTCACACAGGGATTACTCTGGTAAGTTTTGTGCAAGAGGATTACTCAGGCGAAGAGTCTTGGAAAGGTATCATTCTGGTGAGGTTTTCTGCCAGGGGGTTACTCTGCTGAAGTCTTTTTTGCAAGAGGATTACTCTGGGGAGGAGTTTTCACACATTGATTACTCTGGTAAGTTTTGTGCAAGGGGATTACTCAGGCGAAGAGTCTTGGAAGGGTATCATTCTGGTGAGGTTTTCTGCCAGGGGGTTACTCTGCTGAAGTCTTTTTTGCAAGAGGATTACTCTGGGGAGGAGTTTTCACACAGGGATTACTCTGGTAAGTTTTGTGCAAGGGGATTACTCAGGCGAAGAGTCTTGGAAGGGTATCATTCTGGTGAGGTTTTTGCCAGGGGGTTACTCTGCTGAAGTCTTTTTTGCAAGAGGATTACTCTGGGGAGGAGTTTTCACACAGGGATTACTCTGGTAAGTTTTGTGCAAGGGGATTACTCAGGCGAAGAGTCTTGGAAGGTACATTCTGGTGAGGTTTTCTGCCAGGGGGTTACTCTGCTGAAGTCTTTTTTGCAAGAGGATTACTCTGGGGAGGAGTTTTCACACAGGGATTACTCTGGTAAGTTTTGTGCAAGGGGATTACTCAGGCGAAGAGTCTTGAAGGGTATATTCTGGTGAGGTTGTCTGCCAGGGGGTTACTCTGCTGAAGTCTTTTTTGCAAGAGGATTACTCTGGGGAGGAGTTTTCACACAGGGATTACTCTGGTAAGTTTTGTGCAAGGGGATTACTCAGGCGAAGAGTCTTGGAAGGGTATTATTCTGGTGAGGTTTTCTGCCAGGGGGTTACTCTGCTGAAGTCTTTTTTGCAAGAGGATTACTCTGGGGAGGAGTTTTCACACAGGATTACTCTGGTAAGTTTTTTGCAAGGGGATTACTCAGGCGAAGAGTCTTGGAAGGGTAATTCTGGTGAGGTTTTCTGCCAGGGGTTACTCTGCTGAAGTCTTTTTTGCAAGAGGATTACTCTGGGGAGGAGTTTTCACACAGGGATTACTCTGGTAAGTTTTGTGCAAGGGGATTACTCAGGCAAAGAGTCTTGGAAGGGTATTATTCTGGTGAGGTTTTCTGCCAGGGGGTTACTCTGCTGAAGTATTTTTTGCAAGAGGATTACTCTGGGGAGGAGTTTTCACACAGGGATTACTCTGGTAAGTTTTGTGCAAGGGGATTACTCAGGCGAAGAGTCTTGGAAGGGTATTATTCTGGTGATTTTCTGCCAGGGGGTTACTCTGCTGAAGTCTTTTTTGCAAGAGGATTACTCTGGGAGGAGTTTTCACACAGGGATTACTCTATAAGTTTTGTGCAAGGGGATTACTCAGGCAAGAGTCTTGGAAGGGTATCATTCTGGTGAGGTTTTCTGCCAGGGGGTTACTCTGCTGAAGTCTTTTTTGCAAGAGGATTACTCTGGGGAGGAGTTTTCACACAGGGATTACTCTGGTAAGTTTTGTGCAAGGGGATTACTCAGGCGAAGAGTCTTGGAAGGGTATCATTCTGGTGAGGTTTTCTGCCAGGGGGTTACTCTGCTGAAGTCTTTTTTGCAAGAGGATTACTCTGGGGAGGAGTTTTCACACAGGGATTACTCTGGTAAGTTTTGTGCAAGGGGATTACTCAGCGAAGAGTCTTGGAAGGGTATTATTCTGGTGAGGTTTTCTGCCAGGGGGTTACTCTGCTGAAGTCTTTTTTGCAAGAGGATTACTCTGGGGAGGAGTTTTCACACAGGGATTACTCTGGTAAGTTTTGTGCAAGGGGATTACTCAGGCGAAGAGTCTTGGAAGGGTATTATTCTGGTGAGGTTTTCTGCCAGGGGGTTACTCTGCTGAAGTCTTTTTTGCAAGAGGATTACTCTGGGGAGGAGTTTTCACACAGGGATTACTCTGGTAAGTTTTGTGCAAGGGGATTACTCAGGCGAAGAGTCTTGGAAGGGTATTATTCTGGTGAGGTTTTCTGCCAGGGGGTTACTCTGCTGAAGTCTTTTTTGCAAGAGGATTACTCTGGGGAGGAGTTTTCACACAGGGATTACTCTGGTAAGTTTTGTGCAAGGGGATTACTCAGGCGAAGAGTCTTGGAAGGGTATCATTCTGGTGAGGTTTTCTGCCAGGGGCTACTCTGCTGAAGTCTTTTTTGCAAGAGGATTACTCTGGGGAGGAGTTTTCACACAGGGATTACTCTGGTAAGTTTTGTGCAAGGGGATTACTCAGGCGAAGAGTCTTGGAAGGGTATCATTCTGGTGAGGTTTTCTGCCAGGGGGTTACTCTGCTGAAGTCTTTTTTGCAAGAGGATTACTCTGGGGAGGAGTTTTCACACAGGGATTACTCTGGTAAGTTTTGTGCAAGGGGATTACTCAGGCGAAGAGTCTTGGAAGGGTATCATTCTGGTGAGGTTTTCTGCCAGGGGGTTACTCTGCTGAAGTCTTTTTTGCAAGAGGATTACTCTGGGGAGGAGTTTTCACACAGGGATTACTCTGGTAATTTTTGTGCAAGGGGATTACTCAAGCGAAGAGTCTTGGAAGGGTATTATTCTGGTGAGGTTTTCTGCCAGGGGGTTACTTCTGCTGAAGTCTTTTTTGCAAGAGGATTACTCTGGGGAGGAGTTTTCACACAGGGATTACTCTGGTAAGTTTTGTGCAAGGGGATTATCTGGCGAAGAGTCTTAGAAGGGTATTATTCTGGTGAGGTTTTCTGCCAGGGGGCTACTCTGCTGAAGTCTTTTTTGCAAGAGGATTACTCTGGGGAGGAGTTTTCACACAGGGATTACTCTGGTAAGTTTTGTGCAAGGGCATTACTCAGGCGAAGTGTCTTGGAAGGGGATTATTCTGGTGAGGTTTTCTGCCAGGGGGATACTCTGCTGAAGTCTTTTATTGCAAGCGGATTACTCTGGGGAGGAGTTTTCACACAGGAATTACTCAAGGAAGTTTTGTGCAAGGGGATTACTCAGGCGAAGAGTCTTGGAAGGATATCATTCTGGTGAGGTTTTCTGCCAGGGGCTACTCTGCTGAAGTTTTTTTGCAAGATGATTACTCTGGGGAGGAGTTTTCACACAGGGATTACTCTGGTAAGTTTTGTGCAAGGGATTACTCAGGCGAAGAGTCTTGGAAAGGTATCATTCTGGTGAGGTTTTCTGCCAGGGGGTTATTCTGCTGAAGTCTTTTTTGCAAGAGGATTACTCTGGGGAGGAGTTTTCACACATTGATTACTCTGGTAAGTTTTGTGCAAGGGGATTAATCAGGCGAAGAGTCTTGGAAGGGTATCATTCTGGTGAGGTTTTCTGCCAGGGGGTTACTCTGCTGAAGTTTTTTTTGCAAGAGGATTACTCTGGAGGAGTTTTCACACAGGGATTACTCTGGTAAGTTTGGTTCAAGGGGATTACTCAGGCAAAGAGTCTTGGAAGGGTATCATTCTGGTGAGGTTTTCTGCCAGGGGGTTACTCTGCTGAAGTCTTTTTTGCAAGAGGATTACTCTGGGGAGGAGTTTTCACACAGGGATTACTCTGGTAAGTTTTGTGCAAGGGGATTACTCAGGCGAAGAGTCTTGGAAGGGTATCATTCTGGTGAGGTTTTCTGCCAGGGGGTTACTCTGCTGAAGTCTTTTTTGCAAGAGGATTACTCTGGGAGGAGTTTTCACACAGGGATTACTCTGATAAGTTTTGTGCAAGGGGATTACTCAGGCAAAGAGTCTTGGAAGGGTATCATTCTGGTGAAGTTTTCTGCCAGGGGGTTACTCTGCTGAAGTCTTTTTTGCAAGTGGATTACTCTGGGGAGGAGTTTTCACACAGGGATTACTCTGGTAAGTTTTGTGCAAGGGGATTACTCAGGTGAAGAGTCTTGGAAGGGTATCATTCTGGTGAGGTTTTCTGCCAGGGGGTTACTCTGCTAATGTCTTCTTTGCAAGAGGATTACTCTGGGGAGGAGTTTTCACACAGGGATTACTCTGGTAAGTTTTATTCAAGGGGATTACTCAGGTGAAGAGTCTTGGAAGGGTACCATTCTGGTGCTGTTTTCTGCCAGGGGGTTACTCTGCTGAAGTCTTTTTTGCAAGAGGATTACTCTGGGGAGGAGTTTTCACACAGG
The DNA here is from genome assembly GCF_036898095.1 of Palaemon carinicauda. Lineage (NCBI taxonomy): Eukaryota > Metazoa > Arthropoda > Malacostraca > Decapoda > Palaemonidae > Palaemon > Palaemon carinicauda. Next base: position 141,650,831 of record NC_090738.1, on the reverse strand, counting down.
GATTATTCGGGTAGTTTTGTGCAAGGGGATTACTCAGGCGAAGAGTCTTGGAAGGGTATTATTCTGGTAAGGTTTTCTGCCAGGGGGTTACTCTGCTGAAGTGTTTTATTGCAAGAGGATTACTCTGGGGAGGAGTTTTCACACAGGGAATTAATCTAGTAAGTTTTGTGCAAGGGGATTACTCAGGCGAAGAGTCTTGGAAGGTATCATTCTGGTGAGGTTTTCTGCCAGGGGGTTACTCTGCTGAAGTCTTTTTTGCAAGAGGATTACTCTGGGAGGAGTTTCCACACAGGGATTACTCTGATAAGTTTTGTGCAAGGGGTTTACTCAGGCGAAGAGTCTTGGAAGGGTATCATTCTGGTGAGGTTTTCTGCCAGGGGGTTACTCTGCTAATGTCTTCTTTGCAAGAGGATTACTCTGGGGAGGAGTTTTCACACAGGGATTACTCTGGTAAGTTTTATTCAAGGGGATTACTCAGGTGAAGAGTCTTGGAAGGGTACCATTCTGGTGCTGTTTTCTGCCAGGGGGTTACTCTGCTGAAGTCTTTTATTGCAAGAGGATTTCTCTGGGGAGGAGTTTTCACACAGGAATTACTCTAGGAAGTTTTGTGCAAGGGGATTACTCAGGCGAAGAGTCTTGGAAGGGTATTATTCTGGTGAGGTTTTCTGCCAGGGGCTACTCTGCTGAAGTCTTTTTTGCAAGAGGATTACTCTGGGGAGGAGTTTTCACACAGGGATTACTCTGGTAAGTTTTGTGCAAGAGGATTACTCAGGCGAAGAGTCTTGGAAAGGTATCATTCTGGTGAGGTTTTCTGCCAGGGGGTTACTCTGCTTAAGTCTTTTTTGCTAGAGGATTACTCTGGGTAGGAGTTTTCACACATTGATTACTCTGGTAAGTTTTGTGCAAGGGGATTACTCAGGCGAAGAGTCTTGGAAGGGTATCATTCTGGAGAGGTTTTCTGCCAGGGGGTTACTCTGCCGAAGTCTTTTTTGCAAGAGGATTACTCTGGGGAGGAGTTTTCACACAGGGATTACTCTGGTAAGTTTTGTTCAAGGGGATTACTCAGGCAAAGAGTCTTGGAAGGGTATCATTTGTGGTGCGGTTTTCTGCCAGAGGGCTACTCTGCTGAAGTCTTTTTTGCAAGAGGATTACTCTGGGGAGGAGTTTTCACACAGGGATTACTCTGGTAAGTTTTGTTCAAGGGGATTACTCAGGCGAAGAGTCTTGGAAGGGTATCATTCTGGTGAGGTTTTCTGCCAGGGGGTTACTCTGCTGAAGACTTTTTTGCAAGAGGATTACTCTGGTGAGGAGTTTTCACACAGGGATTACTCTGGTAAGTTTTGTGCAAGGGGATTACTCAGGCTAAGAGTCTTGGAAGGGTATTATTTTGGTGAGGTTTTCTGCCAGGGGGTTACTCTGCTAATGTCTTTTTTGCAAGAGGATTACTCTGGGGAGGAGTTTTCACACAGGGATTACTCTGGTAAGTTTTGTTCAAGGGGATTACTCAGGCGAAGAGTCTTGGAAGGGTACCATTCTGGTGCTGTTTTGTGCCAGGGGGTTACTCTGCTGAAGTCTTTTTTGCAAGAGGATTACTCTGGGGAGGAGTTTTCACACAGGGATTACTCTGGTAAGTTTTGTGCAAGGGGATTACTCAGGTGAAGAGTCTTGGAAGGGTATCATTCTGGTGCAGTTTCTGCCAGGTTACTCGGCTGAAGCTTTTTTGCAAGAGGATTACTCTGGGGAGGAGTTTTCACACAGGGATTACTCTGGTAAGTTTTGTGCAAGGGGATTACTCAGGCGAAGAGTCTTGGAAGGGTATCATTCTGGTGAGGTTTTCTGCCAGGGGGTTACTCTGCTGAAGTCTGTTTTGCAAGAGGATTACTCTGGGGAGGAGTTTTCACACAGGGATTACTCTGGTAAGTTTTGTGCAAGGGGATTACTCAGGCGAAGAGTCTTGGAAAGGTTTCATTCTGGTGAGGTTTTCTGCCAGGGGGTTACTCTGCTGAAGTCTTTTTTGCAAGAGGATTACTCTGGGGAGGAGTTTTCACACAGGGATTACTCTGGTAAGTTTTGTGCAAGGGGATTACTCAGGCGAAGAGTCTTGGAAGGGTATCATTCTGGTGCGGTTTTCTGCCAGAGATTTACTCTGCTGAAGTCTTTTTTGCAAGAGGATTACTCTGGGGAGGAGTTTTCACACAGGGATTACTCAGGTAAGTTTTGTGCAAGGGGATTACTCAGGCGAAGAGTCTTGGAAGGTATCATTCTGGTGAGGTTTTCTGCCAGGGGGTTACTCTGCTGAAGTCTTTTTTGCAAGAGGATTACTCTGGGGAGGAGTTTTCACACAGGGATTACTCTGGTAAGTTTTGTGCAAGGGGATTACTCAGGCGAAGAGTCTTGGTAAGGGTATTATTCTGGTGAGGTTTTCTGACAGAGGGTTACCCTGCTGAAGTCTTTTTTGCAAGAGGATTACTCTGGGGAGGAGTTTTCACACAGGGATTACTCTGGTAAGTTTTGTGCAAGGGGATTACTCAGGCGAAGAGTCTTGGAAGGGTATTCATTCTGGTGAGGTTTTCTGCCAGGGGGTTACTCTGCTGAAGTCTTTTTTGCAAGAGGATTACTCTGGGGAGGAGTTTTCACACAGGGATTACTCTGGTAAGTTTTGTGCAAGGGGATTACTCAGGCGAAGAGTCTTGGAAGGGTATTATTCTGGTGAGGTTTTCTGCCAGGGGTTACTCTGCTGAAGTCTTTTTTGCAAGAGGATTACTCTGGGGAGGAGTTTTCACACAGGGATTACTCTGGTAAGTTTTGTGCAAGGGGATTACTCAGGCGAAGAGTCTTGGAAGGGTATCATTCTGGTGAGGTTTTCTGCCAGGGGGTTACTCTGCTGAAGTCTTTTTTGCAAGAGGATTACTCTGGGGAGGAGTTTTCACACAGGGATTACTCTGGTAAGTTTTGTGCAAGGGGATTACTCAGGCGAAGAGTCTTGGAAGGGTATCATTCTGGTGAGGTTTTCTGCCAGGGGGTTACTCTGCTGAAGTCTTTTTTGCAAGAGGATTACTCTGGGGAGGAGTTTTCACACAGGGATTACTCTGGTAAGTTTTGTGCAAGGGGATTACTCAGGCGAAGAGTCTTGGAAGGGTATCATTCTGGTGAGGTTTTCTGCCAGGGGGTTACTCTGCTGAAGTCTTTTTTGCAAGAGGATTACTCTGGGGAGGAGTTTTCACACAGGGATTACTCTGGTAAGTTTTGTGCAAGGGGATTACTCAGGCGAAGAGTCTTGGAAGGGTATTATTCTGGTGAGGTTTTCTGCCAGGGGGTTACTCTGCTGAAGTCTTTTTTGCAAGAGGATTACTCTGGGGAGGAGTTTTCACACAGGGATTACTCTGGTAAGTTTTGTGCAAGGGGATTACTCAGGCGAAGAGTCTTGGAAGGGTATATTCTGGTGAGGTTTTCTGCCAGGGGGTTACTCTGCTGAAGTCTTTTTTGCAAGAGGATTACTCTGGGGAGGAGTTTTCACACAGGGATTACTCTGGTAAGTTTTGTGCAAGGGGATTACTCAGGCGAAGAGTCTTGGAAGGGTATCATTCTGGTGAGGTTTTCTGCCAGGGGGTTACTCTGCTGAAGTCTTTTTTGCAAGAGGATTACTCTGGGGAGGAGTTTTCACACAGGGATTACTCTGGTAAGTTTTGTGCAAGGGGATTACTCAGGCGAAGAGTCTTGGAAGGGTATTATTCTGGTGAGGTTTTCTGACAGGGGTTACTCTGCTGAAGTCTTTTTTGCAAGAGGATTACTCTGGGGAGGAGTTTTCACACAGGGATTACTCTGGTAAGTTTTGTGCAAGGGGATTACTCAGGCGAAGAGTCTTGGAAGGGTATTATTCTGGTGAGGTTTTCTGCCAGGGGGTTACTCTGCTGAAGTCTTTTTTGCAAGAGGATTACTCTGGGGAGGAGTTTTCACACAGGGATTACTCTGGTAAGTTTTGTGCAAGGGGATTACTCAGGCGAAGAGTCTTGGAAGGGTATTATTCTGGTGAGGTTTTCTGCCAGGGGGTTACTCTGCTGAAGTCTTTTTTGCAAGAGGATTACTCTGGGGAGGAGTTTTCACACAGGGATTACTCTGGTAAGTTTTGTGCAAGGGGATTACTCAGGCGAAGAGTCTTGGAAGGGTATTATTCTGGTGAGGTTTTCTGCCAGGGGGTTACTCTGCTGAAGTCTTTTTTGCAAGAGGATTACTCTGGGGAGGAGTTTTCACACAGGATTACTCTGGTAAGTTTTGTGCAAGGGGATTACTCAGGCGAAGAGTCTTGGAAGGGTTATTCTGGTGAGGTTTTCTGCCAGGGGGTTACTCTGCTGAAGTCTTTTTTGCAAGAGGATTACTCTGGGGAGGAGTTTTCACACAGGGATTACTCTGGTAAGTTTTGTGCAAGGGGATTACTCAGGCAAGAGTCTTGGAAGGGTATATTCTGGTGAGGTTTTCTGCCAGGGGGTTACTCTGCTGAAGTCTTTTTTGCAAGAGGATTACTCTGGGGAGGAGTTTTCACACAGGGATTACTCTGGTAAGTTTTGTGCAAGGGGATTACTCAGGCGAAGAGTCTTGGAAGGGTATTATTCTGGTGAGGTTTTCTGCCAGGGGGTTACTCTGCTGAAGTCTTTTTTGCAAGAGGATTACTCTGGGGAGGAGTTTTCACACAGGGATTACTCTGGTAAGTTTTGTGCAAGGGGATTACTCAGGCGAAGAGTCTTGGAAGGGTATTATTCTGGTGAGGTTTTCTGCCAGGGGGTTACTCTGCTGAAGTCTTTTTTGCAAGAGGATTACTCTGGGGAGGAGTTTTCACACAGGGATTACTCTGGTAAGTTTTGTGCAAGGGATTACTCAGGCGAAGAGTCTTGGAAGGGTATTATTCTGGTGAGGTTTTCTGCCAGGGGGTTACTCTGCTGAAGTCTTTTTTGCAAGAGGATTACTCTGGGGAGGAGTTTTCACACAGGGATTACTCTGGTAAGTTTTGTGCAAGGGGATTACTCAGGCGAAGAGTCTTGGAAGGGTATTATTCTGGTGAGGTTTTCTGCCAGGGGGTTACTGCTGAAGTCTTTTTTGCAAGAGGATTACTCTGGGGAGGAGTTTTCACACAGGGATTACTCTGGTAAGTTTTGTGCAAGGGGATTACTCAGGCGAAGAGTCTTAGAAGGGTATTATTCTGGTGAGGTTTTCTGCCAGGGGGTTACTCTGCTGAAGTCTTTTTTGCAAGAGGATTACTCTGGGGAGGAGTTTTCACACAGGGATTACTCTGGTAAGTTTTGTGCAAGGGATTACTCAGGCGAAGAGTCTTGGAAGGGTATTATTCTGGTGAGGTTTTCTGCCAGGGGGATACTCTGCTGAAGTCTTTTATTGCAAGAGGATTACTCTGGGGAGGAGTTTTCACACAGGAATTACTCTGGTAAGTTTTGTGCAAGGGGATTACTCAGGCGAAGAGTCTTGGAAGTATCATTCTGGTGAGGTTTTCTGCCAGGGGCTACTCTGCTGAAGTTTTTTTGCAAGAGGATTACTCTGGGGAGGAGTTTTCACACAGGGATTACTCTGGTAAGTTTTGTGCAAGAGGATTACTCAGGCGAAGAGTCTTGGAAGGGTATCATTCTGGTGAGGTTTTCTGCCAGGGGGTTACTCTGCTGAAGTCTTTTTTGCAAGAGGATTACTCTGGGGAGGAGTTTTCACACAGGGATTACTCTGGTAAGTTTTGTGCAAGGGGATTACTCAGGCGAAGAGTCTTGGAAGGGTATCATTCTGGTGAGGTTTTCTGCCAGGGGGTTACTCTGCTGAAGTCTTTTTTGCAAGAGGATTACTCTGGGGAGGAGTTTTCACACAGGGATTACTCTGGTAAGTTTTGTGCAAGGGGATTACTCAGGCGAAGAGTCTTGGAAGGGTATCATTCTGGTGAGGTTTTCTGCCAGGGGGTTACTCTGCTGAAGTCTTTTTTGCAAGAGGATTACTCTGGGGAGGAGTTTTCACACAGGGATTACTCTGGTAAGTTTTGTGCAAGGGGATTACTCAGGCGAAGAGTCTTGGAAGGGTATCATTCTGGTGAGGTTTTCTGCCAGGGGGTTACTCTGCTGAAGTTTTTTTTGCAAGAGGATTACTCTGGGGAGGAGTTTTCACACAGGGATTACTCTGGTAAGTTTTGTGCAAGGGGATTACTCAGGCGAAGAGTCTTGGAAGGGTATCATTCTGGTGAGGTTTTCTGCCAGGGGGTTACTCTGCTGAAGTCTTTTTTGCAAGAGGATTACTCTGGGGAGGAGTTTTCACACAGGGATTACTCTGGTAAGTTTTGTGCAAGGGGATTACTCAGGCGAAGAGTCTTGGAAGGGTATCATTCTGGTGAGGTTTTCTGCCAGGGGGTTACTCTGCTGAAGTCTTTTTTGCAAGAGGATTACTCTGGGAGGAGTTTTCACACAGGGATTACTCTGGTAAGTTTTGTGCAAGGGGATTACTCAGGCAAAGAGTCTTGGAAGGGTATCATTCTGGTGAGGTTTTCTGCCAGGGGGTTACTCTGCTGAAGTCTTTTTTGCAAGAGGATTACTCTGGGGAGGAGTTTTCACACAGGGATTACTCTGGTAAGTTTTGTGCAAGGGGATTACTCAGGCGAAGAGTCTTGGAAGGGTATCATTCTGGTGAGGTTTTCTGCCAGGGGGTTACTCTGCTGAAGTCTTTTTTGCAAGAGGATTACTCTGGGGAGGAGTTTTCACACAGGGATTACTCTGGTAAGTTTTGTGCAAGGGGATTACTCAGGTGAAGAGTCTTGGAAGGGTATCATTCTGGTGAGGTTTTCTGCCAGGGGGTTACTCTGCTGAAGTCTTTTTTGCAAGAGGATTACTCTGGGGAGGAGTTTTCACACAGGGATTACTCTGGTAAGTTTTGTGCAAGGGGATTACTCAGGCGAAGAGTCTTGGAAGGGTATCATTCTGGTAAGGTTTTCTGCCAGGGGGTTACTCTGCTGAAGTGTTTTATTGCAAGAGGATTATTCTGCGGAGGAGTTTTCACACAGGAATTAATCTAGTAAGTTTTGTGCAAGGGGATTACTCAGGCGAAGAGTCTTGGAAGGTATCATTCTGGTGAGGTTTTCTGCCAGGGGGTTACTCTGCTGAAGTCTTTTTTGCAAGAGGATTACTCTTGGGAGGAGTTTCCACACAGGGATTACTCTGATAAGTTTTGTGCAAGGGGTTTACTCAGGCGAAGAGTCTTGGAAGGGTATCATTCTGGTGAGGTTTTCTGCCAGGGGGTTACTCTGCTAATGTCTTCTTTGCAAGAGGATTACTCTGGGGAGGAGTTTTCACACAGGGATTACTCTGGTAAGTTTTATTCAAGGGGATTACTCAGGTGAAGAGTCTTGGAAGGGTACCATTCTGGTGCTGTTTTCTGCCAGGGGGTTACTCTGCTGAAGTCTTTTATTGCAAGAGGATTTCTCTGGGGAGGAGTTTTCACACAGGAATTACTCTAGGAAGTTTTGTGCAAGGGGATTACTCAGGCGAAGAGTCTTGGAAGGGTATTATTCTGGTGAGGTTTTCTGCCAGGGGCTACTCTGCTGAAGTCTTTTTTGCAAGAGGATTACTCTGGGGAGGAGTTTTCACACAGGGATTACTCTGGTAAGTTTTGTGCAAGAGGATTACTCAGGCGAAGAGTCTTGGAAAGGTATCATTCTGGTGAGGTTTTCTGCCAGGGGGTTACTCTGCTTAAGTCTTTTTTGCTAGAGGATTACTCTGGGTAGGAGTTTTCACACATTGATTACTCTGGTAAGTTTTGTGCAAGGGGATTACTCAGGCGAAGAGTCTTGGAAGGGTATCATTCTGGAGAGGTTTTCTGCCAGGGGGTTACTCTGCCGAAGTCTTTTTTGCAAGAGGATTACTCTGGGAGGAGTTTTCACACAGGGATTACTCTGGTAAGTTTTGTTCAAGGGGATTACTCAGGCAAAGAGTCTTGGAAGGGTATCATTTGTGGTGCGGTTTTCTGCCAGAGGGCTACTCTGCTGAAGTCTTTTTTGCAAGAGGATTACTCTGGGGAGGAGTTTTTAGACAGGGATTACTCTGGTAAGTTTTGTGCAAGGGGATTACTCAGGCGAAGAGTCTTGGAAGGTATCATTCTGGTGCGGTTATTTGCCAGGGGGTTACTCTGCTGAAGTCTTTTTTGCAAGAGGATTACTCTTGGGAGGAGTTTTAACACAGGGATTACTCTGGTAAGTTTTGTGCAAGGGGATTACTGAGGCGAAGAGTCTTGGAAGGGTATCATTCTGGTGAGGTTTTCTGCCAGGGGGTTACTCTGCTGAAGTCTTTTTTGCAAGTGGATTACTCTGGGGAGGAGTTTTCACACAGGGATTACTCTGGTAAGTTTTGTGCAAGGGGATTACTCAGGCGAAGAGTCTTGGAAGGGTATCATTCTGGTGAGGTTTTCTGCCAGAGGGTTACTCTGCTGAAGTCTTTTTTGCAAGAGGATTACTCTGGGGAGGAGTTTTCACACAGGGATTACTCTGGTAAGTTTTGTTCAAGGGGATTATTCAGGCAAAGAGTCTTGGAAGGGTATCATTTGTGGTGCGGTTTTCTGCCAGAGGGCTACTCTGCTGAAGTCTTTTTTGCAAGAGGATTACTCTGGGGAGGAGTTTTTAGACAGGGATTACTCTGGTAAGTTTTGTGCAAGGGGATTACTCAGGCGAAGAGTCTTGGAAGGTATCATTCTGGTGCGGTTATTTGCCAGGGGGTTACTCTGCTGAAGTCTTTTTTGCAAGAGGATTACTCTTGGGAGGAGTTTTAACACAGGGATTACTCTGGTAAGTTTTGTGCAAGGGGATTACTCGGGCGAAGAGTCTTGTTAGGGTATCATTCTGGTGAGGTTTTCTGCCAGGGGGTTACTCTGCTGAAGTCTTTTTTGCAAAGTGGATTACTCTGGGGAGGAGTTTTCACACAGGGATTACTCTGGTATTTTTTGAGCAAGGGGATTACTCAGGCGAAGAGTCTTGGAAGGGTATTATTCTGGTGAGGTTTTCTGCCAGGGGGTTACTCTGCTCAAGTCTTTTTTGCAAGAGGATTACTCTGGGGAGGAGTTTTCACACAGGGATTACTCTGGTAAGTTTTGTGCAAGGGGATTACTCTGGCGAAGAGTCTTGGAAGGGTATATTCTGGTGAGGTTTTCTGCCAGGGGGCTACTCTGCTGAAGTCATTTTTGCAAGAGGATTACTCTGGGGAGGATTTTTCACACAGGGATTACTCTGGTAAGTTTTGTGCAAGGGCATTACTCAGGCGAAGAGTCTTGGAAGGGGATTATTCTGGTGAGGTTTTCTGCCAGGGGGTTACTCTGCTGAAGTCTTTTATTGCAAAAGGATTACTCTGGGGAGGAGTTTTCACACAGGAATTACTCAAGGAAGTTTTGTGCAAGGGGATTACTCAGGCGAAGAGTCTTGGAAGGATATCATTCTGGTGAGGTTTTCTGCCAGGGAGTACTCTGCTGAAGTTTTTTTTTGCAAGATGATTACTCTGGGGAGGAGTTTTCACACAGGGATTACTCTGGTAAGTTTTGTGCAAGAGGATTACTCAGGCGAAGAGTCTTGGAAAGGTATCATTTTGGTGAGGTTTTCTGCCAGGGGGTTATTCTGCTGAAGTCTTTTTTGCAAGAGGATTACCCTGGGGAGGAGTTTTCACACAGGGATTACTCTGGTAAGTTTTGTGCAAGAGGATTACTCAGGCGAAGAGTCTTGGAAAGGTATCATTCTGGTGAGGTTTTCTGCCAGGGGTTACTCTGCTGAAGTCTTTTTTGCTAGAGGATTACTCTGGGGAGGAGTTTTCACACAGGGATTACTCTGGTAAGTTTTGTGCAAGGGGATTACTCAGGCGAAGAGTCTTGGAAGGGTATCATTCTGGTGACGTTTTCTGCCAGGGGGTTACTCTGCTGAAGTCTTTTTTGCAAGAGGATTACTCTGGGGAGGAGTTTTCACACAGGGATTACTCTGGTAAGTTTTGTTCTAGGGGATTACTCAGGCGAAGAGTCTTGGAAGGGTATCATTCTGGTGAGGTTTTCTGCCAGGGGGTTACTCTGCTGAAGTCTTTTTTGCAAGAGGATTACTCTGGGGAGGAGTTTTCACACATTATTACTCTGGTAAGTTTGTGCAAGGGGATTACTCAGGCGAAGAGTCTTGGAAGGGTATCATTCTGGTGAGGTTTTCTGCCAGGGGGTTACTCTGCTGAAGTCTTTTTTTGCAAGAGGATTACTCTGGGGAGGAGTTTTCACACAGGGATTACTCTGGTAAGTTTTGTTCAAGGGGATTACTCAGGCAAAGAGTCTTGGAAGGGTATCATTCTGGTGTGGTTTTCTGCCAGGGGGTTACTCTGCTGAAGTCTTTTTTGCAAGAGGATTACTCTGGGGAGGAGTTTTCACACAGGGATTACTCTGGTAAGTTTTGTGCAAGGGGATTACTCAGGCGAAGAGTCTTGGAAGGGTATCATTCTGGTGCAGTTATTTGCCAGGGGGTTACTCTGGCTGAAGTCTTTTTTGCAAGGGATTACTCTGGGAGGAGTTTTCACACAGGGATTACTCTGGTAAGTTTTGTGCAAGGGGATTACTCAGGCGAAGAGTCTTGGAAGGGTATCATTCTGGTGAGGTTTTCTGCCAGGGGGTTACTCTGCTGAAGTCTTTTTTGCAAGAGGATTACTCTGGGGAGGAGTTTTCACACAGGGATTACTCTGGTAAGTTTTGTGCAAGGGGATTACTCAGGCGAAGAGTCTTGGAAGGGTATCATTCTGGTGAGGTTTTCTGCCAGGGGGTTACTCTGCTGAAGTCTTTTTTGCAAGAGGATTACTCTGGGGAGGAGTTTTCACACAGGGATTACTCTGGTAAGTTTTGTGCAAGGGGATTACTCAGGCGAAGAGTCTTGGAAGGGTATATTCTGGTGAGGTTTTCTGCCAGGGGGTTACTCTGCTGAAGTCTTTTTTGCAAGAGGATTACTCTGGGGAGGAGTTTTCACACAGGGATTACTCTGGTAAGTTTTGTGCAAGGGGATTACTCAGGCGAAGAGTCTTGGAAGGGTATCATTCTGGTGCGTTTTCTGCCAGGGGGTTACTCTGCTGAAGTCTTTTTTGCAAGAGGATTACTCTGGGGAGGAGTTTTCACACAGGGATTACTCTGGTAAGTTTTGTGCAAGGGGATTACTCAGGCGAAGAGTCTTGGAAGGGTATCATTCTGGTGAGGTTTTCTGCCAGGGGTTACTCTGCTGAAGTCTTTTTTGCAAGAGGATTACTCTGGGGAGGAGTTTTCACACAGGGATTACTCTGGTAAGTTTTGTGCAAGGGGATTACTCAGGCGAAGAGTCTTGGAAGGGTATCATTCTGGTGAGGTTTTCTGCCAGGGGGTTACTCTGCTGAAGTATTTTTTGCAAGAGGATTACTCTGGGGAGGAGTTTTCACACAGGGATTACTCTGGTAAGTTTTGTGCAAGGGATTACTCAGGCGAAGAGTCTTGGAAGGGTATCATTCTGGTGAGGTTTTCTGCCAGGGGGTTACTCTGCTGAAGTCTTTTTTGCAAGAGGATTACTCTGGGGAGGAGTTTTCACACAGGGATTACTCTGGTAAGTTTTGTGCAAGGGGATTACTCAGGCGAAGAGTCTTGGAAGGGTATCATTCTGGTGCGGTTTTCTGCCAGGGGTTACTCTGCTGAAGTCTTTTTTGCAAGAGGATTACTCTGGGGAGGAGTTTTCACACAGGGATTACTCTGGTAAGTTTTGTGCAAGGGGATTACTCAGGCAAAGAGTCTTGGAAGGGTATCATTCTGGTGAGGTTTTCTGCCAGGGGGTTACTCTGCTGAAGTCTTTTTTGCAAGAGGATTACTCTGGGGAGGAGTTTTCACACAGGGATTACTCTGGTAAGTTTTGTGCAAGGGGATTACTCAGGCGAAGAGTCTTGGAAGGGTATCATTCTGGTGAGGTTTTCTGCCAGGGGGTTACTCTGCTGAAGTCTTTTTTGCAAGAGGATTACTCTGGGGAGGAGTTTTCACACAGGGATTACTCTGGTAAGTTTTGTGCAAGGGGATTACTCAGGCAAAGAGTCTTGGAAGGGTATCATTCTGGTGAGGTTTTCTGCCAGGGGGTTACTCTGCTGAAGTCTTTTTTGCAAGAGGATTACTCTGGGGAGGAGTTTTCACACAGGGATTACTCTGGTAAGTTTTGTGCAAGGGGATTACTCAGGCGAAGAGTCTTGGAAGGGTATATTTGTGGTGAGGTTTTCTGCCAGGGGGTTACTCTGCTGAAGTCTTTTTTGCAAGAGGATTACTCTGGGGAGGAGTTTTCACACAGGGATTACTCTGGTAAGTTTTGTGCAAGGGGATTACTCAGGCGAAGAGTCTTGGAAGGGTATCATTCTGGTGCGGTTTTCTGCCAGGGGGTTACTCTGCTGAAGTCTTTTTTGCAAGAGGATTACTCTGGGGAGGAGTTTTCACACAGGGATTACTCTGGTAAGTTTTGTTGCAAGGGGATTACTCAGGCGAAGAGTCTTGGAAGGGTATCATTCTGGTGAGGTTTTCTGCCAGAGGGTTACTCTGCTGAAGTCTTTTTTGCAAGAGGATTACTCTGGGGAGGAGTTTTCACACAGGGATTACTCTGGTAAGTTTTGTGCAAGGGGATTACTCAGGCGAAGAGTCTTGGAAGGGTATCATTCTGGTGAGGTTTTCTGCCAGGGGGTTACTCTGCTGAAGTCTTTTTTGCAAGAGGATTACTCTGGGGAGGAGTTTTCACACAGGGATTACTCTGGTAAGTTTTGTGCAAGGGGATTACTCAGGCGAAGAGTCTTGAAGGGTATCATTCTGGTGAGGTTTTCTGCCAGGGGGTTACTCTGCTGAAGTCTTTTTTGCAAGAGGATTACTCTGGGGAGGAGTTTTCACACAGGGATTACTCTGGTAAGTTTTGTGCAAGGGGATTACTCAGGCGAAGAGTCTTGGAAGGGTATCATTCTGGTGAGGTTTTCTGCCAGGGGTTACTCTGCTGAAGTCTTTTTTGCAAGAGGATTACTCTGGGGAGGAGTTTTCACACAGGGATTACTCTGGTAAGTTTTGTGCAAGGGGATTACTCAGGCGAAGAGTCTTGGAAGGGTATCATTCTGGTGAGGTTTTCTGCCAGGGGGTTACTCTGCTGAAGTCTTTTTTGCAAGAGGATTACTCTGGGGAGGAGTTTTCACACAGGGATTACTCTGGTAAGTTTTGTGCAAGAGGATTACTCAGGCGAAGAGTCTTGGAAAGGTTTCATTCTGGTGAGGTTACTCTGCTGAAGTCTTTTTTGCAAGAGGATTACTCTGGGGAGGAGTTTTCACACAGGGATTACTCTGGTAAGTTTTGTGCAAGGGATTACTCAGGCGAAGAGTCTTGGAAGGGTATCATTCTGGTGAGGTTTTCTGCCGGGGGATTACTCTGCTGAAGTCTTTTTTGCAAGAGGATTACTCTGGGGAGGAGTTTTCACACAGGGATTACTCTGGTAAGTTTTGTGCAAGGGATTACTCAGGCGAAGAGTCTTGGAAGGGTATCATTCTGGTGAGGTTTTCTGCCAGGGGTTACTCTGCTGAAGTCTTTTTTGCAAGAGGATTACTCTGGGGAGGAGTTTTCACACAGGGATTACTCTGGTAAGTTTTGTGCAAGGGGATTACTCAGGCGAAGAGTCTTGTAAGGGTATCATTCTGGTGAGGTTTTCTGCCAGGGGGTTACTCTGCTGAAGTCTTTTTTGCAAGTGGATTACTCTGGGGAGGAGTTTTCACACAGGGATTACTCTGGTAAGTTTTGTGCAAGAGGATTACTCAGGCGAAGAGTCTTGGAAGGGTATCATTCTGGTGAGGTTTTCTGCCAGGGGGTTACTCTGCTGAAGTCTTTTTTGCAAGAGGATTACTCTGGGGAGGAGTTTTCACACAGTGATTACTCTGGTAAGTTTTGTGCAAGGGGATTACTCAGGCGAAGAGTCTTGGAAGGGTATCATTCTGGTGAGGTTTTCTGCCAGGGGGTTACTCTGCTGAAGTCTTTTTTGCAAGAGGATTACTCTGGGAGGAGTTTTCACACAGGGATTACTCTGGTAAGTTTTGTGCAAGGGGATTACTCAGGCTAAGAGTCTTGGAAGGGTATTATTCTGGTGAGGTTTTCTGCCAGGGGTTACTCTGCTAAGTCTTTTTTGCAAGAGGATTACTCTGGGGAGGAGTTTTCACACAGGGATTACTCTGGTAAGTTTTGTGCAAGGGGATTACTCAGGCGAAGAGTCTTGGAAGGGTATATTCTGGTGAGGTTTCTGCCAGGGGGTTACTCTGCTGAAGTCTTTTTTGCAAGAGGATTACTCTGGGGAGGAGTTTTCACACAGGGATTACTCTGGAAGTTTTGTGCAAGGGATTACTCAGGCGAAGAGTCTTGGAAGGGTATCATTCTGGTGAAGTTTTCTGCCAGGGGGTTACTCTGCTGAAGTCTTTTTTGCAAGAGGATTACTCTGGGGAGGAGTTTTCACACAGGGATTACTCTGGTAAGTTTTGTGCAAGGGGATTACTCAGGCGAAGAGTCTTGGAAGGGTATCATTCTGGTGAGGTTTTCTCTCAGGGGTTACTCTGCTGAAGTCTTTTTTGCTAGAGGATTACTCTGGGGAGGAGTTTTCACACAGGGATTACTCTGGTAAGTTTTGTGCAAGGGGATTACTCAGGCGAAGAGTCTTGGAAGGGTATCATTCTGGTGAGGTTTTCTGCCAGGGGGTTACTCTGCTGAAGTCTTTTTGCAAGAGGATTACTCTGGGGAGGAGTTTTCACACAGGGATTACTCTGGTAAGTTTTGTGCAAGGGGATTACTCAGGCGAAGAGTCTTGGAAGGGTATATTCTGGTGCAGGTTTTCTGCCAGGGGTTACTCTGCTGAAGTCTTTTTTGCAAGAGGATTACTCTGGGGAGGAGTTTTCACACAGGATTACTCTGGTAAGTTTTGTGCAAGGGGATTACTCAGGCAAAGAGTCTTGGAAGGGTATCATTCTGGTGAGGTTTTCTGCCAGGGGGTTACTCTGCTGAAGTCTTTTTTGCAAGAGGATTACTCTGGGGAGGAGTTTTCACACAGGGATTACTCTGGTAATTTTTGTGCAAGGGGATTACTCAGGCGAAGAGTCTTGGAAGGGTATCATTCTGGTGAGGTTTTTGCCAGGGGGTTACTCTGCTGAAGTCTTTTTTGCAAGAGGATTACTCTGGGGAGGAGTTTTCACACAGGGATTACTCTGGTAAGTATTGTGCAAGGGGATTACTCAGGGAAAGTCTTGGAAGGGTATCATTCTGGTGAGGTTTTCTGCCAGGGGTTACTCTGCTGAAGTCTTTTTTGCAAGAGGATTACTCTGGGGAGGAGTTTTCACACAGGGATTACTCTGGTAAGTTTTGTGCAAGAGGATTACTCAGGCGAAGAGTCTTGGAAGGGTTTATTCTGGTGAGGTTACTCTGCTGAAGTCTTTTTTGCAAGAGGATTACTCTGGGGAGGAGTTTTCACACAGGGATTACTCTGGTAAGTTTTGTGCAAGGGGATTACTCATGCGAAGAGTCTTGGAAGGGTATTATTCTGGTGAGGTTTTCTGCCAGGGGGTTACTCTGCTGAAGTCTTTTTTGCAAGAGGATTACTCTGGGGAGGAGTTTTCACACAAGGATTACTCTGGTAAGTTTTTTGCAAGGGATTACTAAGGCGAAGAGTCTTGGAAGGGTATTATTCTGGTGAGGTTTTCTGACAGAGGGTTACTCTGCTGAAGTCTTTTTTGCACGAGGATTACTCTGGGGAGGAGTTTTCACACAGGGATTACTCTGGTAATTTTTGTGCAAGGGGATTACTCAGGCGAAGAGTCTTGGAAGGGTATTATTCTGGTGAGGTTTTCTGCCAGGGGGTTACTTTGCTGAAGTCTTTTTTGCAAGAGGATTACTCTGGGGAGGAGTTTTCACACAGGGATTACTCTGGTAAGTTTTGTGCAAGGGGATTACTCTGGCGAAGAGTCTTAGAAGGGTATTATTCTGGTGAGGTTTTCTGCCAGGGGGCTACTCTGCTGAAGTCTTTTTTGCAAGAGGATTACTCTGGGGAGGAGTTTTCACACAGGGATTACTCTGGTAAGTTTTGTGCAAGGGATTACTCAGGCGAAGTGTCTTGGAAGGGGATTATTCTGGTGAGGTTTTCTGCCAGGGGGATACTCTGCTGAAGTCTTTTATTGCAAGAGGATTACTCTGGGGAGGAGTTTTCACA
Source organism: Palaemon carinicauda (assembly GCF_036898095.1). Lineage (NCBI taxonomy): Eukaryota > Metazoa > Arthropoda > Malacostraca > Decapoda > Palaemonidae > Palaemon > Palaemon carinicauda. The sequence goes on along the minus strand of NC_090738.1, from coordinate 141,634,597 downwards.
CAGGAATTACTCAAGGAAGTTTTGTGCAAGGGGATTACTCAGGCGAAGAGTCTTGGAAGGATATCATTCTGGTGAGGTTTTCTGCCAGGGGCTACTCTGCTGAAGTTTTTTTTTTGCAAGATGATTACTCTGGGGAGGAGTTTTCACACAGGGATTACTCTGGTAAGTTTTGTGCAAGAGGATTACTCAGGCGAAGAGTCTTGGAAGGGTATCATTCTGGTGAGGTTTTCTGCCAGGGGGTTATTCTGCTGAAGTCTTTTTTGCAAGAATTACTCTGGGGAGGAGTTTTCACACAGGGATTACTCTGGTAAGTTTTGTGCAAGGGGATTACTCAGGCGAAGAGTCTTGGAAGGGTATCATTCTGGTGAGGTTTTCTGCCAGGGGGTTACTCTGCTGAAGTTTTTTTGCAAGAGGATTACTCTGGGGAGGAGTTTTCACACAGGGATTACTCTGGTAAGTTTTGTGCAAGGGGATTACTCAGGCGAAGAGTCTTGGAAGGGTATCATTCTGGTGAGGTTTTCTGCCAGGGGGTTACTCTGCTGAAGTCTTTTTTGCAAGAGGATTACTCTGGGGAGGAGTTTTCACACAGGGATTACTCTGGTAAGTTTTGTGCAAGGGGATTACTCAGGCGAAGAGTCTTGGAAGGTATCATTCTGGTGAGGTTTTCTGCCAGGGGGTTACTCTGCTGAAGTCTTTTTTGCAAGAGGATTACTCTGGGAGGAGTTTTCACAGAGGGATTACTCTGATAAGTTTTGTGCAAGGGGATTACTCAGGCGAAGAGTCTTGGTAAGGGTATCATTCTGGTGAGTTTTCTGCCAGGGGGTTACTCTGCTGAAGTCTTTTTTGCAAGAGGATTACTCTGGGGAGGAGTTTTCACACAGGGATTACTCTGGTAAGTTTTGTGCAAGGGGATTACTCAGGCGAAGAGTCTTGGAAGGGTATCATTCTGGTGAGGTTTTCTGCCAGGGGGTTACTCTGCTGAAGTCTTTTTGCAAGAGGATTACTCTGGGGAGGAGTTTTCACACAGGGATTACTCTGGTAAGTTTTTCAAGGGGATTACTCAGGTGAAGAGTCTTGGAAGGGTACCATTCTGGTGCTGTTTTCTGCCAGGGGGTTCTCTGCTGAAGTCTTTTTTGCAAGAGGATTACTCTGGGGAGGAGTTTTCACACAGGGATTACTCTGGTAATGTTTTGTGCAAGGGGATTACTCAGGCGAAGAGTCTTGGAAGGGTATTATTCTGGTGAGGTTTTCTGCCAGGGGGTTACTCTGCTGAAGTCTTTTTTGCAAGAGGATTACTCTGGGGAGGAGTTTTCACACAGGATTACTCTGGTAAGTTTTGTGCAAGGGGATTACTCAGGCGAAGAGTCTTGGAAGGGTATCATTCTGGTGAGGTTTTCTGCCAGGGGGTTACTCTGCTGAAGTCTTTTTTGCAAGAGGATTACTCTGGGGAGGAGTTTTCACACAGGGATTACTCTGATAAGTTTTGTGCAAGGGGATTACTCAGGCGAAGAGTCTTGGAAGGGTATCATTCTGGTGAGGTTTTCTGCCAGGGGGTTACTCTGCTGAATGTCTTTTTGCAAGAGGATTACTCTGGGGAGGAGTTTTCACACAGGGATTACTCTGGTAAGTTTTGTGCAAGGGGATTACTCAGGCGAAGAGTCTTGGAAGGGTATCATTCTGGTGCTGTTTTCTGCCAGGGGGTTACTCTGCTGAAGTCTTTTTTGCAAGAGGATTACTCTGGGGAGGAGTTTTCACACAGGATTACTCTAGGAAGTTTTGTGCAAGGGGATTACTCAGGCGAAGAGTCTTGGAAGGGTATCATTCTGGTGAGGTTTTCTGCCAGGGGTTACTCTGCTGAATGTCTTTTTTGCAAGAGGATTACTCTGGGGAGGAGTTTTCACACAGGGATTACTCTGGTAAGTTTTGTGCAAGGGGATTACTCAGGCGAAGAGTCTTGGAAGGTATCATTCTGGTGATGTTTTCTGCCAGGGGGTTACTCTGCTGAAGTCTTTTTTGCAAGAGGATTACTCTGGGGAGGAGTTTTCACACAGGATTACTCTGGTAAGTTTTGTGCAAGGGGATTACTCAGGCGAAGAGTCTTGGAAGGGTATATTCTGGAGAGGTTTTCTGCCAGGGGGTTACTCTGCTGAAGTCTTTTTTGCAAGAGGATTACTCTGGGGAGGAGTTTTCACACAGGGATTACTCTGGTAAGTTTTGTGCAAGGGGATTACTCAGGCGAAGAGTCTTGGAAGGGTATCATTCTGGTGAGGTTTTCTGCCAGGGGGTTACTCTGCTGAAGTCTTTTTTGCAAGAGGATTACTCTGGGGAGGAGTTTTCACACAGGGATTACTCTGGTAAGTTTGTGCAAGGGGATTACTCAGGCGAAGAGTCTTGGAAGGGTATCATTCTGGTGAGGTTTTTGCCTGGGGGTTACTCTGCTGAAGTCTTTTTTGCAAGAGGATTACTCTGGGAGGAGTTTTCACACAGGGATTACTCTGGTAAGTTTTGTGCAAGGGGATTACTCAGGCAAAGAGTCTTGGAAGGGTATCATTTTGGTGAGGTTTTCTGCCAGGGGGTTACTCTGCTGAAGTCTTTTTTGCAAGAGGATTACTCTGGGGAGGAGTTTTCACACAGGGATTACTCTGGTAATTTTGTGCAAGAGGATTACTCAGGCGAAGAGTCTTGGAAGGGTATCATTCTGGTGAGGTTTTCTGCCAGGGGGTTACTCTGCTGAAGTCTTTTTTGCAAGAGGATTACTCTGGGAGGAGTTTTCACACAGGGATTACTCGGTAAAGTTTTGTGCAAGGGGATTACTCAGGCGAAGAGTCTTGGAAGGGTATCATTCTGGTGAGGTTTTCTGCCAGGGGGTTACTCTGCTGAAGTCTTTTTTGCAAGTGGATTACTCTGGGGAGGAGTTTTCACACAGGGATTACTCTGGTAAGTTTTGTGCAAGGGGATTACTCAGGCGAAGAGTCTTGGAAGGGTATCATTCTGGTGAGGTTTTCTGCCAGAGGGTTACTCTGCTGAAGTCTTTTTTGCAAGAGGATTACTCTGGGGAGGAGTTTTCACACAGGGATTACTCTGGTAAGTTTTGTTCAAGGGGATTATTCAGGCAAAGAGTCTTGGAAGGGTATCATTTGTGGTGCGGTTTTCTGCCAGAGGGCTACTCTGCTGAAGTCTTTTTTGCAAGAGGATTACTCTGGGGAGGAGTTTTTAGACAGGGATTACTCTGGTAAGTTTTGTGCAAGGGGATTACTCAGGCGAAGAGTCTTGGAAGGTATCATTCTGGTGCGGTTATTTGCCAGGGGGTTACTCTGCTGAAGTCTTTTTTGCAAGAGGATTACTCTTGGGAGGAGTTTTAACACAGGGATTACTCTGGTAAGTTTTGTGCAAGGGGATTCCTCGGGCGAAGAGTCTTGTTAGGGTATCATTCTGGTGAGGTTTTCTGCCAGGGGGTTACTCTGCTGAAGTCTTTTTTGCAAGTGGATTACTCTGGGGAGGAGTTTTCACACAGGGATTACTCTGGTATTTTTTGAGCAAGGGGATTACTCAGGCGAAGAGTCTTGGAAGGGTATTATTCTGGTGAGGTTTTCTGCCAGGGGGTTACTCTGCTCAAGTCTTTTTTGCAAGAGGATTACTCTGGGGAGGAGTTTTCACACAGGGATTACTCTGGTAAGTTTTGTGCAAGGGGATTACTCTGGCGAAGAGTCTTGGAAGGGTAATATTCTGGTGAGGTTTTCTGCCAGGGGGCTACTCTGCTGAAGTCATTTTTGCAAGAGGATTACTCTGGGGAGGAGTTTTCACACAGGGATTACTCTGGTAAGTTTTGTGCAAGGGCATTACTCAGGCGAAGAGTCTTGGAAGGGGATTATTCTGGTGAGGTTTTCTGCCAGGGGGTTACTCTGCTGAAGTGTTTTATTGCAAAAGGATTACTCTGGGGAGGAGTTTTCACACAGGAATTACTCAAGGAAGTTTTGTGCAAGGGGATTACTCAGGCGAAGAGTCTTGGAAGGATATCATTCTGGTGAGGTTTTCTGCCAGGGGCTACTCTGCTGAAGTTTTTTTTTGCAAGATGATTACTCTGGGGAGGAGTTTTCACACAGGGATTACTCTGGTAAGTTTTGTGCAAGAGGATTACTCAGGCGAAGAGTCTTGGAAAGGTATCATTCTGGTGAGGTTTTCTGCCAGGGGGTTATTCTGCTGAAGTCTTTTTTGCAAGAGGATTACCCTGGGGAGGAGTTTTCACACAGGGATTACTCTGGTAAGTTTTGTGCAAGAGGATTACTCAGGCGAAGAGTCTTGGAGAGGTATCATTCTGGTGAGGTTTTCTGCCAGGGGTTACTCTGCTGAAGTCTTTTTTGCTAGAGGATTACTCTGGGGAGGAGTTTTCACACATTGATTACTCTGGTAAGTTTTGTGCAAGGGGATTACTCAGGCGAAGAGTCTTGGAAGGGTATCATTCTGGTGACGTTTTCTGCCAGGGGGTTACTCTGCTGAAGTCTTTTTTGCAAGAGGATTACTCTGGGGAGTAGTTTCCACACAGGGATTACTCTGGTGAGTTTTGTTCTAGGGGATTACTCAGGCAAAGAGTCTTGGAAGGGAATCATTCTGGTGAAGTTTTCTGCCAGAGGGTTACTCTGCTGAAGTCTTTTTTGCAAGAGGATTACTCTGGGGAGGAGTTTTCACACATTGATTACTCTGGTAAGGTTTGTGCAAGGGGATTAATCAGGCGAAGAGTCTTGGAAGGGTATCATTCTGGTGAGGTTGTCTGCCAGGGGGTTACTCTGCTGAAGTCTTTTTTTGCAAGAGGATTACTCTGGAAGGAGTTTTCACACAGGGATTACTCTGGTAAGTTTGGTTCAAGGGGATTACTCAGGCAAAGAGTCTTGGAAGGGTATCATTCTGGTGTGGTTTTCTGCCAGAGGGTTACTCTGCTGAAGTGTTTTTTGCAAGAGGATTACTCTGGGGAGGAGTTTTTAGACAGGGATTACTCTGGTAAGTTTTGTGCAAGGGGATTACTCAGGCGAAGAGACTTGGAAGGTATCATTCTGGTGCAGTTATTTGCCAGGGGGTTACTCTGCTGAAGTCTTTTTTGCAAGAGGATTACTCTTGGGAGGAGTTTTCATACGGGGATTACTCTGGTAAGTTTTGTGCAAGGGGTTTACTCAGGCGAAGATTCTTGTAAGGGTATCATTCTGGTGAAGTTTTCTGCCAGGGGGTTACTCTGCTGAAGTCTTTTTTGCAAGTGGATTACTCTGGGGAGGAGTTTTCACACAGGGATTACACTGGTAAATATTGTGCAAGAGGATTACTCAGGCGAAGAGTCTTGGAAGGGTATCATTCTGGTGAGGTTTTCTCCCAGGGGGTTACTCTGCTGAAGTCTTTTTTGCAAGAGGATTACTCTGGGGAGGAGTTCTCACGCAGGGATTACTCTGGTAAGTTTTGTGAAAGGGGATTACTCAGGCGAAGAGTCTTGGAAGGGTATCATTCTGGTGAGGTTTTTTGCCAGGGGATTACTCTGCTGAAGTCTTTTTTGCAAGAGGATTACTCTGGTGAGGAGTTTTCACACAGGGATTACTCTGGTAAGTTTTGTGCAATGGGATTACTCAGGCTAAGAGTCTTGTAAGGGTATTATTTTGGTGAGGTTTTCTGCCAGGGGGTTACTCTGCTAATGTCTTCTTTGCAAGAGGATTACTCTGGGGAGGAGTTTTCACACAGGGATTACTCTGGTAAGTTTTATTCAAGGGATTACTCAGGTGAAGAGTCTTGGAAGGGTACCATTCTGGTGCTTTTTTCTGCCAGGGGGTTACTCTGCTGAAGTCTTTTATTGCAAGAGGATTACTCTGGGGAGGAGTTTTCACACAGGAATTACTCTAGGAAGTTTTGTGCAAGGGGATTACTCAGGCGAAGAGTCTTGGAAGGGTATCATTCTGGTGAGGTTTTCTGCCAGGGGCTACTCTGCTGAAGTCTTTTTTGCAAGAGGATTACTCTGGGGAGGAGTTTTCACACAGGGATTACTCTGGTAAGTTTTGTGCAAGAGGATTACTCAGGCGAAGAGTCTTGGAAAGGTATCATTCTGGTGAGGTTTTCTGCCAGGGGGTTACTCTGCTGAAGTATTTTTTGCTAGAGGATTACTCTGGGGAGGAGTTTTCACACAGGGATTACTCTGGTAAGTTTTGTGCGAGGGGATTACTCAGGCGAAGAGTATTGGAAGGGTATCATTCTGGTGAGGTTTTCTGCCAGAAGGTTACTCTGCTGAAGTCTTTTTTGCAAGAGGATTACTCTGGGGAGGAGTTTTCACACAGGGATTACTCTGGTAAGTTTTGTTCAAGGGGATTATTCAGGCAAAGAGTCTTGGAAGGGTATCATTTGTGGTGCGGTTTTCTGCCAGAGGGCTACTCTGCTGAAGTCTTTTTTGCAAGAGGATTATTCTGGGGAGGAGTTTTTAGACAGGGATTACTCTGGTAAGTTTTGTGCAAGGGGATTACTCAGGCGAAGAGTCTTGGAAGGGTATCATTCTGGTGCGGTTATTTGCCAGGGGGTTACTCTGCTGAAGTCTTTTTTGCAAGAGGATTACTCTTGGGAGGAGTTTTCACACAGGGATTACTCTGGTAAGTTTGGTTCAAGGGGATTTCTCAGGCAAAGAGTCTTGGAAGGGTATCATTCTGGTGTGGTTTTTTGCCAGAGGGTTACTCTGCTGAAGTCTTTTTCGCAAGAGGATTACTCTGGGGAGGAGTTTTTAGACAGGGATTACTCTGGTAAGTTTTGTGCAAGGGGATTACTCAGGCGAAGAGTCTTGAAAGGTATCATTCTGGTGAGGTTTTCTGCCAGGGGGTTACTCTGCTGAAGTCTTTTTTGCAAAAGGATTACTCTTGGGAGGAGTTTTCACACAGGGATTACTCTGATAAGTTTTGTGCAAGGGGTTTACTCAGGCGAAGAGTCTTGTAAGGGTATCATTCTGGTGAAGTTTTCTGCCAGGGGGTTACTCTGCTGAAGTCTTTTTTGCAAGTGGATTACTCTGGGGAGGAGTTTTCACACAGGGATTACTCTGGTAAGTTTTTTGCAAGGGGATTACTCAGGCGAAGAGTCTTGGAAGGGTATCATTCTGGTGAGGTTTTCTGCCAGGTGGTTACTCTGCTGAAGTCTTTTATTGCAAGAGGATTACTCTGGGGAGGAGTTTTCACACAGGGATTACTCTGGTAAATTTTGTGCAAGAGGATTACTCAGGCGAAGAGTCTTGGAAGGGTATCATTCTGGTGAGGTTTTCTGCCAGAGGGTTACTCTGCTGAAGTCTTTTTTGCAAGAGGATTACTCTGGGGAGGAGTTTTTAGACAGGTATTACTCTGGTAAGTTTTGTGCAAGGGGATTACTCAGGCGAAGAGTCTTGTAAGGGTATCATTCTGGTGAGGTTTTCTGCCAGGGGGTTACTCTGCTGAAGTCTTTTTTGCAAGTGGATTACTCTGGGGAGGAGTTTTCACACAGGGATTACTCTGGTAAATTTTGTGCAAGAGGATTACTCAGGCGAAGAGTCTTGGAAGGGTATCATTCTGGTGAGGTTTTCTGCCAGGGGGTTACTCTGCTGAAGTCTTTTTTGCAAGAGGATTACTCTGGGGAGGAGTTTTCACACAGTGATTACTCTGGTAAGTTTTGTGAAAGGGGATTACTCAGGCGAAGAGTCTTGGAAGGGTATCATTCTGGTAAGGTTTTCTACTAGGGGGTTACTCTGCTGAAGTCTTTTTTGCAAGAGGATTACTCTGGTGAGGAGTTTTCACACAGGGATTACTCTGGTAAGTTTTGTGCAAGGGGATTACTCAGGCTAAGAGTCTTGGAAGGGTATTATTTTGGTGAGGTATTCTGCCAGGGGGTTACTCTGCTAATGTCTTTTTTGCAAGAGGATTACTCTGGGGAGGAGTTTTCACACAGGGATTACTCTGGTAAGTTTTGTGCAAGGGGATTACTCAGGCGAAGAGTCTTGGAAGCATATTATTCTGGTGAGAATATCTGCCAGTGGGTTACTCTGCTGAAGTCTTTTATTGCAAGAGGATTACTCTGGGGAGGAGTTTTCACACAGGAATTACTCTAGGAAGTTTTGTGCAAGGGAATTACCCAGGCGAAGAGTCTTGGAAGGTTATCATTCTGGTGACGTTTTCTGCCAGGGGGTTACTCTGCTGAAGTCTTTTTTGCAAGAGGATTATTCTGGGGAGTAGTTTCCACACAGGGATTACTCTGGTGAGTTTTGTTCTAGGGGATTACTCAGGCAAAGAGTCTTGGAAGGGAATCATTCTGGTGAAGTTTTCTGCCAGAGGGTTACTCTGCTGAAGTCTTTTTTGCAAGAGGATTACTCTGGGGAGGAGTTTTCACACATTGATTACTCTGGTAAGGTTTGTGCAAGGGGATTAATCAGGCGAAGAGTCTTGGAAGGGTATCATTCTGGTGAGGTTTTCTGCCAGAGGGTTACTCTGCTGAAGTCTTTTTTTGCAAGAGGATTACTCTGGAAGGAGTTTTCACACAGGGATTACTCTGGTAAGTTTGGTTCAAGGGGATTACTCAGGCAAAGAGTCTTGGAAGGGTATCATTCTGGTGTGGTTTTCTGCCAGAGGGTTACTCTGCTGAAGTGTTTTTTGCAAGAGGATTACTCTGGGGAGGAGTTTTTAGACAGGGATTACTCTGGTAAGTTTTGTGCAAGGGGATTACTCAGGCGAAGAGTCTTGGAAGGTATCATTCTGGTGCAGTTATTTGCCAGGGGGTTACTCTGCTGAAGTCTTTTTTGCAAGAGGATTACTCTTGGGAGGAGTTTTCATACGGGGATTACTCTGGTAAGTTTTGTGCAATGGGTTTACTCAGGCGAAGATTCTTGTAAGGGTATCATTCTGGTGAAGTTTTCTGCCAGGGGGTTACTCTGCTGAAGTCTTTTTTGCAAGTGGATTACTCTGGGGAGGAGTTTTCACACAGGGATTACACTGGTAAATATTGTGCAAGAGGATTACTCAGGCGAAGAGTCTTGGAAGGGTATCATTCTGGTGAGGTTTTCTCCCAGGGGGTTACTCTGCTGAAGTCTTTTTTGCAAGAGGATTACTCTGGGGAGGAGTTCTCACACAGGGATTACTCTGGTAAGTTTTGTGAAAGGGGATTACTCAGGCGAAGAGTCTTGGAAGGGTATCATTCTGGTGAGGTTTTTTGCCAGGGGATTACTCTGCTGAAGTCTTTTTTGCAAGAGGATTACTCTGGTGAGGAGTTTTCACACAGGGATTACTCTGGTAAGTTTTGTGCAATGGGATTACTCAGGCTAAGAGTCTTGTAAGGGTATTATTTTGGTGAGGTTTTCTGCCAGGGGGTTACTCTGCTAATGTCTTCTTTGCAAGAGGATTACTCTGGGGAGGAGTTTTCACACAGGGATTACTCTGGTAAGTTTTATTCAAGGGATTACTCAGGTGAAGAGTCTTGGAAGGGTACCATTCTGGTGCTGTTTTCTGCCAGGGGGTTACTCTGCTGAAGTCTTTTATTGCAAGAGGATTACTCTGGGGAGGAGTTTTCACACAGGAATTACTCTAGGAAGTTTTGTGCAAGGGGATTACTCAGGCGAAGAGTCTCGGAAGGGTATCATTCTGGTGAGGTTTTCTGCCAGGGGCTACTCTGCTGAAGTCTTTTTTGCAAGAGGATAACTCTGGGGAGGAGTTTTCACACAGGGATTACTCTGGTAAGTTTTGTGCAAGAGGATTACTCAGGCGAAGAGTCTTGGAAAGGTATCATTCTGGTGAGGTTTTCTGCCAGGGGGTTACTCTGCTGAAGTATTTTTTGCTAGAGGATTACTCTGGGTAGGAGTTTTAACCCTGGATAGGTACGGTGGGTCGTTTGCGACCCCGAGCGTCAAAAAAAAAACAGGTTTTTCTCACGTGACTCACCCCTGTGACTGAATTTGTGGGTGATCGACCTGCAGGAGGTGTCTCCCCTACACGCTCTAGTAGTGTCCAGATGTGCATTGCTGTAGCTGTACTCCTTCCCCGATTTCTGAGACGCGTCGGGGTCGTTCGCGTCCGAGTTTACCCTTCTGAGGTAGTTTGCATAATTATCAAAGTTATTACGTATTATGAAATTGTCGTAGAATGGTGCAACTTGTATAGGTTATCAGTTGTGGAAAGTCTTGGTGGATTGTTTGGCTACCATGTGCATGTTTTTTTTTTTTAGTTAAAATGTCGTTCATCACCACGAGGACCATTTTACCGCGAGTGCCCCTTTTTAATTTTTTTTCATTTTTTTGCCAAGTCATTTTTCCGTAAGATATTGCCAAATAGTGTCGTAAAACTTTTGCTTGTTTAGTGTTGGAAAGTGTGTCTAGATGATCTGGCTACCCATGCATGACTTTGTTTTTGTCAGATACGACGTAGTTATTGGTATATTGGGTATTTAACTGCGGTTACCAATTTCTGTTTTTTTTTCAATATTTGTAAAAATTACTACGTAGTAAGGAATTGCCGTATATTATTCATTTTTTTTTCATGTTTATGTGTTAGAAAGTGTGCCTTGATGGTTGGGCTAACACGTGCATGTCTTTTTTTTTATCTGAGATGTCGTATATTAGAATGTCGGGCATTTTACCGCGAGTGTCCCTTTTTAATTTTTTTTAATTTTTTTGCCAAGTCATTTTTCCGTAAGATATGGCCAAATAGTGTCGTAAAACTTTTGCTTTTTTAATGTTGGAAAGTGTGTCTAGATGATCTGGCTACCCATGCGTGATTTGGTTTTTGTCAGATACGACGTAGTTATTGGTATATTGGGTATTTAACTGCGGTTGCCAATTTCTGTTTTTTTTTCAATATTTGTAAAAATTTACTACGTAGTAAGGAATTGCCATATATTATTGATTTTTTTTTCATGTTTATGTGTTAGAAAGTGTGCCTTGATGGTTGGGCTAACACGTGCATGTCTTTTTTTTTTATCTGAGATGCCGTATATTAGAATGTTGGGCATTTTTCCGCGAGTGCCCCTTATTATTTGTTTTGCATTTTTTTGCTTAGTCATGTTACCGTAAGGAATTGGCAAGTAGTGTCGCAAAACTTATATTTTTATAGTGTTGGAAAGTGTTTCTAGATGATCTGGCTACCCATGCCTATTATTTTTTTACCCAGATATGGCGTATATATAAGTATGTGTTCGATTTTCCTGTGATTGCCATTTTTTCGTTTTTTCCCATTTCTTTCAAAATTACTACGTACTAAGGAACTATCACAGAGTAATATTTCATTTATATGTTTATTTGTCGGAAAATATGCCTTGATGGTTTGCCTAGCACGTGGCTGAAATTTTTTTTTTTCTGAAATGCCGTATATTAGAATGGCCATTTTTCCACGAGTGCCCCTTTTTATTTGTTTTGCATTTTTTTGCTTAGTCATGTTACCGTAAGGAATTGGCAAGTAGTGTCGCAAAACTTATATTTTTATAGTGTTGGAAAGTGTTTCTAGATGATCTGGCTACCCATGCCTATCTTTTTTTTAGCCAGATATGGCGTATATATAGGTATGTGTTCGATTTTCCGGTGATTGCCATTTTTTCGTTTTTTCCCAATTCTTTCAAAATTACTACGTACTAAGGAACAATCACAGAGTAATGATTCCTCTAGATGTTTATTTGTCGGAAAATTTTGTTTACTTTTTTTTTGATTGAATATCATCAAATTTTTTTAGCTAAAATATTGTTTTACATTTTTTTTTTCGATTTTATTTCCCTTCAAAAAAAATTTTTTGGGTCAGAATTTTAATTTTATAGTCGTAAAATAATCGACAATTATCCAGCAACCCACCATACAATTTTTATGCATATCCAATAATAATTAGATTAGTAAATAACACCTTGAAATTGACATACCCTTCCTACATTTCAAGTGGCAGATTAGGGAGTCTGAGTCAGTGTGGTTGGCGGCCATTTTGTGGACATATCCGAAGCGTAAGCTGCCCTATCTATATATATTCTTGTTCCTTATAGAATTTGTGATATTTTGGTATATTTTTACCTGCATAAATATCATATTATATATTAAATATATGTATTTTTTTACGAAATTTCCAAGTACTCAAAAAATTACCTTTAGATATGGCCCCTGATATAAATGTAATTTACAAAATAATGAAGATTTTTTTACATATTTCTATTTTAGGATAACATATGTTTATTCCCTAAAAAAATTAGCCACTTCCTATTTCATTTGGGTACCCAAAAAAATTCATGAAATTTGGACAATTTTTTTTGGCCAAAAAAAGTTACCCTTTTTTTCTCATTTCATATCTTCACCTCCATGGGTCTGACTTCATCCAAAATACATCAAGATGTGTCCTAAACATTCAAGAATCAATTCCTAAAAGGATTTGTGTATATATGTATAAACTTTTTTTTTATGAATTTTTATGTCAGGTCTTTTTTTTTTCTACTTAATTTTTTAAAATATTTATAATAAATAGTTTTTCTGCAGATGAGTAGTATTTATCTTTACAGTTGTTTTAAGCATTCATTGAAGTTTTTTTTGGCAAAAGAAAAAAGGAGGTTACTGCAAAAACTGATTTTTCAAGAATTTTTTTTGGCGTCGGGGTCGTTCGCGTCCGAGTATACCTTTAAAGGGGTGTCCGAGGACCGTACCTATCCAGGGTTAACACATTGATTACTCTGGTAAGTTTTGTGCAAGGGGATTACTCAGGCGAAGAGTGTTGGAAGGGTATCATTCTGGAGAGGTTTTCTGCCAGGGGGTTACTCTGCTGAAGTCTTTTTTGCAAGAGGATTACTCTGGGGAGGAGTTTTCACACAGGGATTACTCTGGTAAGTTTTGTTCAAGGGGATTACTCAGGCAAAGAGTCTTGGAAGGGTATCATTTGTGGTGCGGTTTTCTGCCAGAGGGCTACTCTGCTGAAGTCTTTTATTGCAAGAGGATTACTCTGGGGAGGAGTTTTTAGACAGGGATTAGACTGGTAAGTTTTGTGCAAGGGGATTACTCAGGCGAAGAGTCTTGGAAGGTATCATTCTGGTGAGGTTTTCTGCCAGGGGGTTACTCTGCTGAAGTCTTTTTTGCAAGTGGATTACTCTGGGGAGGAGTTTTCACACAGGGATTACTCTGGTAAGTTTTGTGCAAGGGGATTACTCAGGCGAAGAGTCTTGGAAGGGTATCATTCTGGTGAGGTTTTCTGCCAGAAGGTTACTCTGCTGAAGTCTTTTTTGCAAGAGGATTACTCTGGGGAGGAGTTTTCACACAGGGATTACTCTGGTAAGTTTTGTTCAAGGGGATTATTCAGGCAAAGAGTCTTGGAAGGGTATCATTTGTGGTGCGGTTTTCTGCCAGAGGGCTACTCTGCTGAAGTCTTTTTTGCAAGAGGATTACTCTGGGGAGGAGTTTTTAGACAGGGATTACTCTGGTAAGTTTTGTGCAAGGGGATTACTCAGGCGAAGAGTCTTGGAAGGTATCATTCTGGTGCGGTTATTTGCCAGGGGGTTACTCTGCTGAAGTCTTTTTTGCAAGATGATTACTCTTGGGAGGAGTTTTCACACAGGGATTACTCTGGTAAGTTTGGTTCAAGGGGATTGCTCAGGCAAAGAGTCTTGGAAGGGTATCATTCTGGTGTGGTTTTCTGCCAGAGGGTTACTCTGCTGAAGTCTTTTTCGCAAGAGGATTACTCTGGGAAGGAGTTTTTAGACAGGGATTACTCTGGTAAGTTTTGTGCAAGGGGATTACTCAGGCGAAGAGTCTTGGAAGGTATCATTCTGGTGAGGTTTTCTGCCAGGGGGTTACTCTGCTGAAGTCTTTTTTGCAAGAGGATTACTCTTGGGAGGAGTTTTCACACAGGGATTACTCTGATAAGTTTTGTGCAAGGGGTTTACTCAGGCGAAGAGTCTTGTAAGGGTATCATTCTGGTGAAGTTTTCTGCCAGGGGGTTACTCTGCTGAAGTCTTTTTTGCAAGTGGATTACTCTGGGGAGGAGTTTTCACACAGGGATTACTCTGGTAAGTTTTGTGCAAGGGGATTACTCAGGCGAAGAGTCTTGGAAGGGTATCATTCTGGTGAGGTTTTCTGCCAGGTGGTTACTCTGCTGAAGTCTTTTATTGCAAGAGGATTACTCTGGGGAGGAGTTTTCACACAGGAATTACTCTAGGAAGTTTTGTGCAAGGGGATTTCTCAGGTGAAGTCTTGGAAGGGTATCATTCTGGTGAGGTTTTCTGCCAGGGGATACTCTGCTGAAGTCTTTTTTGCAAGAGGATTACTCTGGGGAGGAGTTTTCACACAGGGATTACTCTGGTAAGTTTTGTGCAAGAGGATTACTCAGGCGAAGAGTATTGGAAAGGTTTCATTCTGGTTAGGTTACTCTGCTGAAGTCTTTTTTGCAAGAGGATTACTCTGGGGAGGAGTTTTCACACATTGATTACTCTGGTAAGTATTGTGCAAAGGGATTACTCAGGGGAAATGTCTTGGAAGGGTATCATTCTGGTGAGGTTTTCTGCCAGGGGATTACTCTGCTGAAGTCTTTTTTGCAAGAGGATTACTCTGGGGAGGAGTTTTCACACAGGGATTACTCTGGTAAGTTTTGTTCAAGTGGATTACTCAGGCAAAGAGTCTTGGAAGGGTATCATTCTGGTGAGGTTTTCTGCCAGAGGGTTACTCTGCTGAAGTCTTTTTTGCAAGAGGATTACTCTGGGGAGGAGTTTTTAGACAGGGATTACTCTGGTAAATTTTGTGCAAGAGGATTACTCAGGCGAAGAGTCTTGGAAGGGTATCATTCTGGTGAGGTTTTCTGCCAGGGGGTTACTCTGCTGAAGTCTTTTTTGCAAGAGGATTACTCTGGGGAGGAGTTTTCACACAGTGATTACTCTGGTAAGTTTTGTGAAAGGGGATTACTCAGGCGAAGAGTCTTGGAAGGGTATCATTCTGGTGAGGTTTTCTACTAGGGGGTTACTCTGCTGAAGTCTTTTTTGCAAGAGGATTACTCTGGTGAGGAGTTTTCACACAGGGATTACTCTGGTAAGTTTTTTGCAAGGGGATTACTCAGGCTAAGAGTCTTGGAAGGGTATTATTTTAGTGAGGTATTCTGCCAGGGGGTTACTCTGCTAATGTCTTTTTTGCAAGAGGATTACTCTGGGGAGGAGTTTTCACACAGGGATTACTCTGGTAAGTTTTGTGCAAGGGGATTACTCAGGCGAAGAGTCTTGGAAGGGTATTATTCTGGTGAGAATATCTGCCAGGGGGTTACTCTGCTGAAGTCTTTTATTGCAAGAGGATTACTCTGGGGAGGAGTTTTCACACAGGAATTACTCTAGGAAGTTTTGTGCAAGGGAATTACCCAGGCGAAGAGTCTTGGAAGGGTATCATTCTGGTGAAGTTTTCTGCCAGGGGCTACTCTGCTGAAGTCTTTTTTGCAAGAGGATTACTCTTGGGAGGAGTTTTCACACAGGGATTACTCTGGTAAGTTTTGTGCAAGAGGATTACTCAGGCGAAGAGTCTTGGAAAGGTATCATTCTGTTGAGGTTTTCTGCCAGGAGGTTAGTCTGCTGAAGTCTTTTTTGCTAGAGGATTACTCTGGGGAGGAGTTTTCACATTGATTACTCTGGTAAGTTTTGTGCAAGGGGATTACTCAGGCAAAGAGTCTTGGAAGGGTATCATTCTGGTGAGGTTTTCTGCCAGGGGGTTACTCTGCTGAAGTCTTTTTTGCAAGAGGATTACTCTGGAAGGAGTTTTCACACAGGGATTACTCTGGTAAGTTTGGTTCAAGGGGATTACTCAGGCAAAGAGTCTTGGAAGGGTATCATTCTGGTGTGGTTTTCTGCCAGAGGGTTACTCTGCTTAAGTCTTTTTTGCAAGAGGATTACTCTGGGGAGGAGTTTTCACACAGGGATTACTCTGGTAATTTTTGTGCAAGGAGATTCTTCAGGCGAAGAGTCTTGGAAGGTATCATTCTGGTGCAGTTATTTGCCAGGGGGTTACTCTGCTGAAGTCTTTTTTGCAAGAGGATTACTCTGGGGAGAAGTTTTCACACAGGGATTACTCTGGTAAGTATTGTGCAAAGGGATTACTCAGGGGAAATGTCTTGGAAGGGTATCATTCTGGTGAGGTTTTCTGCCAGGGGATTACTCTGCTGAAGTCTTTTTTGCAAGAGGATTACTCTGGGGAGGAGCTTTCACACAGGGATTACTCTGGTAAGTTTTGTGCAAGAGGATTACTCAGGCGAAGAGTATTGGAAAGGTTTCATTCTGGTGAGGTTACTCTGCTGAAGTCTTTTTTGCAAGATGATTACTCTGGGGAGGAGTTTTCACACAGGGAATACTCTGGTAAGTTTTGTGCAAGGGGATTACTCAGGCGAAGAGTCTTGGAAGGTATCATTCTGGTGAGGTTTTCTGCCAGGGAGTTACTCTGCTGAAGTCTTTTTTGCAAGAGGATTACTCTTGGGAGGAGTTTTCACACAGGGATTAGTCTGATAAGTTTTGTGCAAGGGGTTTACTCAGGCGAAGAGTCTTGTAAGGGTATCATTCTGGTGAAGTTTTCTGCCAGGGGGTTACTCTGCTGAAGTCTTTTTTGCAAGTGGATTACTCTGGGGAGGAGTTTTCACACAGGGATTACTCTGGTAAGTTTTGTGCAAGGGGATTACTCAGGCGAAGAGTCTTGGAAGGGTATCATTCTGGTGAGGTTTTCTGCCAGGGGGTTACTCTGCTGAAGTCTTTTATTGCAAGAGGATTACTCTGGGGAGGAGTTTTCACACAGGAATTACTCTAGGAAGTTTTGTGCAAGGGGATTTCTCAGGTGAAGTCTTGGAAGGGTATCATTCTGGTGAGGTTTTCTGCCAGGGGATACTCTGCTGAAGTCTTTTTTGCAAGAGGATTACTCTGGGGAGGAGATTTCACACAGGGATTACTCTGGTCAGTTTTGTGCAAGAGGATTACTCAGGCGAAGAGTATTGGAAAGGTTTCATTCTGGTGAGGTTACTCTGCTGAAGTCTTTTTTGCAAGAGGATTACTCTGGGGAGGAGTTTTCACACATTGATTACTCTGGTAAGTATTGTGCAAAGGGATTACTCAGGGGAAATGCCTTGGAAGGGTATCATTCTGGTGAGGTTTCCTGCCAGGGGATTACTCTGCTGAAGTCTTTTTTGCAAGAGGATTACTCTGGGGAGGAGTTTTCACACAGGGATTACTCTGGTAAGAATTGTTCAAGTGGATTACTCAGGCAAAGAGTCTTGGAAGGGTATCATTCTGGTGCGGTTTTCTGCCAGAGGGTTACTCTGCTGAAGTCTTTTTTGCAAGAGGATTACTCTGGGGAGGAGTATTTAGACAGGGATTACTCTGGTAAGTTTTGTACAAGGGGATTACTCAGGCGAAGAGTCTTGTAAGGGTATCATTCTGGTGAGGTTTTCTGCCAGGGGGTTACTCTGCTGAAGTCTTTTTTGCAAGAGGATTACTCTGGGGAGGAGTTCTCACACAGGGATTACTCTGGTAATTTTTGTGCAAGGGGATTACTCAGGCGAAGAGTCTTGTAAGGTATCATTCTGGTGCAGTTATTTGCCAGGGGGTTACTCTGCTGAAGTCTTTTTTGCAAGAGGATTACTCTTGGGAGGAGTTTTCACACAGGGATTACTCTGGTAAGTTTTGTGCAAGGGGTTTACTCAGGCGAAGAGTCTTGTAAGGGTATCATTCTGGTGAAGTTTTCTGCCAGGGGGTTACTCTGCTGAAGTCTTTTTTGCAAGTGGATTACTCTGGGGAGGAGTTTTCACACAGGGATTACACTGGTAAATTTTGTGCAAGAGTATTACTCAGGCGAAGAGTCTTGGAAGGGTATCATTCTGGTGAGGTTTTCTGCCAGGGGGTTACTCTGCTGAAGTCTTTCTTGCAAGAGGATTACTCTGGGGAGGAGTTCTCACACAGGGATTACTCTGGTAAGTTTTGTGAAAGGGGATTACTCAGGCGAAAAGTCTTGGAAGGGTATCATTCTGGTGAGGTTTTTTGCCAGGGGGTTACTCTGCTGAAGTCTTTTTTGCAAGAGGATTACTCTGGTGAGGAGTTTTCACACAGGGATTACTCTGGTAAGTTTTGTGCAAGGGGATTACTCAGGCTAAGAGTCTTGTAAGGGTATTATTTTGGTGAGGTTTTCTGCCAGGGGGTTACTCTGCTAATGTCTTCTTTGCAAGAGGATTACTCTGGGGAGGAGTTTTCACACAGGGATTACTCTGGTAAGTTTCATTCAAGGGGATTACTCAGGCGAAGAGTCTTGGAAGGGTATCATTCTGGTGCTGTTTTCTGCCAGGGGGTTACTCTGCTGAAGTCTTTTATTGCAAGAGGATTACTCTGGGGAGGAGTTCTCACACAGGAATTACTCTAGGAAGTTTTGTGCAAGGGGATTACTCAGGCGAAGAGTCTTGGAAGGGTATCATTCTGGTGAGGTTTTCTGCCAGGGGCTACTCTGCTGAAGTCTTTTTTGCAAGAGGATTACTCTGGTGAGGAGTTTTCACACAGGGATTACTCTGGTAAGTTTTGTGCAAGAGGATTACTCAGGCGAAGAGTCTTGGAAAGGTATCATTCTGGTGAGGTTTTCTGACAGGGGGTTACCCTGCTGAAGTCTTTTTTGCTAGAGGATTACTCTGGGGAGGAGTTTTCACACATTGATTACTCTGGTAAGTTTTGTGCAAGGGGATTACTCAGGCGAAGAGTCTTGGAAGGGTATCATTCTGGTGAGGTTTTCTGCCAGGGGGTTACTCTGCTGAAGTCTTTTTTGCAAGAGGATTACTCTAGGGAGGAGTTTTCACACAGGGATTACTCTGGTAAGTTTTGTTCAAGGGGATCACTCAGGCAAAGAGTCTTGGAAGGGTATCATTTTTGGTGCCGTTTTCTGCCAGAGGGCTACTCTGCTGAAGTCTTTTTTGCAAGAGGATTACTCTGGGGAGGAGTTTTCACACAGGGATTACTCTGGTAAGTTTTGTGCAAGGGGATTACTCAGGCGAAGAGTCTTGGAAGGTATCACTCTGGTGCAGTTATTTGCCAGGGGTTTACTCTGCTGAAGTCTTTTTTGCAAGATGATTACTCTGGGGAGGAGTTTTAACACAGGGATTACTCTGGTAAGTTTTGTGCAAGGGGATTACTCGGGCGAAGAGTCTTGTTAGGGTATCATTCTGGTGAGGTTTTCTGCCAGGGGGTTACTCTGCTGAAGTCTTTTTTGCAATTGGATTACTCTGGGGAGGAGTTTTCAAACAGGGATTACTCTGGTAAATTTGGTGCAAGAGGATTACTCAGCCGAAGAGTCTTGGAAGGGTATCATTCTGATAAGGTTTTCTGCCAGGGGGTTACTCTGCTGAAGTCTTTTTTGCAAGAGGATTACTCTTGGGAGGAGTTTTCACACAGGGATTACTCTGGTAAGTTTTGTGAAAGGGGATTACTCAGGCAAAGAGTCTTGGAATGGTATCATTCTGGTGAGGTTTTCTGCCAGGGGGTTACTCTGCTGAAGTCTTTTTTGCAAGAGGATTACTCTGGTGAGGAGTTTTCACACAGGGGTTATTCTGGTAAGTTTTGTGCAAGGGGATTACTCAGGCGTAGAGTCTTGGAAGGGTATTATTTTGGTGAGGTTTTCTGCCAGGGGGTTACTCTGCCAATGTCTTTTTTGCAAGAGGATTACTCTGGGGAGGATTTTTCACTCAGGGATTACTCTGGTAAGTTTTGTTCAAGGGAATTACTCAGGCAAAGAGTCTTGGAAGGGTACCATACTGGTGCCTTTTTTCTGCCAGGGGGTTACTCTGCTGAAGTCTTTTTTGCAAGAGGATTACTCGGGTGAGGAGTTTTCACACAGGGATTACTCTGTTAAGTTATGTGCAAGGGGATTACTTAGGCTAAGAGTCTTGTAAGGGTATTATTTTGGTGAGGTTTTCTGCCAGGGGGTTACTCTGCTAATGTCTTCTCTGCAAGAGGATTACTCTGGGGAGGAGTTTTCACACAGGGATTACTCTGGTAAGTTTTATTCAAGGGGATTACTCAGGCGAAGAGTCTTGGAAGGGTACCATTCTGGTGCTGTTTTCTGCCATGGGGGTTACTCTGCTGAAGTCTTTTATTGCAAGAGGATTACTCTGGGGAGGAGTTTTCACACAGGAATTACTCTAGGAAGTTTTGTGCAAGGGGATTACTCAGGCGAAGAGTCTTGGAAGGGTATCATTCTGGTGAAGTTTTCTGCCAGGGGTTACTCTGCTGAAGTCTTTTTTGTAAATGGATTACTCTGGGGATGAGTTTCCACACAGGGATTACACTGGTAAATTTTGTGCAAGAGGATTACTCAGGCGAAGAGTCTTGGAAGGGTATCATTCTGGTGAGGTTTTCTGCCAGGGGGTTACTCTGCTGAAGTCTTTTTTGCAAGAGGATTATTTTGGGGAGGAGTTCTCACACAGGGATTACTCTGGTAAGTTTTGTGAAAGGGGATTACTCAGGCAAAGAGTCTTGGAAGATTATCATTCTGGTGCGGTTTTCTGCCAGGGGGTTACTCTGCTGAAGTCTTTTTTGCAAGAGGATTACTCTGATAAGGAGTTTTCACACAAGGATTACTCTGGTAAGTTTTGTGCAAGGGGATTACTCAGGCTAAGAGTCCAGTAAGGGTATTATTTTGGTGAGGTTTTTTGCCAGGGGGTTACTCTGCTAATGTCTTCTTTGCAAGAGGATTACTCTGGGGAGGAGTTTTCACACAGGTATTACTCTGGTAAGTTTTATTCAAGGGGATTACTCAGGCGAAGAGTCTTGGAAGGGTACCATTCTGGTGCTGTTTTCTGCCAGGGGGTTACTCTGCTGAAGTCTTTTATTGCAAGAGGATTACTCTGGGGAGGAGTTTTCACACAGGAATTACTCTAGGAAGTTTTGTGCAAGGGGATTACTCAGGCGAAGAGTCTTGGAAGGGTATCATTCTGGTGAGGTTTTCTGCCAGGGGCTACTCTGCTGAAGTCTTTTTTGCAAGAGGATTACATTGGGGAGGAGTTTCCACACAGAGATTACTCTGGTAAGTTTTGTGCAAGAGGATTACTCAGGCGAAGAGTATTGGAAAGGTTTCATTCTGGTGAGGTTTTCTGCCAGGGGGTTACTGTGCTGAAGTCATTTTTGCAAGAGGATTACTCTGGGGAGGAGTTTTCACACAGGAATTACTCTGGTAAGTTTTATGCAAAGGGATTACTCAGGCGAAGAGTCTTGGAAGGGTATCATTCTGGTGAGGTTGTCTGCCAGGGGGTTACTCTGCTGAAGTCTTTTTTGCAAGAGGATTACTCTGGGGAGGAGTTTTCACACATTGATTACTCTGGTAAGTTTTGTGCAAAGGGATTACTCACGCGAAGAGTCTTGTAAGGGTATCATTCTGGTGAGGTTTTCTGCCAGGGGGTTACTCTGCTGAAGTCTTTTTTGCAAGAGGATTACTCTGGGGAGGAGTTTTCACACAGGGATTACTCTGGTAAGTTTTATTCAAGGGGATTACTTAGGCAAAGAGTCTTGGAAGGGTATCATTCTGGTGCGGTTTTCTGCCAGAGGGTTACTCTGCTGAAGTCTTTTTTGCAAGAGGATTACTCTGGGGAGGAGTTTTTAGACAGGGATTACTCTGGTAAGTTTTGTGCAAGGGGATTACTCAGGCGAAGAGTCTTGTAAGGGTGTCATTCTGGTGAGGTTTTCTGCCAGGGGGTTACTCTGCTGTAGTCTTTTTTGCAAGTGGATTACTCTGGGGAGGAGTTTTCACACAGGGATTACTCTGGTAAATTTTGTGCAAGAGGATTACTCAGGCGAAGAGTCTTGGAAGGGTATCATTCTGGTGAGGTTTTCTGCCAAGGGAGTTACTCTGCTGAAGTCTTTTTTGCAAGAGGATTACTCTGGTGAGGAGTTTTCACACAGGGATTACTTTTTAAGTTTTGTGCAAGGGGATTACTCAGGTGAAGAGTCTTGGAAGGGTATTATTTTGGTGAGGTTTTCTGCCAGGGGGTTACTCTGCTAATGTCTTTTTTGCAATAGGATTACTCTGGGGAGGAGTTTTCACACAGGAATTACTCTAGGAAGTTTTTTGCAAGGGAATTACTCAGGCAAAGAGTCTTGGAAGGGTATCATTCTGGTGAGGTTTTCTGCCAGGGGCTACTCTGCTGAAGTCTTTTTTGCAAGAGGATTACTCTTGGGAGGAGTTTTCACACAGGGATTACTCTGGTAAGTTTTGTGCAAGAGGATTACTCAGGCGAAGAGTCTCTGAAAGGTATCATTCTGTTGAGGTTTTCTGCCAGGGGGTTAGTCTGCTGAAGTCTTTTTTGCTAGAGGATTACTCTGGGGAGGAGTTTTCACATTGATTACTCTGGTAAGTTTTGTGCAAGGGGATTACTCAGGCAAAGAGTCTTGGAAGGGTATCATTCTGGTGAGGTTTTCTGCCAGGGGGTTACTCTGCTGAAGTCTTTTTTGCAAGAGGATTACTCTTGGGAGGAGTTTTCACACAGGGATTACTCTGATAAGTTTTGTGCAAGGGGTTTACTCAGGCGAAGAGTCTTGTAAGGGTATCATTCTGGTGAAGTTTTCTGCCAGGGGGTTACTCTGCTGAAGTCTTTTTTGCAAGTGGATTACTCTGGGGAGGAGTTTTCACACAGGGATTACTCTGGTAAGTTTTGCGCAAGGGGATTACTCAGGCGAAGAGTCTTGGAAGGGTATCATTCTGGTGAGGTTTTCTGCCAGGGGGTTACTCTGCTGAAGTCTTTTATTGCAAGATGATTACTCTGGGGAGGAGTTTTCACACAGGAATTACTCTAGGAAGTTTTGTGCAAGGGGATTACTCAGGTGAAGAGTCTTGGAAGGGTATCATTCTGGTGAGGTTTTCTGCCAGGGGATACTCTGCTGAAGTCTTTTTTGCAAGAGGATTACTCTGGGGAGGAGTTTTCACACAGGGATTAATCTGGTAAGTTTTGTGCAAGAGGATTACTCAGGCGAAGAGTATTGGAAAGGTTTCATTCTGGTGAGGTTAATCTGCTGAAGTCTTTTTTGCAAGAGGATTACTCTGGGGGAGGAGTTTTCACACATTGATTACTCTGGTAAGTTTTGTGCAAAGGGATTACTCACGCGAAGAGTCTTGGAAGGGTATCATTCTGGTGAGGTTTTCTGCCAGGGGATTACTCTACTGAAGTCTTTTTAGCAAGAGGATTACTCTGGGGAGGAGTTTTCACACAGGGATTACTCTGGTAAGTTTTGTTCAAGGGGATTACTCAGGCAAAGAGTCTTTGAAGGGTATCATTCTGGTGCGGTTTTCTGCCAGAGGGTTACTCTGCTGAAGTCTTTTTTGCAAGAGGATTACTCTGGGGAGGAGTTTTTAGACAGGGATTACTCTGGTAAGTTTTGTGCAAGGGGATTACTCAGGCGAAGAGTCTTGTAAGGGTATCATTCTGGTGAGGTTTTCTGCCAGGGGGTTACTCTGCTGAAGTCTTTTTTGCAAGTGGATTACTCTGGGGAGGAGTTTTTAGACAGGGATTACTCTGGTAAATTTTGTGCAAGAGGATTACTCAGGCGAAGAGTCTTGGAAGGGTATCATTCTGGTTCGGTTTTCTGCCAGGGGGTTACTCTGCTGAAGTCTTTTTTGCAAGAGGATTACTCTGGGGAGGAGTTTTCACACAGGGATTACTCTGGTAAGTTTTGTGAAAGGGGATTACTCAGGCGAAGAGTCTTGGAAGGGTATCATTCTGGTGAGGTTTTCTGCCAAGGGGGTTACTCTGCTGAAGTCTTTTTTGCAAGAGGATTACTCTGGTGAGGAGTTTTCACACAGGAATTACTCTGGTAAGTTTTGTGCAAGGGGATTACTCAGGCTAAGAGTCTTGGAAGGGTATTATTTTGGTGAGGTATTCTGCCAGGGGGTTACTCTGCTAATGTCTTTTTTGCAAGAGGATTACTCTGGGGAGGAGTTTTCACACAGGGATTACTCTGGTAAGTTTTGTGCAAGGGGATTACTCAGGCGAAGAGTCTTGGAAGGGTATTATTCTGGTGAGAATTTCTGCCAGGGGGTTACTCTGCTGAAGTCTTTTATTGCAAGTGGATTACTCTGGAGAGGAGTTTTCACACAGGAATTACTCTAGGAAGTTTTGTGCAAGGGAATTACCCAGGTGAAGAGTCTTGGAAGGGTATCATTCTGGTGAAGTTTTCTGCCAGGGGCTACTCTGCTGAAGTCTTTTTTGCAAGAGGATTACTCTGGTGAGGAGTTTTCACACAGGGATTACTCTGGTAAGTTTTGTGCAAGAGGATTACTCAGGCGAAGAGTCTTGGAAAGGTATCATTCTGGTGAGGTTTTCTTCCAGGGGTTACTCTGCTGAAGTCTTTTTTGCTAGAGGATTACTCTGTGGAGGAGTTTTCACACATTGATTACTCTGGTAAGTTTTGTGCAAGGGGATTACTCAGGCGAAGAGTCTTGGAAGGGTATCATTCTGGTGAGTTTTTTTGCCAGGGGGTTACTCTGCTGAAGTCTTTTTTGCAAGAGGATTACTCTGGGGAGGAGTTTTCACACAGGGATTACTCTGGTAAGTTTTGTTCAAGGGGATTACTCAGGCAAAGAGTCTTGGAAGGGTATCATTCTGGTGCGGTTTTCTGCCAGAGGGTTACTCTGCTGAAGTCTTTTTTGCAAGAGGATTACTCTGGGGAGGAGTTTTCACACAATGATTACTCTGGTAAGGTTTGTGCAAGGGGATTAATCAGGCGAAGAGTCTTGGAAGGGTATCATTCTGGTGAGGTTTTCTGCCAGAGGGTTACTCTGCTGAAGTCTTTTTTGCAAGAGGATTACTCTGGAAGGAGTTTTCACACAGGGATTACTCTGGTAAGTTTGGTTCAAGGGGATTACTCAGGCAAAGAGTCTTGGAAGGGTATCATTCTGGTGTGGTTTTCTGCAAGAGGGTTACTCTGCTGAAGTCTTTTTTGCAAGAGGATTACTCTGGGGAGGAGTTTTCACACAGGGATTACTCTGGTAATTTTTGTGCAAGGGGATTACTCAGGCGAAGAGTCTTGTAAGGTATCATTCTGGTGCAGTTATTTGCCAGGGGGTTACTCTGCTGAAGTCTTCTTTGCAAGAGGATTACTCTTGGGAGGAGTTTTCACACAGGGATTACTCTGGTAAGTTTTGTGCAAGGGGTTTACTCAGGCGAAGAGTCTTGTAAGGGTATCATTCTGGTGAAGTTTTCTGCCAGGGGGTTACTCTGCTGAAGTCTTTTTTGCAAGTGGATTACTCTGCGGAGGAGTTTTCACACAGGGATTACACTGGTAAATTTTGTGCAAGAGTATTACTCAGGCGAAGAGTCTTGGAAGGGTATCATTCTGGTGAGGTTTTCTGCCAGGGGATTACTCTGCTGAAGTCTTTCTTGCAAGAGGATTACTCTGGGGAGGAGTTCTCACACAGGGATTACTCTGGTAAGTTTTGTGAAAGGGGATTACTCAGGCGAAGAGTCTTGGAAGGGTATCATTCTGGTGAGGTTTTTTGCCAGGGGGTTACTCTGCTGAAGTCTTTTTTGCAAGAGGATTACTCTGGTGAAGAGTTTTCACACAGGGATTACTCTGGTAAGTTTTGTGCAAGGGGATTACTCAGGCTAAGAGTCTTGTAAGGGTATTATTTTGGTGAGGTTTTCTGCCAGGGGGTTACTCTGCTAATGTCTTCTTTGCAAGAGGATTACTCTGGGGAGGAGTTTTCACACAGGGATTACTCTGGTAAGTTTCATTCAAGGGGATTACTCAGGCGAAGAGTCTTGGAAGGGTACCATTCTGGTGCTGTTTTCTGCCAGGGGGTTACTCTGCTGAAGTCTTTTATTGCAAGAGGATTACTCTGGGGAGGAGTTTTCACACAGGAATTACTCTAGGAAGTTTTGTGCAAGGGGATTACTCAGGCGAAGAGTCTTGGAAGGGTATCATTCTGGTGAGGTTTTCTGCCAGGGGCTACTCTGCTGAAGTCTTTTTTGCAAGAGGATTACTCTGGGGAGGAGTTTTCACACAGGGATTACTCTGGTAAGTTTTGTGCAAGAGGATTACTCAGGCGAAGAGTCTTGGAAAGGTATCATTCTGGTGAGGTTTTCTGCCAGGGGGTTACCCTGCTGAAGTCTTTTTTGCTAGAGGATTACTCTGGGGAGGAGTTTTCACACATTGATTACTCTGGTAAGTTTTGTGCAAGGGGATTACTCAAGCGAAGAGTCTTGGAAGGGTATCATTCTGGTGAGGTTTTCTGCCAGGGGGTTACTCTGCTGAAGTCTTTTTTGCAAGAGGATTACTCTAGGGAGGAGTTTTCACACAGGGATTACTCTGGTAAGTTTTGTTCAAGGGGATTACTCAGGCAAAGAGTCTTGGAAGGGTATCATTTGTGGTGCCGTTTTCTGCCAGAGGGCTACTCTGCTGAAGTCTTTTTTGCAAGAGGATTACTCTGGGGAGGAGTTTTCACACAGGGATTACTCTGGTAAGTTTTGTGCAAGGGGATTACTCAGGCGAAGAGTCTCTGAATGTATCACTCTGGTGCAGTTATTTGCCAGGGGTTTACTCTGCTGAAGTCTTTTTTGCAAGAGGATTACTCTGGGGAGGAGTTTCAACACAGGGATTACTCTGGTAAGTTTTGTGCAAGGGGATTACTCGGGCGAAGAGTCTTGTTAGGGTATCATTCTGGTGAGGTTATCTGCCAGGGGGTTACTCTGCTGAAGTCTTTTTTGCAATTGGATTACTCTGGGGAGGAGTTTTCAAACAGGGATTACTCTGGTAAATTTGGTGCAAGAGGATTACTCAGCCGAAGAGTCTTGGAAGGGTGTAATTCTGATAAGGTTTTCTGCCAGGGGGTTACTCTGCTGAAGTCTTTTTTGCAAGAGGATTACTCTGGGGAGGAGTTTTCACACAGGGATTACTCTGGTAAGTTTTGTGAAAGGGGATTACTCAGGCAAAGAGTCTTGGAAGGGTATCATTCTGGTGAGGTTTTCTGCCAGGGGGTTACTCTGCTGAAGTCTTTTTTGCAAGAGGATTACTCTGGTGAGGAGTTTTCACACAGGGATTATTCTGGTAAGTTTTGTGCAAGGGGATTACTCAGGCGTAGAGTCTTGGAAGGGTATTATTTTGGTGAGGTTTTCTGCCAGGGAGTTACTCTGCCAATGTCTTTTTTGCAAGAGGATTACTCTGGGGAGGAGTTTTCACTCAGGGATTACTCTGGTAAGTTTTGTTCAAGGGAATTACTCAGGCAAAGAGTCTTGGAAGGGTACCATACTGGTGCTGTTTTCTGCCAGGGGGTTACTCTGCTGAAGTCTTTTTTGCAAGAGGATTACTCTTGGGAGGAGTTTTCACACAAGGATTACTCTGGTAAGTTTTGTTCAAGGAGATTACTCAGGAGAAGAGTCTTGGAAGGGTATCATTCTGGTGAGGTTTTCTGCCAGGGGGTTACTCTGCTGAAGTCTTTTTTGCAAGAGGATTACTCGGGTGAGGAGTTTTCACACAGGGATTACTCTGTTAAGTTTTGTGCAAGGGGATTACTTAGGCTAAGAGTCTTGGAAGGGTATCATTCTGGTGCGGTTTTCTGCCAGAGAGTTACTCTGCTGAAGTCTTTTTTGCAAGAGGATTACTCTGGGGAGGAGTTTTCACACATTGATTACTCTGGTAAGGTTTGTGCAAGGGGATTAATCAGGCGAAGAGTCTTGGAAGGGTATCATTCTGGTGCGGTTTTCTGCCAGGGGTTACTCTGCTGAAGTCTTTTTTGCAAGAGGATTACTCTGGGGAGGAGTTTTCACACAGGGATTACTCTGGTAAGTTTTGTGCAAGGGGATTACTCAGGCGAAGAGTCTTGTAAGGGTGTCATTCTGGTGAGGTTTTCTGCCAGGGGGTTACTCTGCTGAAGTCTTTTTTGCAAGTGGATTACTCTGGGGAGGAGTTTTCACACAGGGATTACTCTGGTAAATTTTGTGCAAGAGGATTACTCAGGCGAAGAGTCTTGGAAGGGTATCATTCTGGTGAGGTTTTCTGCCAGGGGGTTACTCTGCTGAAGTCTTTTTTGCAAGAGGATTACTCTGGGGAGGAGTTTTCACACAGGGATTACTCTGGTAAGTTTTGTGCAAGGGGATTACTCAGGCGAAGAGTCTTGGAAGGGTATCATTCTGGTGAGGTTTTCTGCCAGGGGGTTACTCTGCTGAAGTCTTTTTTGCAAGAGGATTACTCTGGGGAGGAGTTTTCACACAGGGATTACTCTGGTAAGTTTTTTGCAAGGGATTACTCAGGCAAAGAGTCTTGGAAGGGTATCATTCTGGTGAGGTTTTCTGCCAGGGGGTTACTCTGCTGAAGTCTTTTTTGCAAGAGGATTACTCTGGGGAGGAGTTTTCACACAGGGATTACTCTGGTAAGTTTTGTGCAAGAGGATTACTCAGGCGAAGAGTCTTGAAGGTATCATTCTGGTGAGGTTTTCTGCCAGGGGGTTACTCTGCTGAAGTCTTTTTTGCAAGAGGATTACTCTGGGGAGGAGTTTTCACACATTGATTACTCTGGTAAGTTTTGTGCAAGGGGATTACTCAGGCGAAGAGTCTTGGAAGGGTATCATTCTGGTGAGGTTTTCTGCCAGGGGGTTACTCTGCTGAAGTCTTTTTTGCAAGAGGATTACTCTGGGAGGAGTTTTCACACAGGGATTACTCTGGTAAGTTTTGTGCAAGGGGATTACTCAGGCGAAGAGTCTTGGTAAGGGTATCATTCTGGTGAGGTTTTCTGCCAGGGGGTTACTCTGCTGAAGTCTTTTTTGCAAGAGGATTACTCTGGGGAGGAGTTTTCACACAGGGATTACTCTGGTAAGTTTTGTGCAAGGGGATTACTCAGGCGAAGAGTCTTGGAAGGGTATCATTCTGGTGAGGTTTTCTGCCAGGGGGTTACTCTGCTGAAGTCTTTTTTGCAAGAGGATTACTCTGGGGAGGAGTTTTCACACAGGGATTACTCTGGTAAGTTTTGTGCAAGGGGATTACTCAGGCAAAGAGTCTTGGAAGGGTATCATTCTGGTGAGGTTTTCTGCCAGGGGATACTCTGCTGAAGTCTTTTTTGCAAGAGGATTACTCTGGGGAGGAGTTTTCACACAGGGATTACTCTGGTAAGTTTTGTGCAAGGGGATTACTCAGGCGAAGAGTCTTGGAAGGTATCATTCTGGTGGTTATTTGCCAGGGGTTACTCTGCTGAAGTCTTTTTTGCAAGAGGATTACTCTGGGGAGGAGTTTTCACACAGGGATTACTCTGGTAAGTTTTGTGCAAGGGGATTACTCGCGAAGAGTCTTGGAAGGGTATCATTCTGGTGAGGTTTTCTGCCAGGGGGTTACTCTGCTGAAGTCTTTTTTGCAAGAGGATTACTCTGGGGAGGAGTTTTCACACAGGGATTACTCTGGTAAGTTTTGTGCAAGGGGATTACTCAGGCGAAGAGTCTTGGAAGGGTATCATTCTGGTGCGGTTTTCTGCCAGGGGTTACTCTGCTGAAGTCTTTTTTGCAAGAGGATTACTCTGGGGAGGAGTTTTCACACAGGGATTACTCTGGTAAGTTTTGTGCAAGGGGATTACTCAGGCGAAGAGTCTTGGAAGGGTATCATTCTGGTGAGGTTTTCTGCCAGGGGGTTACTCTGCTGAAGTCTTTTTTGCAAGAGGATTACTCTGGGGAGGAGTTTTCACACAGGGATTACTCTGGTAAGTTTTGTGCAAGGGATTACTCAGGCGAAGAGTCTTGGAAGGGTATCATTCTGGTGAGGTTTTCTGCCAGGGGGTTACTCTGCTGAAGTCTTTTTTGCAAGAGGATTACTCTGGGGAGGAGTTTTCACACAGGGATTACTCTGGTAAGTTTTGTCAAGGGATTACTCAGGCGAAGAGTCTTGGAAGGGTATCATTCTGGTGAGGTTTTCTGCCAGGGGGTTACTCTGCTGAAGTCTTTTTTGCAAGAGGATTACTCTGGGGAGGAGTTTTCACACAGGATTACTCTGGTAAGTTTTGTGCAAGGGGATTACTCAGGCGAAGAGTCTTGGAAGGGTATCATTCTGGTGAGGTTTTCTGCCAGGGGGTTACTCTGCTGAAGTCTTTTTTGCAAGAGGATTACTCTGGGGAGGAGTTTTCACACAGGGATTACTCTGGTAAGTTTTGTGCAAGGGGATTACTCAGGCGAAGAGTCTTGGAAGGGTATTATTCTGGTGAGGTTTTCTGCCAGGGGGTTACTCTGCTGAAGTCTTTTTTGCAAGAGGATTACTCTGGGGAGGAGTTTTCACACAGGGATTACTCTGGTAAGTTTTTGTGCAAGGGGATTACTCAGGCGAAGAGTCTTGGAAGGGTATCATTCTGGTGCTGTTTTCTGCCAGGGGGTTACTCTGCTGAAGTCTTTTTTGCAAGAGGATTACTCTGGGGAGGAGTTTTCACACAGGGATTACTCTGGTAAGTTTTGTGCAAGGGGATTACTCAGGCGAAGAGTCTTGGAAGGGTATCATTCTGGTGAGGTTTTCTGCCAGGGGTTACTCTGCTGAAGTCTTTTTTGTGAGAGGATTACTCTGGGGAGGAGTTTTCACACAGGGATTACTCTGGTAAGTTTTGTGCAAGGGATTACTCAGGCGAAGAGTCTTGGAAGGGTATCATTCTGGTGAGGTTTTCTGCCAGGGGGTTACTCTGCTGAAGTCTTTTTTGCAAGAGGATTACTCTGGGGAGGAGTTTTCACACAGGGATTACTCTGGTAAGTTTTGTCAAGGGGATTACTCAGGCAAAGAGTCTTGGAAGGGTATCATTCTGGTGCGGTTTTCTGCCAGGGGGTTACTCTGCTGAAGTCTTTTTTGCAAGAGGATTACTCTGGGGAGGAGTTTTCACACAAGGATTACTCTGGTAAGGTTTGTGCAAGGGGATTAATCAGGCGAAGAGTCTTGGAAGGGTATCATTCTGGTGAGGTTTTCTGCCAGAGGGTTACTCTGCTGAAGTCTTTTTTGCAAGAGGATTACTCTGGAAGGAGTTTTCACACAGGGATTACTCTGGTAAGTTTGGTTCAAGGGGATTACTCAGGCAAAGAGTCTTGGAAGGGTATCATTCTGGTGTGGTTTTCTGCCAGAGGGTTACTCTGCTGAAGTCTTTTTTGCAAGAGGATTACTCTGGGGAGGAGTTTTCACACAGGGATTACTCTGGTAATTTTTGTGCAAGGGGATTACTCAGGCGAAGAGTCTTGTAAGGTATCATTCTGGTGCAGTTATTTGCCAGGGGGTTACTCTGCTGAAGTCTTTTTTGCAAGAGGATTACTCTTGGGAGGAGTTTTCACACAGGGATTACTCTGGTAAGTTTTGTGCAAGGGGTTTACTCAGGCGAAGAGTCTTGTAAGGGTATCATTCTGGTGAAGTTTTCTGCCAGGGGGTTACTCTGCTGAAGTCTTTTTTGCAAGTGGATTACTCTGGGGAGGAGTTTTCACACAGGGATTACACTGGTAAATTTTGTGCAAGAGTATTACTCAGGCGAAGAGTCTTGGAAGGGTATCATTCTGGTGAGGTTTTCTGCCAGGGGGTTACTCTGCTGAAGTCTTTCTTGCAAGAGGATTACTCTGGGGAGGAGTTTTCACACAGGGATTACTCTGGTAAGTTTTGTGAAAGGGGATTACTCAGGCGAAGAGTCTTGGAAGGGTATCATTCTGGTGAGGTTTTTTGCCAGGGGGTTACTCTGCTGAAGTCTTTTTTGCAAGAGGATTACTCTGGTGAAAGTTTTCACACAGGGATTACTCTGGTAAGTTTTGTGCAAGGGGATTACTCAGGCTAAGAGTCTTGTAAGGGTATTATTTTGGTGAGGTTTTCTGCCAGGGGGTTACTCTGCTAATGTCTTCTTTGCAAGAGGATTACTCTGGGGAGGAGTTTCACACAGGGATTACTCTGGTAAGTTTCATTCAAGGGGATTACTCAGGCGAAGAGTCTTGGAAGGGTACCATTCTGGTGCTGTTTTCTGCCAGGGGGTTACTCTGCTGAAGTCTTTTATTGCAAGAGGATTACTCTGGGGAGGAGTTTTCACACAGGAATTACTCTAGGAAGTTTTGTGCAAGGGGATTACTCAGGCGAAGAGTCTTGGAAGGGTATCATTCTGGTGAGGTTTTCTGCCAGGGGCTACTCTGCTGAAGTCTTTTTTGCAAGAGGATTACTCTGGGGAGGAGTTTTCACACAGGGATTACTCTGGTAAGTTTTGTGCAAGAGGATTACTCAGGCGAAGAGTCTTGGAAAGGTATCATTCTGGTGAGGTTTTCTGCCAGGGGGTTACCCTGCTGAAGTCTTTTTTGCTAGAGGATTACTCTGGGGAGGAGTTTTCACACATTGATTACTCTGGTAAGTTTTGTGCAAGGGGATTACTCAAGCGAAGAGTCTTGGAAGG
The DNA here is from genome assembly GCF_036898095.1 of Palaemon carinicauda. NCBI lineage: Eukaryota > Metazoa > Arthropoda > Malacostraca > Decapoda > Palaemonidae > Palaemon > Palaemon carinicauda. Next base: position 141,602,290 of record NC_090738.1, on the reverse strand, counting down.
GTATCATTCTGGTGAGGTTTTCTGCCAGGGGGTTACTCTGCTGAAGTCTTTTTTGCAAGAGGATTACTCTAGGGAGGAGTTTTCACACAGGGATTACTCTGGTAAGTTTTGTTCAAGGGGATTACTCAGGCAAAGAGTCTTGGAAGGGTATCATTTGTGGTGCCGTTTTCTGCCAGAGGGCTACTCTGCTGAAGTCTTTTTTGCAAGAGGATTACTCTGGGGAGGAGTTTTCACACAGGGATTACTCTGGTAAGTTTTGTGCAAGGGGATTACTCAGGCGAAGAGTCTTGGAAGGGTATCACTCTGGTGCAGTTATTTGCCAGGGGTTTACTCTGCTGAAGTCTTTTTTGCAAGAGGATTACTCTGGGGAGGAGTTTCAACACAGGGATTACTCTGGTAAGTTTTGTGCAAGGGGATTACTCGGGCGAAGAGTCTTGTTAGGGTATCATTCTGGTGAGGTTTTCTGCCAGGGGGTTACTCTGCTGAAGTCTTTTTTGCAATTGGATTACTCTGGGGAGGAGTTTTCAAACAGGGATTACTCTGGTAAATTTGGTGCAAGAGGATTACTCAGCCGAAGAGTCTTGGAAGGGTGTCATTCTGATAAGGTTTTCTGCCAGGGGGTTACTCTGCTGAAGTCTTTTTTGCAAGAGGATTACTCTGGGGAGGAGTTTTCACACAGGGATTACTCTGGTAAGTTTTGTGAAAGGGGATTACTCAGGCAAAGAGTCTTGGAAGGGTATCATTCTGGTGAGGTTTTCTGCCAGGGGGTTACTCTGCTGAAGTCTTTTTTGCAAGAGGATTACTCTGGTGAGGAGTTTTCACACAGGGATTATTCTGGTAAGTTTTGTTCAAGGGGATTACTCAGGCGTAGAGTCTTGGAAGGGTATTATTTTGGTGAGGTTTTCTGCCAGGGGGTTACTCTGCCAATGTCTTTTTTGCAAGAGGATTACTCTGGGGAGGAGTTTTCACTCAGGGATTACTCTGGTAAGTTTTGTTCAAGGGAATTACTCAGGCAAAGAGTCTTGGAAGGGTACCATACTGGTGCTGTTTTCTGCCAGGGGGTTACTCTGCTGAAGTCTTTTTTGCAAGAGGATTACTCTGGGGAGGAGTTTTCACACAAGGATTACTCTGGTAAGTTTTGTTCAAGGAGATTACTCAGGCGAAGAGTCTTGGAAGGGTATCATTCTGGTGAGGTTTTCTGCCAGGGGGTTACTCTGCTGAAGTCTTTTTTGCAAGAGGATTACTCGGGTGAGGAGTTTTCACACAGGGATTACTCTGTTAAGTTTTGTGCAAGGGGATTACTCAGGCTAAGAGTCTTGGAAGGGTATCATTCTGGTGAGGTTTTCTGCCAGGGGGTTACTCTGCTGAAGTCTTTTTTGCAAGAGGATTACTCTGGGGAGGAGTTTTCACACAGGGATTACTCTGGTAAGTTTTTGTGCAAGGGGATTACTCAGGCGAAGAGTCTTGGAAGGGTATCATTCTGGTGCTGTTTTCTGCCAGGGGGTTACTCTGCTGAAGTCTTTTTTGCAAGAGGATTACTCTGGGGAGGAGTTTTCACACAGGGATTACTCTGGTAAGTTTTGTGCAAGGGGATTACTCAGGCGAAGAGTCTTGGAAGGGTATCATTCTGGTGAGTTTTCTGCCAGGGGGTTACTCTGCTGAAGTCTTTTTTGCAAGTGGATTACTCGGGGAGGAGTTTTCACACAGGGATTACTCTGGTAATTTTGTGCAAGGGATTACTCAGGCGAAGAGTCTTGGAAGGGTATCATTCTGGTGAGGTTTTCTGCCAGGGGGTTACTCTGCTGAAGTCTTTTTTGCAAGAGGATTACTCTGGGGAGGAGTTTTCACACAGGGATTACTCTGGTAAGTTTTGTGAAAGGGGATTACTCAGGCGAAGAGTCTTGGAAGGGTATCATTCTGGTGAGGTTTTCTGCCAGGGGGTTACTCTGCTGAAGTCTTTTTTGCAAGAGGATTACTCTGAGGAGTTTTCACACAGGGATTACTCTGGTAAGTTTTGTGCAAGGGGATTACTCAGGCTAAGAGTCTTAAGGGTATTATTTTGGTGAGGTTTTCTGCCAGGGGGTTACTCTGCTAATGTCTTTTTGCAAGAGGATTACTCTGGGGAGGAGTTTTCACACAGGGATTACTCTGGTAAGTTTTTCAAGGGGATTACTCAGGCGAAGAGTCTTGGAAGGGTACCATTCTGGTGCTGTTTTCTGCCAGGGGGTTACTCTGCTGAAGTCTTTTATTGCAAGAGGATTACTCTGGGGAGGAGTTTTCACACAGGAATTACTCTGGTAAGTTTTGTGCAAGGGGATTACTCAGGCGAAGAGTCTTGGAAGGGTATCATTCTGGTGAGGTTTTCTGCCAGGGGCTACTCTGCTGAAGTCTTTTTTGCAAGAGGATTACTCTGGGGAGGAGTTTTCACACAGGGATTACTCTGGTAAGTTTTGTGCAAGAGGATTACTCAGGCGAAGAGTCTTGGAAGGGTATCATTCTGGTGAGGTTTTCTGCCAGGGGGTTACTCTGCTGAAGTCTTTTTTGCAAGAGGATTACTCTGGGGAGGAGTTTTCACACAGGGATTACTCTGGTAAGTTTTGTGCAAGGGGATTACTCAGGCGAAGAGTCTTGGAAGGGTATCATTCTGGTGAGGTTTTCTGCCAGGGGGTTACTCTGCTGAAGTCTTTTTTGCAAGAGGATTACTCTGGGGAGGAGTTTTCACACAGGGATTACTCTGGTAAGTTTTGTGCAAGGGATTACTCAGGCGAAGAGTCTTGGAAGGGTATCATTCTGGTGAGGTTTTCTGCCAGGGGGTTACTCTGCTGAAGTCTTTTTTGCAAGAGGATTACTCTGGGGAGGAGTTTTCACACAGGGATTACTCTGGTAAGTTTTGTGCAAGGGGATTACTCAGGCGAAGAGTCTTGGAAGGGTATCATTCTGGTGCGGTTTTCTGCCAGGGGTTACTCTGCTGAAGTCTTTTTTGCAAGAGGATTACTCTGGGGAGGAGTTTTCACACAGGGATTACTCTGGTAAGTTTTGTGCAAGGGGATTACTCAGGCGAAGAGTCTTGGAAGGGTATCATTCTGGTGAGGTTTTCTGCCAGGGGGTTACTCTGCTGAAGTCTTTTTTGCAAGAGGATTACTCTGGGGAGGAGTTTTCACACAGGGATTACTCTGGTAAAGTTTTGTGCAAGGGGATTACTCAGGCGAAGAGTCTTGGAAGGGTATCATTCTGGTGAGGTTTTCTGCCAGGGGGTTACTCTGCTGAAGTCTTTTTTGCAAGAGGATTACTCTGGGGAGGAGTTTTCACACAGGGATTACTCTGGTAAGTTTTGTGCAAGGGGATTACTCAGGCAAGAGTCTTGGAAGGGTATCATTCTGGTGAGGTTTTCTGCCAGGGGGTTACTCTGCTGAAGTCTTTTTTGCAAGAGGATTACTCTGGGGAGGAGTTTTCACACAGGGATTACTCTGGTAAGTTTTGTGCAAGGGGATTACTCAGGCGAAGAGTCTTGGAAGGGTATCATTCTGGTGAGGTTTTCTGCCAGGGGGTTACTCTGCTGAAGTCTTTTTTGCAAGAGGATTACTCTGGGGAGGAGTTTTCACACAGGGATTACTCTGGTAAGTTTTGTGCAAGAGGATTACTCAGGCGAAGAGTCTTGGAAGGGTATCATTCTGGTGAGGTTTTCTGCCAGGGGGTTACTCTGCTGAAGTCTTTTTTGCAAGAGGATTACTCTGGGGAGGAGTTTTCACACAGGGATTACTCTGGTAAGTTTTGTGCAAGGGGATTACTCAGGCGAAGAGTCTTGGAAGGGTATCATTCTGGTGAGGTTTTCTGCCAGGGGGTTACTCTGCTGAAGTCTTTTTTGCAAGAGGATTACTCTGGGGAGGAGTTTTCACACAGGGATTACTCTGGTAAGTTTTGTGCAAGGGGATTACTCAGGCGAAGAGTCTTGGAAGGGTATCATTCTGGTGAGGTTTTCTGCCAGGGGGTTACTCTGCTGAAGTCTTTTTTGCAAGAGGATTACTCTGGGGAGGAGTTTTCACACAGGGATTACTCTGGTAAGTTTTGTGCAAGGGGATTACTCAGGCGAAGAGTCTTGGAAGGGTATCATTCTGGTGAGGTTACTCTGCTGAAGTCTTTTTTGCAAGAGGATTACTCTGGGGAGGAGTTTTCACACATTGATTACTCTGGTAAGTTTTGTGCAAGGGATTACTCAGGCGAAGAGTCTTGGAAGGGTATCATTCTGGTGAGGTTTTCTGCCAGGGGGTTACTCTGCTGAAGTCTTTTTTGCAAGAGGATTACTCTGGGGAGGAGTTTTCACACAGGGATTACTCTGGTAAGTTTTGTTCAAGGGGATTACTCAGGCAAAGAGTCTTGGAAGGGTATCATTCTGGTGAGGTTTTCTGCCAGAGGGTTACTCTGCTGAAGTCTTTTTTGCAAGAGGATTACTCTGGGGAGGAGTTTTCACACAGGGATTACTCTGGTAAGTTTTGTGCAAGGGGATTACTCAGGCGAAGAGTCTTGGAAGGGTATCATTCTGGTGAGGTTTTCTGCCAGGGGGTTACTCTGCTGAAGTCTTTTTTGCAAGAGGATTACTCTGGGGAGGAGTTTTCACACAGGGATTACTCTGGTAAGTTTTGTGCAAGGGATTACTCAGGCGAAGAGTCTTGGAAGGGTATCATTCTGGTGAGGTTTTCTGCCAGGGGGTTACTCTGCTGAAGTCTTTTTTGCAAGAGGATTACTCTGGGGAGGAGTTTTCACACAGGGATTACTCTGGTAAGTTTTGTGCAAGGGGATTACTCAGGCGAAGAGTCTTGGAAGGGTATCATTCTGGTGAGGTTTTCTGCCAGGGGGTTACTCTGCTGAAGTCTTTTTTGCAAGAGGATTACTCTGGGGAGGAGTTTTCACACAGGGATTACTCTGGTAAGTTTTGTGCAAGGGGATTACTCAGGCGAAGAGTCTTGGAAGGGTATCATTCTGGTGAGGTTTTCTGCCAGGGGGTTACTCTGCTGAAGTCTTTTTTGCAAGAGGATTACTCTGGGGAGGAGTTTTCACACAGGGATTACTCTGGTAAGTTTTGTGCAAGGGATTACTCAGGCGAAGAGTCTTGGAAGGGTATCATTCTGGTGAGGTTTTCTGCCAGGGGGTTACTCTGCTGAAGTCTTTTTTGCAAGAGGATTACTCTGGGGAGGAGTTTTCACACAGGGATTACTCTGGTAAGTTTTGTGCAAGGGATTACTCAGGCGAAGAGTCTTGGAAGGGTATCATTCTGGTGAGGTTTTCTGCCAGGGGGTTACTCTGCTGAAGTCTTTTTTGCAAGAGGATTACTCTGGGGAGGAGTTTTCACACAGGGATTACTCTGGTAAGTTTTGTGCAAGGGGATTACTCAGGCGAAGAGTCTTGGAAGGGTATCATTCTGGTGAGGTTTTCTGCCAGGGGGTTACTCTGCTGAAGTCTTTTTTGCAAGAGGATTACTCTGGGGAGGAGTTTTCACACAGGGATTACTCTGGTAAGTTTTGTGCAAGGGGATTACTCAGGCAAAGAGTCTTGGAAGGGTATCATTCTGGTGAGGTTTTCTGCCAGGGGGTTACTCTGCTGAAGTCTTTTTTGCAAGAGGATTACTCTGGGGAGGAGTTTTCACACAGGGATTACTCTGGTAAGTTTTGTCAAGGGGATTACTCAGGCAAGAGTCTTGGAAGGGTATCATTCTGGTGAGGTTTTCTGCCAGGGGGTTACTCTGCTGAAGTCTTTTTTGCAAGAGGATTACTCTGGGGAGGAGTTTTCACACAGGGATTACTCTGGTAAGTTTTGTGCAAGGGGATTACTCAGGCGAAGAGTCTTGGAAGGGTATCATTCTGGTGAGGTTTTCTGCCAGGGGGTTACTCTGCTGAAGTCTTTTTTGCAAGAGGATTACTCTGGGGAGGAGTTTTCACACAGGGATTACTCTGGTAAGTTTTGTGCAAGGGATTACTCAGGCGAAGAGTCTTGGAAGGGTATCATTCTGGTGAGGTTTTCTGCCAGGGGGTTACTCTGCTGAAGTCTTTTTTGCAAGAGGATTACTCTGGGGAGGAGTTTTCACACAGGGATTACTCTGGTAAGTTTTGTGCAAGGGGATTACTCAGGCGAAGAGTCTTGGAAGGGTATCATTCTGGTGAGGTTTTCTGCCAGGGGGTTACTCTGCTGAAGTCTTTTTTGCAAGAGGATTACTCTGGGGAGGAGTTTTCACACAGGGATTACTCTGGTAAGTTTTGTGCAAGGGGATTACTCAGGCGAAGAGTCTTGGAAGGGTATCATTCTGGTGAGGTTTTCTGCCAGGGGGTTACTCTGCTGAAGTCTTTTTTGCAAGAGGATTACTCTGGGGAGGAGTTTTCACACAGGGATTACTCTGGTAAGTTTTGTGCAAGGGGATTACTCAGGCGAAGAGTCTTGGAAGGGTATCATTCTGGTGAGGTTTTCTGCCAGGGGGTTACTCTGCTGAAGTCTTTTTTGCAAGAGGATTACTCTGGGGAGGAGTTTTCACACAGGGATTACTCTGGTAAGTTTTGTGCAAGGGGATTACTCAGGCGAAGAGTCTTGGAAGGGTATCATTCTGGTGAGGTTTTCTGCCAGGGGGTTACTCTGCTGAAGTCTTTTTTGCAAGAGGATTACTCTGGGGAGGAGTTTTCACACAGGGATTACTCTGGTAAGTTTTGTTCAAGGGGATTACTCAGGCGAAGAGTCTTGGAAGGGTATTATTCTGGTGAGGTTTTCTGCCAGGGGTTACTCTGCTGAAGTCTTTTTTGCAAGAGGATTACTCTGGGGAGGAGTTTTCACACAGGGATTACTCTGGTAAGTTTTGTGCAAGGGGATTACTCAGGCGAAGAGTCTTGGAAGGGTATCATTCTGGTGAGGTTTTCTGCCAGGGGGTTACTCTGCTGAAGTCTTTTTTGCAAGAGGATTACTCTGGGGAGGAGTTTTCACACAGGGATTACTCTGGTAAGTTTTGTGCAAGGGGATTACTCAGGCGAAGAGTCTTGGAAGGGTATCATTCTGGTGAGGTTTTCTGCCAGGGGGTTACTCTGCTGAAGTCTTTTTTGCAAGAGGATTACTCTGGGGAGGAGTTTTCACACAGGGATTACTCTGGTAAGTTTTGTGCAAGGGGATTACTCAGGCGAAGAGTCTTGGAAGGGTATCATTCTGGTGAGGTTTTCTGCCAGGGGGTTACTCTGCTGAAGTCTTTTTTGCAAGAGGATTACTCTGGGGAGGAGTTTTCACACAGGGATTACTCTGGTAAGTTTTGTGCAAGGGGATTACTCAGGCGAAGAGTCTTGGAAGGGTATCATTCTGGTGAGGTTTTCTGCCAGGGGGTTACTCTGCTGAAGTCTTTTTTGCAAGAGGATTACTCTGGGGAGGAGTTTTCACACAGGGATTACTCTGGTAAGTTTTGTGCAAGGGATTACTCAGGCGAAGAGTCTTGGAAGGGTATCATTCTGGTGAGGTTTTCTGCCAGGGGGTTACTCTGCTGAAGTCTTTTTTGCAAGAGGATTACTCTGGGGAGGAGTTTTCACACAGGGATTACTCTGGTAAGTTTTGTGCAAGGGATTACTCAGGCGAAGAGTCTTGGAAGGGTATCATTCTGGTGAGGTTTTCTGCCAGGGGGTTACTCTGCTGAAGTCTTTTTTGCAAGAGGATTACTCTGGGGAGGAGTTTTCACACAGGGATTACTCTGGTAAGTTTTGTGCAAGGGGATTACTCAGGCGAAGAGTCTTGGAAGGGTATCATTCTGGTGAGGTTTTCTGCCAGGGGGTTACTCTGCTGAAGTCTTTTTTGCAAGAGGATTACTCTGGGGAGGAGTTTTCACACAGGGATTACTCTGGTAAGTTTTGTGCAAGGGGATTACTCAGGCGAAGAGTCTTGGAAGGGTATCATTCTGGTGAGGTTTTCTGCCAGGGGGTTACTCTGCTGAAGTCTTTTTTGCAAGAGGATTACTCTGGGGAGGAGTTTTCACACAGGGATTACTCTGGTAAGTTTTGTTCAAGGGGATTACTCAGGCAAGAGTCTTGGAAGGGTATCATTCTGGTGAGGTTTTCTGCCAGGGGGTTACTCTGCTGAAGTCTTTTTTGCAAGAGGATTACTCTGGGGAGGAGTTTTCACACAGGGATTACTCTGGTAAGTTTTGTGCAAGGGGATTACTCAGGCGAAGAGTCTTGGAAGGGTATTCATTCTGGTGAGGTTTTCTGCCAGGGGGTTACTCTGCTGAAGTCTTTTTTGCAAGAGGATTACTCTGGGGAGGAGTTTTCACACAGGGATTACTCTGGTAAGTTTTGTGCAAGGGATTACTCAGGCGAAGAGTCTTGGAAGGGTATCATTCTGGTGAGGTTTTCTGCCAGGGGGTTACTCTGCTGAAGTCTTTTTTGCAAGAGGATTACTCTGGGGAGGAGTTTTCACACAGGGATTACTCTGGTAAGTTTTGTGCAAGGGGATTACTCAGGCGAAGAGTCTTGGAAGGGTATCATTCTGGTGAGGTTTTCTGCCAGGGGGTTACTCTGCTGAAGTCTTTTTTGCAAGAGGATTACTCTGGGGAGGAGTTTTCACACAGGGATTACTCTGGTAAGTTTTGTGCAAGGGGATTACTCAGGGAAGAGTCTTGGAAGGGTATCATTCTGGTGAGGTTTTCTGCCAGGGGGTTACTCTGCTGAAGTCTTTTTTGCAAGAGGATTACTCTGGGGAGGAGTTTTCACACAGGGATTACTCTGGTAAGTTTTGTGCAAGGGGATTACTCAGGCGAAGAGTCTTGGAAGGGTATCATTCTGGTGAGGTTTTCTGCCAGGGGGTTACTCTGCTGAAGTCTTTTTTGCAAGAGGATTACTCTGGGGAGGAGTTTTCACACAGGGATTACTCTGGTAAGTTTTGTGCAAGGGGATTACTCAGGCGAAGAGTCTTGGAAGGGTATCATTCTGGTGAGGTTTTCTGCCAGGGGGTTACTCTGCTGAAGTCTTTTTTGCAAGAGGATTACTCTGGGGAGGAGTTTTCACACAGGGATTACTCTGGTAAGTTTTGTCAAGGGGATTACTCAGGCAAGAGTCTTGGAAGGGTATCATTCTGGTGAGGTTTTCTGCCAGGGGGTTACTCTGCTGAAGTCTTTTTTGCAAGAGGATTACTCTGGGGAGGAGTTTTCACACAGGGATTACTCTGGTAAGTTTTGTGCAAGGGGATTACTCAGGCGAAGAGTCTTGGAAGGGTATCATTCTGGTGGTTTTCTGCCAGGGGGTTACTCTGCTGAAGTCTTTTTTGCAAGAGGATTACTCTGGGGAGGAGTTTTCACACAGGGATTACTCTGGTAAGTTTTGTGCAAGGGGATTACTCAGGCGAAGAGTCTTGGAAGGGTATCATTCTGGTGAGGTTTTCTGCCAGGGGGTTACTCTGCTGAAGTCTTTTTTGCAAGAGGATTACTCTGGGGAGGAGTTTTCACACAGGGATTACTCTGGTAAGTTTTGTGCAAGGGGATTACTCAGGCGAAGAGTCTTGGAAGGGTATCATTCTGGTGAGGTTTTCTGCCAGGGGGTTACTCTGCTGAAGTCTTTTTTGCAAGAGGATTACTCTGGGGAGGAGTTTTCACACAGGGATTACTCTGGTAAGTTTTGTGCAAGGGGATTACTCAGGCGAAGAGTCTTGGAAGGGTATCATTCTGGTGAGGTTTTCTGCCAGGGGGTTACTCTGCTGAAGTCTTTTTTGCAAGAGGATTACTCTGGGGAGGAGTTTTCACACAGGGATTACTCTGGTAAGTTTTGTGCAAGGGATTACTCAGGCGAAGAGTCTTGGAAGGGTATCATTCTGGTGAGGTTTTCTGCCAGGGGGTTACTCTGCTGAAGTCTTTTTTGCAAGAGGATTACTCTGGGGAGGAGTTTTCACACAGGGATTACTCTGGTAAGTTTTGTGCAAGGGGATTACTCAGGCGAAGAGTCTTGGAAGGGTATCATTCTGGTGAGGTTTTCTGCCAGGGGGTTACTCTGCTGAAGTCTTTTTTGCAAGAGGATTACTCTGGGGAGGAGTTTTCACACAGGGATTACTCTGGTAAGTTTTGTGCAAGGGGATTACTCAGGCGAAGAGTCTTGGAAGGGTATCATTCTGGTGAGGTTTTCTGCCAGGGGGTTACTCTGCTGAAGTCTTTTTTGCAAGAGGATTACTCTGGGGAGGAGTTTTCACACAGGGATTACTCTGGTAAGTTTTGTGCAAGGGGATTACTCAGGCGAAGAGTCTTGGAAGGGTATCATTCTGGTGAGGTTTTCTGCCAGGGGGTTACTCTGCTGAAGTCTTTTTTGCAAGAGGATTACTCTGGGGAGGAGTTTTCACACAGGGATTACTCTGGTAAGTTTTGTTCAAGGGGATTACTCAGGCAAGAGTCTTGGAAGGGTATCATTCTGGTGAGGTTTTCTGCCAGGGGTTACTCTGCTGAAGTCTTTTTTGCAAGAGGATTACTCTGGGGAGGAGTTTTCACACAGGGATTACTCTGGTAAGTTTTGTGCAAGGGGATTACTCAGGCGAAGAGTCTTGGAAGGGTATCATTCTGGTGAGGTTTTCTGCCAGGGGGTTACTCTGCTGAAGTCTTTTTTGCAAGAGGATTACTCTGGGGAGGAGTTTTCACACAGGGATTACTCTGGTAAAGTTTTGTGCAAGAGGATTACTCAGGCGAAGAGTCTTGGAAGGGTATCATTCTGGTGAGGTTTTCTGCCAGGGGGTTACTCTGCTGAAGTCTTTTTTGCAAGAGGATTACTCTGGGGAGGAGTTTTCACACAGGGATTACTCTGGTAAGTTTTGTGCAAGGGGATTACTCAGGCGAAGAGTCTTGGAAGGGTATCATTCTGGTGAGGTTTTCTGCCAGGGGGTTACTCTGCTGAAGTCTTTTTTGCAAGAGGATTACTCTGGGGAGGAGTTTTCACACAGGATTACTCTGGTAAGTTTTGTGCAAGGGGATTACTCAGGCGAAGAGTCTTGGAAGGGTATCATTCTGGTGAGGTTTTCTGCCAGGGGGTTACTCTGCTGAAGTCTTTTTTGCAAGAGGATTACTCTGGGGAGGAGTTTTCACACAGGGATTACTCTGGTAAGTTTTGTGCAAGGGGATTACTCAGGCGAAGAGTCTTGGAAGGGTATCATTCTGGTGAGGTTTTCTGCCAGGGGGTTACTCTGCTGAAGTCTTTTTTGCAAGAGGATTACTCTGGGGAGGAGTTTTCACACAGGGATTACTCTGGTAAGTTTTGTGCAAGGGGATTACTCAGGCGAAGAGTCTTGGAAGGGTATCATTCTGGTGAGGTTTTCTGCCAGGGGGTTACTCTGCTGAAGTCTTTTTTGCAAGAGGATTACTCTGGGGAGGAGTTTTCACACAGGGATTACTCTGGTAAGTTTTGTTCAAGGGGATTACTCAGGCAAGAGTCTTGGAAGGGTATCATTCTGGTGTGGTTTTCTGCCAGAGGGTTACTCTGCTGAAGTCTTTTTTGCAAGAGGATTACTCTGGGGAGGAGTTTTCACACAGGGATTACTCTGGTAAGTTTTGTGCAAGGGGATTACTCAGGCGAAGAGTCTTGTAAGGGTATCATTCTGGTGAGGTTTTCTGCCAGGGGGTTACTCTGCTGAAGTCTTTTTTGCAAGTGGATTACTCTGGGGAGGAGTTTTCACACAGGGATTACTCTGGTAAATTTTGTGCAAGAGGATTACTCAGGCGAAGAGTCTTGGAAGGGTATCATTCTGGTGAGGTTTTCTGCCAGGGGGTTACTCTGCTGAAGTATTTTTTGCAAGAGGATTACTCTGGGGAGGAGTTTCACACAGGGATTACTCTGGTAAGTTTTGTGAAAGGGGATTACTCAGGCGAAGAGTCTTGGAAGGGTATCATTCTGGTGAGGTTTTCTGCCAGGGGGTTACTCTGCTAAGTATTTTTTGCAAGAGGATTACTCTGGTGAGGAGTTTTCACACAGGGATTACTCTGGTAAGTTTTGTGCAAGGGGATTACTCAGGCTAAGAATCTTGGAAGGGTATTATTTTGGTGAGGTTTTCTGCCAGGGGGTTACTCTGCTAAGTCTTTTTTGCAAAAGGATTACTCTGGGGAGGAGTTTTCACAGGGATTACTCTAGGAAGTTTTGTGCAAGGGATTACTCAGGCGAAGAGTCTTGGAAGGGTATCATTCTGGTGAGGTTTTCTAACAGGGGTTACTCTGCTAAAGTCTTTTTTGCAAGAGGATTACTCTGGGGAGGAGTTTTCACACAGGGATTACTCTGGTAAGTTTTGTGCAAGGGATTACTCAGGCGAAGAGTCTTGGAAAGGGTTTCATTCTGGTGAGGTTTTCTGCCAGGGGGTTACTCTGCTGAAGTCTTTTTTGCAAGAGGATTACTCTGGGGAGGAGTTTTCACACAGGGATTACTCTGGTAAGTTTTATGCAAGGGATTACTCAGGCGAAGAGTCTTGGAAGGGTATCCATTTGGTGAGGTTTTCTGCCAGGGGGTTACTCTGCTGAAGTCTTTTTTGCAAGAGGATTACTCTGGGGAGGAGTTTTCACACATTGATTACTCTGGTAAGTTTTGTGCAAGGGATTACTCAGGCGAAAAGTCTTGGAAGGGTATCATTCTGGTGAGGTTTTCTGCCAGGGGTTACTCTGCTGAAGTCTTTTTTGCAAGAGGATTACTCTGGGGAGGAGTTTTCACACAGGGATTACTCTGGTAAGTTTTGTTCAAGGGGATTACTCAGGCAAAGAGTCTTGGAAGGGTATCATTCTGGTGCGGTTTTCTGCCAGAGGGTTACTCTGCTGAAGTCTTTTTTGCAAGAGGATTACTCTGGGGAGGAGTTTTCACACAGGGATTACTCTGGTAAGTTTTGTGCAAGGGGATTACTCAGGCGAAGAGTCTTGAAGGGTGTCATTCTGGTGAGGTTTTCTGCCAGGGGGTTACTCTGCTGAAGTCTTTTTTGCAAGTGGATTACTCTGGGGAGGAGTTTTCACACAGGGATTACTCTGGTAAATTTTGTGCAAGAGGATTACTCAGGCGAAGAGTCTTGGAAGGGTATCATTCTGGTGAGGTTTTCTGCCAGGGGGTTACTCTGCTGAAGTCTTTTTTGCAAGAGGATTACTCTGGGAGGAGTTTTCACACAGGGATTACTCTGGTAAGTTTTGTGCAAGGGGATTACTCAGGCGAAGAGTCTTGGAAGGGTATATTCTGGTGAGGTTTTCTGCCAGGGGGTTACTCTGCTGAAGTCTTTTTTGCAAGAGGATTACTCTGGGGAGGAGTTTTCACACAGGAATTACTCTGGTAAGTTTTGTGCAAGGGAATTACTCAGGCAAAGAGTCTTGGAAGGGTATCATTCTGGTGAGGTTTTCTGCCAGGGGCTACTCCGCTGAAGTCTTTTTTGCTAGAGGATTATTCTTGGGGAGGAGTTTTCACACATTGCTTACTCTGGTAAGTTTTGTGCAAGGGGATTACTCAGGCGAAGAGTCTTGGAAGGGTATCATTCTGGTGAGGTTTTCTGCCAGGGGGTTACTCTGCTGAAGTCTTTTTTGCTAGAGGATTACTCTGGGGAGGAGTTTTCACACAGGGATTACTCTTATAAGTTTTGTTCTAGGGGATTACACAGGCAAAGAGTCTTGGAAGGGTATCATTCTGGTGCGGTTTTCTGCCAGGGGTTACTCTGCTGAAGTCTTTTTTTGCAAGAGGATTACTCTGGGGAGGAGTTTTCACACAGGGATTACTCTGGTAAGTTTAGTTCAAGGGGATTACTCAGGCAAAGTCTTGGAAGGGTATCATTCTGGTGTGGTTTTCTGCCAGAGGGTTACTCTGCTGAAGTCTTTTTTTGCAAGAGGATTACTCTGGAAGGAGTTTTCACACAGGGATTACTCTGGTAAGTTTTGTGCAAGGGGATTACTCAGGCGAAGAGTCTTGGAAGGGTATCATTCTGGTGAGGTTTTCTGCCAGGGGGTTACTCTGCTGAAGTCTTTTTTGCAAGAGGATTACTCTGGGGAGGAGTTTTCACACAGGGATTACTCTGGTAAATTTTGTGCAAGGGATTACTCAGGCGAAGAGTCTTGGAAGGGTATCATTCTGGTGAGGTTTTCTGCCAGGGGGTTACTCTGCTGAAGTATTTTTTGCAAGAGGATTACTCTGGGGAGGAGTTTTCACACAGGGATTACTCTGGTAAGTTTTGTGCAAGGGGATTACTCAGGCGAAGAGTCTTGGAAGGGTATCATTCTGGTGAGGTTTTCTGCCAGGGGGTTACTCTGCTGAAGTCTTTTTTGCAAGAGGATTACTCTGGGGAGGAGTTTTCACACAGGGATTACTCTGGTAAGTTTTGTGCAAGGGGATTACTCAGGCTAAGAAGTCTTGGAAGGGTATCATTCTGGTGAGGTTTTCTGCCAGGGGGTTACTCTGCTGAAGTCTTTTTTGCAAGAGGATTACTCTGGGGAGGAGTTTTCACACAGGGATTACTCTGGTAAGTTTTGTGCAAGGGATTACTCAGGCGAAGAGTCTTGGAAGGGTATCATTCTGGTGAGGTTTTCTGCCAGGGGGTTACTCTGCTGAAGTCTTTTTTGCAAGAGGATTACTCTGGGGAGGAGTTTTCACACAGGGATTACTCTGGTAAGTTTTGTGCAAGAGGATTACTCAGGCGAAGAGTCTTGGAAAGGGTTTCATTCTGGTGAGGTTTTCTGCCAGGGGGTTACTCTGCTGAAGTCTTTTTTGCAAGAGGATTACTCTGGGGAGGAGTTTTCACACAGGGATTACTCTGGTAAGTTTTATGCAAGGGGATTACTCAGGCGAAGAGTCTTGGAAGGGTATCCATTCTGGTGAGGTTTTCTGCCAGGGGGTTACTCTGCTGAAGTCTTTTTTGCAAGAGGATTACTCTGGGGAGGAGTTTTCACACATTGATTACTCTGGTAAGTTTTGTGCAAGGGATTACTCAGGCGAAAAGTCTTGGAAGGGTATCATTCTGGTGAGGTTTTCTGCCAGGGGTTACTCTGCTGAAGTCTTTTTTGCAAGAGGATTACTCTGGGGAGGAGTTTTCACACAGGGATTACTCTGGTAAGTTTTGTTCAAGGGGATTACTCAGGCGAAGAGTCTTGGAAGGGTATCATTCTGGTGAGGTTTTCTGCCAGGGGTTACTCTGCTGAAGTCTTTTTTGCAAGAGGATTACTCTGGGGAGGAGTTTTCACACAGGGATTACTCTGGTAAGTTTTGTGCAAGGGGATTACTCAGGCGAAGAGTCTTGGAAGGGTGTCATTCTGGTGAGGTTTTCTGCCAGGGGGTTACTCTGCTGAAGTCTTTTTTGCAAGAGGATTACTCTGGGGAGGAGTTTTCACACAGGGATTACTCTGGTAAATTTTGTGCAAGGGATTACTCAGGCGAAGAGTCTTGGAAGGGTATCATTCTGGTGAGGTTTTCTGCCAGGGGGTTACTCTGCTGAAGTCTTTTTTGCAAGAGGATTACTCTGGGGAGGAGTTTTCACACAGGGATTACTCTGGTAAGTTTTGTGCAAGGGGATTACTCAGGCGAAGAGTCTTGGAAGGGTATCATTCTGGTGAGGTTTTCTGCCAGGGGGTTACTCTGCTGAAGTCTTTTTTGCAAGAGGATTACTCTGGGGAGGAGTTTTCACACAGGATTACTCTGGTAAGTTTTGTGCAAGGGATTACTCAGGCAAAGAGTCTTGGAAGGGTATCATTCTGGTGAGGTTTTCTGCCAGGGGTTACTCTGCTGAAGTCTTTTTTGCTAGAGGATTATTCTGGGGAGGAGTTTTCACACATTGCTTACTCTGGTAAGTTTTGTGCAAGGGGATTACTCAGGCGAAGAGTCTTGGAAGGGTATCATTCTGGTGAGGTTTTCTGCCAGGGGGTTACTCTGCTGAAGTCTTTTTTGCAAGAGGATTACTCTGGGGAGGAGTTTTCACACAGGGATTACTCTTATAAGTTTTGTTCTAGGGGATTACACAGGCAAAGAGTCTTGGAAGGGTATCATTCTGGTGCGGTTTTCTGCCAGGGTTACTCTGCTGAAGTCTTTTTTTGCAAGAGGATTACTCTGGGGAGGAGTTTTCACACAGGGATTACTCTGGTAAGTTTTGTTCAAGGGGATTACTCAGGCAAAGTCTTGGAAGGGTATCATTCTGGTGTGGTTTTCTGCCAGAGGGTTACTCTGCTGAAGTCTTTTTTTGCAAGAGGATTACTCTGGGGAGGAGTTTTCACACAGGGATTACTCTGGTAAGTTTTGTGCAAGGGGATTACTCAGGCGAAGAGTCTTGGAAGGGTATCATTCTGGTGAGGTTTTCTGCCAGGGGTTACTCTGCTGAAGTCTTTTTTGCAAGAGGATTACTCTGGGGAGGAGTTTTCACACAGGGATTACTCTGGTAAGTTTTGTGCAAGGGGATTACTCAGGCGAAGAGTCTTGGAAGGGTATCATTCTGGTGAGGTTTTCTGCCAGGGGGTTACTCTGCTGAAGTCTTTTTTTGCAAGAGGATTACTCTGGGGAGGAGTTTTCACACAGGGATTACTCTGGTAAGTTTTGTGCAAGGGGATTACTCAGGCGAAGAGTCTTGGAAGGGTATCATTCTGGTGAGGTTTTCTGCCAGGGGGTTACTCTGCTGAAGTCTTTTTTGCAAGAGGATTACTCTGGGGAGGAGTTTTCACACAGGGATTACTCTGGTAAGTTTTGTGCAAGGGGATTACTCAGGCGAAGAGTCTTGGAAGGGTATCATTCTGGTGAGGTTTTCTGCCAGGGGGTTACTCTGCTGAAGTCTTTTTTGCAAGAGGATTACTCTGGGGAGGAGTTTTCACACAGGGATTACTCTGGTAAGTTTTGTGCAAGGGGATTACTCAGGCGAAGAGTCTTGGAAGGGTATCATTCTGGTGAGGTTTTCTGCCAGGGGGTTACTCTGCTGAAGTCTTTTTTGCAAGAGGATTACTCTGGGGAGGAGTTTTCACACAGGGATTACTCTGGTAAGTTTTGTGCAAGGGGATTACTCAGGCGAAGAGTCTTGGAAGGGTATTCATTCTGGTGAGGTTTTCTGCCAGGGGGTTACTCTGCTGAAGTCTTTTTTGCAAGAGGATTACTCTGGGGAGGAGTTTTCACACAGGGATTACTCTGGTAAGTTTTTGTGCAAGGGGATTACTCAGGCGAAGAGTCTTGGAAGGGTATCATTCTGGTGAGGTTTTCTGCCAGGGGGTTACTCTGCTGAAGTCTTTTTTGCAAGAGGATTACTCTGGGGAGGAGTTTTCACACAGGATTACTCTGGTAAGTTTTGTGCAAGGGGATTACTCAGGCGAAAGTCTTGGAAGGGTATCATTCTGGTGAGGTTTTCTGCCAGGGGTTACTCTGCTGAAGTCTTTTTTGCAAGAGGATTACTCTGGGGAGGAGTTTTCACACAGGGATTACTCTGGTAAGTTTTGTGCAAGGGGATTACTCAGGCGAAGAGTCTTGGAAGGGTATCATTCTGGTGAGGTTTTCTGCCAGGGGTTACTCTGCTGAAGTCTTTTTTGCAAGAGGATTACTCTGGGGAGGAGTTTTCACACAGGGATTACTCTGGTAAGTTTTGTGCAAGGGGATTACTCAGGCGAAGAGTCTTGGAAGGGTATCATTCTGGTGAGGTTTTCTGCCAGGGGGTTACTCTGCTGAAGTCTTTTTTGCAAGAGGATTACTCTGGGGAGGAGTTTTCACACAGGGATTACTCTGGTAAGTTTTGTGCAAGGGATTACTCAGGCGAAGAGTCTTGGAAGGGTATCATTCTGGTGAGGTTTTCTGCCAGGGGGTTACTCTGCTGAAGTCTTTTTTGCAAGAGGATTACTCTGGGGAGGAGTTTTCACACAGGGATTACTCTGGTAAGTTTTGTGCAAGGGGATTACTCAGGCGAAGAGTCTTGGAAGGGTATCATTCTGGTGAGGTTTTCTGCCAGGGGGTTACTCTGCTGAAGTCTTTTTTGCAAGAGGATTACTCTGGGGAGGAGTTTTCACACAGGGATTACTCTGGTAAGTTTTGTGCAAGGGGATTACTCAGGCGAAGAGTCTTGGAAGGGTATCATTCTGGTGAGGTTTTCTGCCAGGGGTTACTCTGCTGAAGTCTTTTTTGCAAGAGGATTACTCTGGGGAGGAGTTTTCACACAGGGATTACTCTGGTAAGTTTTGTGCAAGGGGATTACTCAGGCGAAGAGTCTTGGAAGGGTATCATTCTGGTGAGGTTTTCTGCCAGGGGGTTACTCTGCTGAAGTCTTTTTTGCAAGAGGATTACTCTGGGGAGGAGTTTTCACACAGGGATTACTCTATAAGTTTTGTGCAAGGGGATTACTCAGGCGAAGAGTCTTGGAAGGGTATCATTCTGGTGCGGTTTTCTGCCAGGGGGTTACTCTGCTGAAGTCTTTTTTTGCAAGAGGATTACTCTGGGGAGGAGTTTTCACACAGGGATTACTCTGGTAAGTTTTGTTCAAGGGGATTACTCAGGCAAGAGTCTTGGAAGGGTATCATTCTGGTGTGGTTTTCTGCCAGAGGGTTACTCTGCTGAAGTCTTTTTTGCAAGAGGATTACTCTGGGGAGGAGTTTTCACACAGGGATTACTCTGGTAAGTTTTGTGCAAGGGGATTACTCAGGCGAAGAGTCTTGGAAGGGTATCATTCTGGTGAGGTTTTCTGCCAGGGGGTTACTCTGCTGAAGTCTTTTTTGCAAGAGGATTACTCTGGGGAGGAGTTTTCACACAGGGATTACTCTGGTAAATTTTGTGCAAGAGGATTACTCAGGCGAAGAGTCTTGGAAGGGTATCATTCTGGTGAGGTTTTCTGCCAGGGGGTTACTCTGCTGAAGTATTTTTTGCAAGAGGATTACTCTGGGGAGGAGTTTCACACAGGGATTACTCTGGTAAGTTTTGTGCAAGGGGATTACTCAGGCGAAGAGTCTTGGAAGGGTATCATTCTGGTGAGGTTTTCTGCCAGGGGGTTACTCTGCTGAAGTCTTTTTTGCAAGAGGATTACTCTGGTGAGGAGTTTTCACACAGGGATTACTCTGGTAAGTTTTGTGCAAGGGGATTACTCAGGCGAAGAGTCTTGGAAGGGTATATTCTGGTGAGGTTTTCTGCCAGGGGGTTACTCTGCTGAAGTCTTTTTTGCAAGAGGATTACTCTGGGGAGGAGTTTTCACACAGGAATTACTCTAGGAAGTTTTGTGCAAGGGAATTACTCAGGCGAAGAGTCTTGGAAGGGTATCATTCTGGTGAGGTTTTCTAACAGGGGCTACTCTGCTGAAGTCTTTTTTGCAAGAGGATTACTCTGGGGAGGAGTTTTCACACAGGGATTACTCTGGTAAGTTTTGTGCAAGAGGATTACTCAGGCGAAGAGTCTTGGAAAGGGTTTCATTCTGGTGAGGTTTTCTGCCAGGGGGTTACTCTGCTGAAGTCTTTTTTGCAAGAGGATTACTCTGGGGAGGAGTTTTCACACAGGGATTACTCTGGTAAGTTTTATGCAAGGGATTACTCAGGCGAAGAGTCTTGGAAGGGTATCCATTCTGGTGAGGTTTTCTGCCAGGGGGTTACTCTGCTGAAGTCTTTTTTGCAAGAGGATTACTCTGGGGAGGAGTTTTCACACATTGATTACTCTGGTAAGTTTTGTGCAAGGGATTACTCAGGCGAAAGAGTCTTGGAAGGGTATCATTCTGGTGAGGTTTTCTGCCAGGGGTTACTCTGCTGAAGTCTTTTTTGCAAGAGGATTACTCTGGGGAGGAGTTTTCACACAGGGATTACTCTGGTAAGTTTTGTTGCAAGGGGATTACTCAGGCGAAGAGTCTTGGAAGGGTATCATTCTGGTGAGGTTTTCTGCCAGGGGGTTACTCTGCTGAAGTATTTTTTGCAAGAGGATTACTCTGGGGAGGAGTTTTCACACAGGGATTACTCTGGTAAGTTTTGTGCAAGGGGATTACTCAGGCGAAGAGTCTTGTAAGGGTATCATTCTGGTGAGGTTTTCTGCCAGGGGGTTACTCTGCTGAAGTCTTTTTTGCAAGAGGATTACTCTGGGGAGGAGTTTTCACACAGGGATTACTCTGGTAATTTTGTGCAAGGGGATTACTCAGGCGAAGAGTCTTGGAAGGGTATCATTCTGGTGAGGTTTTCTGCCAGGGGGTTACTCTGCTGAAGTCTTTTTTGCAAGAGGATTACTCTGGGGAGGAGTTTTCACACAGGGATTACTCTGGTAAGTTTTGTGCAAGGGGATTACTCAGGCGAAGAGTCTTGGAAGGGTATTATTCTGGTGAGGTTTTCTGCCAGGGGGTTACTCTGCTAAGTCTTTTTTGCAAGAGGATTACTCTGGGGAGGAGTTTTCACACAGGGATTACTCTGGTAAGTTTTGTGCAAGGGATTACTCAGGCGAAGAGTCTTGGAAGGGTATCATTCTGGTGAGGTTTTCTGCCAGGGGTTACTCTGCTGAAGTCTTTTTTGCTAGAGGATTACTCTGGGGAGGAGTTTTCACACATTGATTACTCTGGTAAGTTTTGTGCAAGGGGATTACTCAGGCGAAGAGTCTTGGAAGGGTATCATTCTGGTGAGGTTTTCTGCCAGGGGGTTACTCTGCTGAAGTCTTTTTTGCAAGAGGATTACTCTGGGGAGGAGTTTTCACACAGGGATTACTCTGGTAAGTTTTGTTCAAGGGGATTACTCAGGCAAAGAGTCTTGGAAGGGTATCATTCTGGTGCGGTTTTCTGCCAGGGTTACTCTGCTGAAGTCTTTTTTTGCAAGAGGATTACTCTGGGGAGGAGTTTTCACACAGGGATTACTCTGGTAAGTTTGTTCAAGGGGATTACTCAGGCAAGAGTCTTGGAAGGGTATCATTCTGGTGTGGTTTTCTGCCAGAGGGTTACTCTGCTGAAGTCTTTTTTGCAAGAGGATTACTCTGGAGGAGTTTTCACACAGGGATTACTCTGGTAAGTTTTGTGCAAGGGGATTACTCAGGCGAAGAGTCTTGGAAGGGTATCATTCTGGTGAGTTTTCTGCCAGGGGGTTACTCTGCTGAAGTCTTTTTTGCAAGAGGATTACTCTGGGGAGGAGTTTTCACACAGGGATTACTCTGGTAAGTTTTGTGCAAGGGGATTACTCAGGCGAAGAGTCTTGGAAGGGTATCATTCTGGTGAGGTTTTCTGCCAGGGGGTTACTCTGCTGAAGTCTTTTTTGCAAGAGGATTACTCTGGGGAGGAGTTTTCACACAGGGATTACTCTGGTAAGTTTTGTGCAAGGGGATTACTCAGGCGAAGAGTCTTGGAAGGGTATCATTCTGGTGAGGTTTTCTGCCAGGGGGTTACTCTGCTGAAGTCTTTTTTGCAAGAGGATTACTCTGGGGAGGAGTTTTCACACAGGGATTACTCTGGTAAGTTTTGTGCAAGGGGATTACTCAGGCGAAGAGTCTTGGAAGGGTATCATTCTGGTGAGGTTTTCTGCCAGGGGGTTACTCTGCTGAAGTCTTTTTTGCAAGAGGATTACTCTGGGGAGGAGTTTTCACACAGGGATTACTCTGGTAAGTTTTGTGCAAGGGGATTACTCAGGCGAAGAGTCTTGGAAGGGTATCATTCTGGTGAGGTTTTCTGCCAGGGGGTTACTCTGCTGAAGTCTTTTTTGCAAGAGGATTACTCTGGGGAGGAGTTTTCACACAGGGATTACTCTGGTAAGTTTTGTGCAAGGGATTACTCAGGCGAAGAGTCTTGGAAGGGTATCATTCTGGTGAGGTTTTCTGCCAGGGGGTTACTCTGCTGAAGTCTTTTTTGCAAGAGGATTACTCTGGGGAGGAGTTTTCACACAGGGATTACTCTGGTAAGTTTTTCAAGGGGATTACTCAGGCGAAGAGTCTTGGAAGGGTATCATTCTGGTGGTTTTCTGCCAGGGGGTTACTCTGCTGAAGTCTTTTTTGCAAGAGGATTACTCTGGGGAGGAGTTTTCACACAGGATTACTCTGGTAAGTTTTGTGCAAGGGGATTACTCAGGCGAAGAGTCTTGGAAGGGTATCATTCTGGTGAGGTTTTCTGCCAGGGGGTTACTCTGCTGAAGTCTTTTTTGCAAGAGGATTACTCTGGGGAGGAGTTTTCACACAGGGATTACTCTGGTAAGTTTTGTGCAAGGGATTACTCAGGCGAAGAGTCTTGGAAGGGTATCATTCTGGTGAGGTTTTCTGCCAGGGGGTTACTCTGCTGAAGTCTTTTTTGCAAGAGGATTACTCTGGGGAGGAGTTTTCACACAGGGATTACTCTGGTAAGTTTTGTGCAAGGGGATTACTCAGGCGAAGAGTCTTGGAAGGGTATCATTCTGGTGAGGTTTTCTGCCAGGGGGTTACTCTGCTGAAGTCTTTTTTGCAAGAGGATTACTCTGGGGAGGAGTTTTCACACAGGGATTACTCTGGTAAGTTTTGTGCAAGGGGATTACTCAGGCGAAGAGTCTTGGAAGGGTATCATTCTGGTGAGGTTTTCTGCCAGGGGGTTACTCTGCTGAAGTCTTTTTTGCAAGAGGATTACTCTGGGGAGGAGTTTTCACACAGGGATTACTCTGGTAAGTTTTGTGCAAGGGATTACTCAGGCGAAGAGTCTTGGAAGGGTATCATTCTGGTGAGGTTTTCTGCCAGGGGGTTACTCTGCTGAAGTCTTTTTTGCAAGAGGATTACTCTGGGGAGGAGTTTTCACACAGGGATTACTCTGGTAAGTTTTGTGCAAGGGATTACTCAGGCGAAGAGTCTTGGAAGGGTATCATTCTGGTGAGGTTTTCTGCCAGGGGGTTACTCTGCTGAAGTCTTTTTTGCAAGAGGATTACTCTGGGGAGGAGTTTTCACACAGGGATTACTCTGGTAAGTTTTGTGCAAGGGGATTACTCAGGCGAAGAGTCTTGGAAGGGTATCATTCTGGTGAGGTTTTCTGCCAGGGGGTTACTCTGCTGAAGTCTTTTTTGCAAGAGGATTACTCTGGGGAGGAGTTTTCACACAGGGATTACTCTGGTAAGTTTTGTGCAAGGGGATTACTCAGGCGAAGAGTCTTGGAAGGGTATCATTCTGGTGAGGTTTTCTGCCAGGGGGTTACTCTGCTGAAGTCTTTTTTGCAAGAGGATTACTCTGGGGAGGAGTTTTCACACAGGGATTACTCTGGTAAGTTTTGTGCAAGGGGATTACTCAGGCAAGAGTCTTGGAAGGGTATCATTCTGGTGAGGTTTTCTGCCAGGGGTTACTCTGCTGAAGTCTTTTTTGCAAGAGGATTACTCTGGGGAGGAGTTTTCACACAGGGATTACTCTGGTAAGTTTTGTGCAAGGGGATTACTCAGGCGAAGAGTCTTGGAAGGGTATCATTCTGGTGAGGTTTTCTGCCAGGGGGTTACTCTGCTGAAGTCTTTTTTGCAAGAGGATTACTCTGGGGAGGAGTTTTCACACAGGGATTACTCTGGTAAGTTTTGTGCAAGGGATTACTCAGGCGAAGAGTCTTGGAAGGGTATCATTCTGGTGAGGTTTTCTGCCAGGGGGTTACTCTGCTGAAGTCTTTTTTGCAAGAGGATTACTCTGGGGAGGAGTTTTCACACAGGGATTACTCTGGTAAGTTTTGTGCAAGGGGATTACTCAGGCGAAGAGTCTTGGAAGGGTATCATTCTGGTGAGGTTTTCTGCCAGGGGGTTACTCTGCTGAAGTCTTTTTTGCAAGAGGATTACTCTGGGGAGGAGTTTTCACACAGGGATTACTCTGGTAAGTTTTGTGCAAGGGGATTACTCAGGCGAAGAGTCTTGGAAGGGTATCATTCTGGTGAGGTTTTCTGCCAGGGGGTTACTCTGCTGAAGTCTTTTTTGCAAGAGGATTACTCTGGGGAGGAGTTTTCACACAGGGATTACTCTGGTAAGTTTTGTGCAAGGGGATTACTCAGGCGAAGAGTCTTGGAAGGGTATCATTCTGGTGAGGTTTTCTGCCAGGGGGTTACTCTGCTGAAGTCTTTTTTGCAAGAGGATTACTCTGGGGAGGAGTTTTCACACAGGGATTACTCTGGTAAGTTTTGTGCAAGGGGATTACTCAGGCGAAGAGTCTTGGAAGGGTATCATTCTGGTGAGGTTTTCTGCCAGGGGGTTACTCTGCTGAAGTCTTTTTTGCAAGAGGATTACTCTGGGGAGGAGTTTTCACACAGGGATTACTCTGGTAAGTTTTGTGCAAGGGGATTACTCAGGCGAAGAGTCTTGGAAGGGTATCATTCTGGTGAGGTTTTCTGCCAGGGGGTTACTCTGCTGAAGTCTTTTTTGCAAGAGGATTACTCTGGGGAGGAGTTTTCACACAGGGATTACTCTGGTAAGTTTTGTGCAAGGGGATTACTCAGGCGAAGAGTCTTGGAAGGGTATCATTCTGGTGAGGTTTTCTGCCAGGGGGTTACTCTGCTGAAGTCTTTTTTGCAAGAGGATTACTCTGGGGAGGAGTTTTCACACAGGGATTACTCTGGTAAGTTTTGTGCAAGGGGATTACTCAGGCGAAGAGTCTTGGAAGGGTATCATTCTGGTGAGGTTTTCTGCCAGGGGGTTACTCTGCTGAAGTCTTTTTTGCAAGAGGATTACTCTGGGGAGGAGTTTTCACACAGGGATTACTCTGGTAAGTTTTGTGCAAGGGGATTACTCAGGCGAAGAGTCTTGGAAGGGTATCATTCTGGTGAGGTTTTCTGCCAGGGGGTTACTCTGCTGAAGTCTTTTTTGCAAGAGGATTACTCTGGGGAGGAGTTTTCACACAGGGATTACTCTGGTAAGTTTTGTGCAAGGGGATTACTCAGGCGAAGAGTCTTGGAAGGGTATCATTCTGGTGAGGTTTTCTGCCAGGGGGTTACTCTGCTGAAGTCTTTTTTGCAAGAGGATTACTCTGGGGAGGAGTTTTCACACAGGGATTACTCTGGTAAGTTTTGTGCAAGGGGATTACTCAGGCGAAGAGTCTTGGAAGGGTATCATTCTGGTGAGGTTTTCTGCCAGGGGGTTACTCTGCTGAAGTCTTTTTTGCAAGAGGATTACTCTGGGGAGGAGTTTTCACACAGGGATTACTCTGGTAAGTTTTGTGCAAGGGGATTACTCAGGCGAAGAGTCTTGGAAGGGTATCATTCTGGTGAGGTTTTCTGCCAGGGGGTTACTCTGCTGAAGTCTTTTTTGCAAGAGGATTACTCTGGGGAGGAGTTTTCACACAGGGATTACTCTGGTAAGTTTTGTGCAAGGGGATTACTCAGGCGAAGAGTCTTGGAAGGGTATCATTCTGGTGAGGTTTTCTGCCAGGGGGTTACTCTGCTGAAGTCTTTTTTGCAAGAGGATTACTCTGGGGAGGAGTTTTCACACAGGGATTACTCTGGTAAGTTTTGTGCAAGGGGATTACTCAGGCGAAGAGTCTTGGAAGGGTATCATTCTGGTGAGGTTTTCTGCCAGGGGGTTACTCTGCTGAAGTCTTTTTTGCAAGAGGATTACTCTGGGGAGGAGTTTTCACACAGGGATTACTCTGGTAAGTTTTGTGCAAGGGGATTACTCAGGCGAAGAGTCTTGGAAGGGTATCATTCTGGTGAGGTTTTCTGCCAGGGGTTACTCTGCTGAAGTCTTTTTTGCAAGAGGATTACTCTGGGGAGGAGTTTTCACACAGGGATTACTCTGGTAAGTTTTGTGCAAGGGGATTACTCAGGCGAAGAGTCTTGGAAGGGTATCATTCTGGTGAGGTTTTCTGCCAGGGGGTTACTCTGCTGAAGTCTTTTTTGCAAGAGGATTACTCTGGGGAGGAGTTTTCACACAGGGATTACTCTGGTAAGTTTTGTGCAAGGGATTACTCAGGCGAAGAGTCTTGGAAGGGTATCATTCTGGTGAGGTTTTCTGCCAGGGGGTTACTCTGCTGAAGTCTTTTTTGCAAGAGGATTACTCTGGGGAGGAGTTTTCACACAGGGATTACTCTGGTAAGTTTTGTGCAAGGGGATTACTCAGGCGAAGAGTCTTGGAAGGGTATCATTCTGGTGAGGTTTTCTGCCAGGGGGTTACTCTGCTGAAGTCTTTTTTGCAAGAGGATTACTCTGGGGAGGAGTTTTCACACAGGGATTACTCTGGTAAGTTTTGTGCAAGGGGATTACTCAGGCGAAGAGTCTTGGAAGGGTATCATTCTGGTGAGGTTTTCTGCCAGGGGGTTACTCTGCTGAAGTCTTTTTTGCAAGAGGATTACTCTGGGGAGGAGTTTTCACACAGGGATTACTCTGGTAAGTTTTGTGCAAGGGGATTACTCAGGCGAAGAGTCTTGGAAGGGTATCATTCTGGTGAGGTTTTCTGCCAGGGGGTTACTCTGCTGAAGTCTTTTTTGCAAGAGGATTACTCTGGGGAGGAGTTTTCACACAGGGATTACTCTGGTAAGTTTTGTGCAAGGGATTACTCAGGCGAAGAGTCTTGGAAGGGTATCATTCTGGTGAGGTTTTCTGCCAGGGGGTTACTCTGCTGAAGTCTTTTTTGCAAGAGGATTACTCTGGGGAGGAGTTTTCACACAGGGATTACTCTGGTAAGTTTTGTTCAAGGGGATTACTCAGGCAAGAGTCTTGGAAGGGTATCATTCTGGTGAGGTTTTCTGCCAGGGGGTTACTCTGCTGAAGTCTTTTTTGCAAGAGGATTACTCTGGGGAGGAGTTTTCACACAGGGATTACTCTGGTAAGTTTTGTGCAAGGGGATTACTCAGGCGAAGAGTCTTGGAAGGGTATCATTCTGGTGAGGTTTTCTGCCAGGGGGTTAGTCTGCTGAAGTCTTTTTTGCAAGAGGATTACTCTGGGGAGGAGTTTTCACACAGGGATTACTCTGGTAAATTTTGTGCAAGAGGATTACTCAGGCGAAGAGTCTTGGAAGGGTATCATTCTGGTGAGGTTTTCTGCCAGGGGGTTACTCTGCTGAAGTATTTTTTGCAAGAGGATTACTCTGGGGAGGAGTTTCCACACAGGGATTACTCTGGTAAGTTTTGTGAAAGGGGATTACTCAGGCGAAGAGTCTTGGAAGGGTATCATTCTGGTGAGGTTTTCTGCCAGGGGGTTACTCTGCTGAAGTATTTTTTGCAAGAGGATTACTCTGGTGAGGAGTTTTCACACAGGGATTACTCTGGTAAGTTTTGTGCAAGGGGATTACTCAGGCTAAGAAGTCTTGGAAGGGTATTATTTTGGTGAGGTTTTCTGCCAGGGGGTTACTCTGCTAATGTCTTTTTTGCAAGAGGATTACTCTGGGGAGGAGTTTTCACAGAGGATTACTCTAGGAAGTTTTGTGCAAGGGATTACTCAGGCGAAGAGTCTTGGAAGGGTATCATTCTGGTGAGGTTTTCTGCCAGGGGCTACTCTGCTGAAGTCTTTTTTGCAAGAGGATTACTCTGGGGAGGAGTTTTCACACAGGGATTACTCTGGTAAGTTTTGTGCAAGAGGATTACTCAGGCGAAGAGTCTTGGAAAGGTATCATTCTGGTGAGGTTTTCTGCCAGGGGGTTACTCTGCTGAAGTCTTTTTTGCAAGAGGATTACTCTGGGGAGGAGTTTTCACACAGGGATTACTCTGGTAAGTTTTGTGCAAAGGGATTACTCAGGCGAAGAGTCTTGGAAGGGTATCATTCTGGTGAGGTTTTCTGCCAGGGGGTTACTCTGCTGAAGTCTTTTTTGCAAGAGGATTACTCTGGGGAGGAGTTTTCACACATTGATTACTCTGGTAAGTTTTGTGCAAAGGGATTACTCAGGCGAAAAGTCTTGGAAGGGTATCATTCTGGTGAGGTTTTCTGCCAGGGGGTTACTCTGCTGAAGTCTTTTTTGCAAGAGGATTACTCTGGGGAGGAGTTTTCACACAGGGATTACTCTGGTAAGTTTTGTTCAAGGGGATTACTCAGGCAAAGAGTCTTGGAAGGGTATCATTCTGGTGCGGTTTTCTGCCAGAGGGTTACTCTGCTGAAGTATTTTTTGCAAGAGGATTACTCTGGGGAGGAGTTTTCACACAGGGATTACTCTGGTAAGTTTTGTGCAAGGGGATTACTCAGGCGAAGAGTCTTGTAAGGGTGTCATTCTGGTGAGGTTTTCTGCCAGGGGGTTACTCTGCTGAAGTCTTTTTTGCAAGAGGATTACTCTGGGGAGGAGTTTTCACACAGGGATTACTCTGGTAAATTTTGTGCAAGGGATTACTCAGGCGAAGAGTCTTGGAAGGGTATCATTCTGGTGAGGTTTTCTGCCAGGGGGTTTACTCTGCTGAAGTCTTTTTTGCAAGAGGATTACTCTGGGGAGGAGTTTTCACACAGGGATTACTCTGGTAAGTTTTGTGCAAGGGGATTACTCAGGCGAAGAGTCTTGGAAGGGTATCATTCTGGTGAGGTTTTCTGCCAGGGGGTTACTCTGCTGAAGTCTTTTTTGCAAGAGGATTACTCTGGGGAGGAGTTTTCACACAGGGATTACTCTGGAAGTTTTGTGCAAGGGATTACTCAGGCAAAGAGTCTTGGAAGGGTATCATTCTGGTGAGGTTTTCTGCCAGGGGTTACTCTGCTGAAGTCTTTTTTGCAAGAGGATTACTCTGGGGAGGAGTTTTCACACATTGATTACTCTGGTAAGTTTTGTGCAAGGGGATTACTCAGGCGAAGAGTCTTGGAAGGGTATCATTCTGGTGAGGTTTTCTGCCAGGGGGTTACTCTGCTGAAGTCTTTTTTGCAAGAGGATTACTCTGGGGAGGAGTTTTCACACAGGGATTACTCTTATAAGTTTTGTCAAGGGGATTACTCAGGCAAAGAGTCTTGGAAGGGTATCATTCTGGTGAGGTTTTCTGCCAGGGGGTTACTCTGCTGAAGTCTTTTTTTGCAAGAGGATTACTCTGGGGAGGAGTTTTCACACAGGGATTACTCTGGTAAGTTTTGTTCAAGGGGATTACTCAGGCGAAGAGTCTTGGAAGGGTATCATTCTGGTGTGGTTTTCTGCCAGGGGGTTACTCTGCTGAAGTCTTTTTTTGCAAGAGGATTACTCTGGAGGAGTTTTCACACAGGGATTACTCTGGTAAGTTTTGTGCAAGGGGATTACTCAGGCGAAGAGTCTTGGAAGGGTATCATTCTGGTGAGTTTTCTGCCAGGGGCTACTCTGCTGAAGTCTTTTTTGCAAGAGGATTACTCTGGAGGAGTTTTCACACAGGGATTACTCTGGTAAGTTTTGTGCAAGGGGATTACTCAGGCGAAGAGTCTTGGAAGGGTATCATTCTGGTGAGGTTTTCTGCCAGGGGGTTACTCTGCTGAAGTCTTTTTTGCAAGAGGATTACTCTGGGGAGGAGTTTTCACACAGGGATTACTCTGGTAAGTTTTGTGCAAGGGGATTACTCAGGCGAAGAGTCTTGGAAGGGTATCATTCTGGTGAGTTTTCTGCCAGGGGTTACTCTGCTGAAGTCTTTTTTGCAAGAGGATTACTCTGGGGAGGAGTTTTCACACAGGGATTACTCTGGTAAGTTTTGTCAAGGGGATTACTCAGGCAAGAGTCTTGGAAGGGTATCATTCTGGTGAGGTTTTCTGCCAGGGGTTACTCTGCTGAAGTCTTTTTTGCAAGAGGATTACTCTGGGGAGGAGTTTTCACACAGGGATTACTCTGGTAAGTTTTGTGCAAGGGGATTACTCAGGCGAAGAGTCTTGGAAGGGTATCATTCTGGTGAGGTTTTCTGCCAGGGGGTTACTCTGCTGAAGTCTTTTTTGCAAGAGGATTACTCTGGGGAGGAGTTTTCACACAGGGATTACTCTGGTAATTTTGTGCAAGAGGATTACTCAGGCGAAGAGTCTTGGAAGGGTATCATTCTGGTGAGGTTTTCTGCCAGGGGGTTACTCTGCTGAAGTCTTTTTTGCAAGAGGATTACTCTGGGGAGGAGTTTCACACAGGGATTACTCTGGTAAGTTTTGTGCAAGGGGATTACTCAGGCGAAGAGTCTTGGAAGGGTATCATTCTGGTGAGGTTTTCTGCCAGGGGGTTACTCTGCTGAAGTATTTTTTGCAAGAGGATTACTCTGGGGAGGAGTTTTCACACAGGGATTACTCTGGTAAGTTTTGTGCAAGGGGATTACTCAGGCTAAGAATCTTGGAAGGGTATTATTTTGGTGAGGTTTTCTGCCAGGGGGTTACTCTGCTAAGTCTTTTTTGCAAAAGGATTACTCTGGGGAGGAGTTTTCACACAGGATTACTCTAGGAAGTTTTGTGCAAGGGATTACTCAGGCGAAGAGTCTTGGAAGGGTATCATTCTGGTGAGGTTTTCTAACAGGGGCTACTCTGCTAAAGTCTTTTTTGCAAGAGGATTACTCTGGGGAGGAGTTTTCACACAGGGATTACTCTGGTAAGTTTTGTGCAAGAGGATTACTCAGGCGAAGAGTATTGGAAAGGTTTCATTCTGGTGAGGTTTTCTGCCAGGGGGTTACTCTGCTGAAGTCTTTTTTGCAAGAGGATTACTCTGGGGAGGAGTTTTCACACAGGGATTACTCTGGTAAGTTTTATGCAAAGGGATTACTCAGGCGAAGAGTCTTGGAAGGGTATCCTTTTGGTGAGGTTTTCTGCCAGGGGGTTACTCTGCTGAAGTCTTTTTTGCAAGAGGATTACTCTGGGGAGGAGTTTTCACACATTGATTACTCTGGTAAGTTTTGTGCAAAGGGATTACTCAGGCGAAAAGTCTTGGAAGGGTATCATTCTGGTGAGGTTTTCTGCCAGGGGTTACTCTGCTGAAGTCTTTTTTGCAAGAGGATTACTCTGGGGAGGAGTTTTCACACAGGGATTACTCTGGTAAGTTTTGTTCAAGGGGATTACTCAGGCAAAGAGTCTTGGAAGGGTATCATTCTGGTGCGGTTTTCTGCCAGAGGGTTACTCTGCTGAAGTATTTTTTGCAAGAGGATTACTCTGGGGAGGAGTTTTTAGACAGGGATTACTCTGGTAAGTTTTGTGCAAGGGGATTACTCAGGCGAAGAGTCTTGTAAGGGTGTCATTCTGGTGAGGTTTTCTGCCAGGGGGTTACTCTGCTGAAGTCTTTTTTGCAAGTGGATTACTCTGGGGAGGAGTTTTCACACAGGGATTACTCTGGTAAATTTTGTGCAAGAGGATTACTCAGGCGAAGAGTCTTGGAAGGGTATCATTCTGGTGAGGTTTTCTGCCAAGGGGGTTTCTCTGCTGAAGTCTTTTTTGCAAGAGGATTACTCTGGTGAGGAGTTTTCACACAGGGATTACTCTGGTAAGTTTTGTGCAAGGGGATTACTCAGGCTAAGAGTCTTGGAAGGGTATTATTTTGGTGAGGTTTTCTGCCAGGGGGTTACTCTGCTAATGTCTTTTTTGCAAGAGGATTACTCTGGGGAGGAGTTTTCACACAGGAATTACTCTAGGAAGTTTTGTGCAAGGGAATTACTCAGGCAAAGAGTCTTGGAAGGGTATCATTCTGGTGAGGTTTTCTGCCAGGGGCTACTCCGCTGAAGTCTTTTTTGCTAGAGGATTATTCTGGGGAGGAGTTTTCACACATTGCTTACTCTGGTAAGTTTTGTGCAAGGGGATTACTCAGGCGAAGAGTCTTGGAAGGGTATCATTCTGGTGAGGTTTTCTGCCAGGGGGTTACTCTGCTGAAGTCTTTTTTGCTAGAGGATTACTCTGGGGAGGAGTTTTCACACAGGGATTACTCTTATAAGTTTTGTTCTAGGGGATTACACAGGCAAAGAGTCTTGGAAGGGTATCATTCTGGTGCGGTTTTCTGCCAGGGTTACTCTGCTGAAGTCTTTTTTTGCAAGAGGATTACTCTGGGGAGGAGTTTTCACACAGGGATTACTCTGGTAAGTTTAGTTCAAGGGGATTACTCAGGCAAAGTCTTGGAAGGGTATCATTCTGGTGTGGTTTTCTGCCAGAGGGTTACTCTGCTGAAGTCTTTTTTTGCAAGAGGATTACTCTGGAAGGAGTTTTCACACAGGGATTACTCTGGTAAGTTTTGTGCAAGGGGATTACTCAGGCGAAGAGTCTTGGAAGGGTATCATTCTGGTGAGGTTTTCTGCCAGGGGCTACTCTGCTGAAGTCTTTTTTGCAAGAGGATTACTCTGGAGGAGTTTTCACACAGGGATTACTCTGGTAAGTTTTGTGCAAGGGGATTACTCAGGCAAGAGTCTTGGAAGGGTATCATTCTGGTGTGGTTTTCTGCCAGGGGGTTACTCTGCTGAAGTCTTTTTTGCAAGAGGATTACTCTGGGGAGGAGTTTTCACACAGGGATTACTCTGGTAAGTTTTGTGCAAGGGGATTACTCAGGCGAAGAGTCTTGGAAGGGTATCATTCTGGTGAGTTTTCTGCCAGGGGCTACTCTGCTGAAGTCTTTTTTGCAAGAGGATTACTCTGGGGAGGAGTTTTCACACAGGGATTACTCTGGTAAGTTTTGTGCAAGGGATTACTCAGGCGAAGAGTCTTGGAAGGGTATCATTCTGGTGAGGTTTTCTGCCAGGGGGTTACTCTGCTGAAGTCTTTTTTGCAAGAGGATTACTCTGGGGAGGAGTTTTCACACAGGGATTA
Organism: Palaemon carinicauda; assembly: GCF_036898095.1. Classification (NCBI taxonomy): domain Eukaryota; kingdom Metazoa; phylum Arthropoda; class Malacostraca; order Decapoda; family Palaemonidae; genus Palaemon; species Palaemon carinicauda. Next base: position 141,569,842 of record NC_090738.1, on the reverse strand, counting down.
CTCTGGTAAGTTTTTTGCAAGGGGATTACTCAGGCGAAGAGTCTTGGAAGGGTATCATTCTGGTGAGGTTTTCTGCCAGGGGGTTACTCTGCTGAAGTCTTTTTGCAAGAGGATTACTCTGGGGAGGAGTTTTCACACAGGGATTACTCTGGTAAGTTTTGTGCAAGGGGATTACTCAGGCGAAGAGTCTTGGTAAGGGTATTCATTCTGGTGAGGTTTTCTGCCAGGGGGTTACTCTGCTGAAGTCTTTTTTGCAAGAGGATTACTCTGGGGAGGAGTTTTCACACAGGGATTACTCTGGTAAGTTTTTTGCAAGGGGATTACTCAGGCGAAGAGTCTTGGAAGGGTACCATTCTGGTGAGGTTTTCTGCCAGGGGGTTACTCTGCTGAAGTCTTTTTTGCAAGAGGATTACTCTGGGGAGGAGTTTTCACACAGGATTACTCTAGGTAAGTTTTGTGCAAGGGGATTACTCAGGCGAAGAGTCTTGGAAGGGTATCATTCTGGTGAGGTTTTCTGCCAGGGGGTTACTCTGCTGAAGTCTTTTTTGCAAGAGGATTACTCTGGGGAGGAGTTTTCACACAGGGATTACTCTGGTAAGTTTTGTGCAAGGGATTACTCAGGCGAAGAGTCTTGGAAGGGTATCATTCTGGTGAGGTTTTCTGCCAGGGGGTTACTCTGCTGAAGTCTTTTTTGCAAGAGGATTACTCTGGGGAGGAGTTTTCACACATTGATTACTCTGGTAAGTTTTGTGCAAGGGGATTACTCAGGCGAAGAGTCTTGGAAGGGTATCATTCTGGTGAGGTTTTCTGCCAGGGGGTTACTCTGCTGAAGTCTTTTTTGCAAGAGGATTACTCTGGGGAGGAGTTTTCACACAGGGATTACTCTGGTAAGTTTTGTGCAAGGGGATTACTCAGGCGAAGAGTCTTGGAAGGGTATCATTCTGGTGAGGTTTTCTGCCAGGGGGTTACTCTGCTGAAGTCTTTTTTGCAAGAGGATTACTCTGGGGAGGAGTTTTCACACAGGGATTACTCTGGTAAGTTTTGTGCAAGGGATTACTCAGGCGAAGAGTCTTGGAAGGGTATCATTCTGGTGTGGTTTTCTGCCAGGGGGTTACTCTGCTGAAGTCTTTTTTGCAAGAGGATTACTCTGGGGAGGAGTTTTCACACAGGGATTACTCTGGTAAGTTTTGTGCAAGGGGATTACTCAGGCGAAGAGTCTTGGAAGGGTATCATTCTGGTGAGGTTTTCTGCCAGGGGTTACTCTGCTGAAGTCTTTTTTGCAAGAGGATTACTCTGGGGAGGAGTTTTCACACAGGGATTACTCTGGTAAGTTTTGTGCAAGGGGATTACTCAGGCGAAGAGTCTTGGAAGGGTATCATTCTGGTGAGGTTTTCTGCCAGGGGGTTACTCTGCTGAAGTCTTTTTTGCAAGAGGATTACTCTGGGGAGGAGTTTTCACACAGGGATTACTCTGGTAAGTTTTGTGCAAGGGGATTACTCAGGCGAAGAGTCTTGGAAGGGTATCATTCTGGTGAGGTTTTCTGCCAGGGGGTTACTCTGCTGAAGTCTTTTTTGCAAGAGGATTACTCTGGGGAGGAGTTTTCACACAGGGATTACTCTGGTAAGTTTTGTGCAAGGGGATTACTCAGGCAAGAGTCTTGGAAGGGTATCATTCTGGTGAGGTTTTCTGCCAGGGGGTTACTCTGCTGAAGTCTTTTTTGCAAGAGGATTACTCTGGGGAGGAGTTTTCACACAGGGATTACTCTGGTAAGTTTTGTGCAAGGGGATTACTCAGGCGAAGAGTCTTGGAAGGGTATCATTCTGGTGAGGTTTTCTGCCAGGGGGTTACTCTGCTGAAGTCTTTTTTGCAAGAGGATTACTCTGGGGAGGAGTTTTCACACAGGGATTACTCTGGTAAGTTTTGTGCAAGGGATTACTCAGGCGAAGAGTCTTGGAAGGGTATCATTCTGGTGAGGTTTTCTGCCAGGGGGTTACTCTGCTGAAGTCTTTTTTGCAAGAGGATTACTCTGGGGAGGAGTTTTCACACAGGGATTACTCTGGTAAGTTTTGTGCAAGGGGATTACTCAGGCGAAGAGTCTTGGAAGGGTATCATTCTGGTGAGGTTTTCTGCCAGGGGGTTACTCTGCTGAAGTCTTTTTTGCAAGAGGATTACTCTGGGGAGGAGTTTTCACACAGGGATTACTCTGGTAAGTTTTGTGCAAGGGGATTACTCAGGCGAAGAGTCTTGGAAGGGTATCATTCTGGTGAGGTTTTCTGCCAGGGGGTTACTCTGCTGAAGTCTTTTTTGCAAGAGGATTACTCTGGGGAGGAGTTTTCACACAGGGATTACTCTGGTAAGTTTTGTGCAAGGGGATTACTCAGGCGAAGAGTCTTGGAAGGGTATCATTCTGGTGAGGTTTTCTGCCAGGGGGTTACTCTGCTGAAGTCTTTTTTGCAAGAGGATTACTCTGGGGAGGAGTTTTCACACAGGGATTACTCTGGTAAGTTTTGTGCAAGGGGATTACTCAGGCGAAGAGTCTTGGAAGGGTATCATTCTGGTGAGGTTTTCTGCCAGGGGGTTACTCTGCTGAAGTCTTTTTTGCAAGAGGATTACTCTGGGGAGGAGTTTTCACACAGGGATTACTCTGGTAAGTTTTGTGCAAGGGATTACTCAGGCGAAGAGTCTTGGAAGGGTATCATTCTGGTGAGGTTTTCTGCCAGGGGGTTACTCTGCTGAAGTCTTTTTTGCAAGAGGATTACTCTGGGGAGGAGTTTTCACACAGGGATTACTCTGGTAAGTTTTGTGCAAGGGATTACTCAGGCGAAGAGTCTTGGAAGGGTATCATTCTGGTGAGGTTTTCTGCCAGGGGGTTACTCTGCTGAAGTCTTTTTTGCAAGAGGATTACTCTGGGGAGGAGTTTTCACACAGGGATTACTCTGGTAAGTTTTGTGCAAGGGGATTACTCAGGCGAAGAGTCTTGGAAGGGTATCATTCTGGTGAGGTTTTCTGCCAGGGGGTTACTCTGCTGAAGTCTTTTTTGCAAGAGGATTACTCTGGGGAGGAGTTTTCACACAGGGATTACTCTGGTAAGTTTTGTGCAAGGGGATTACTCAGGCGAAGAGTCTTGGAAGGGTATCATTCTGGTGAGGTTTTCTGCCAGGGGGTTACTCTGCTGAAGTCTTTTTTGCAAGAGGATTACTCTGGGGAGGAGTTTTCACACAGGGATTACTCTGGTAAGTTTTGTGCAAGGGGATTACTCAGGCGAAGAGTCTTGGAAGGGTATCATTCTGGTGAGGTTTTCTGCCAGGGGGTTACTCTGCTGAAGTCTTTTTTGCAAGAGGATTACTCTGGGGAGGAGTTTTCACACAGGGATTACTCTGGTAAGTTTTGTGCAAGGGGATTACTCAGGCGAAGAGTCTTGGAAGGGTATCATTCTGGTGAGGTTTTCTGCCAGGGGGTTACTCTGCTGAAGTCTTTTTTGCAAGAGGATTACTCTGGGGAGGAGTTTTCACACAGGGATTACTCTGGTAAGTTTTGTGCAAGGGATTACTCAGGCGAAGAGTCTTGGAAGGGTATCATTCTGGTGAGGTTTTCTGCCAGGGGGTTACTCTGCTGAAGTCTTTTTTGCAAGAGGATTACTCTGGGGAGGAGTTTTCACACAGGGATTACTCTGGTAAGTTTTGTGCAAGGGGATTACTCAGGCGAAGAGTCTTGGAAGGGTATCATTCTGGTGAGGTTTTCTGCCAGGGGGTTACTCTGCTGAAGTCTTTTTTGCAAGAGGATTACTCTGGGGAGGAGTTTTCACACAGGGATTACTCTGGTAAGTTTTGTGCAAGGGGATTACTCAGGCGAAGAGTCTTGGAAGGGTATCATTCTGGTGGTTTTCTGCCAGGGGGTTACTCTGCTGAAGTCTTTTTTGCAAGAGGATTACTCTGGGGAGGAGTTTTCACACAGGGATTACTCTGGTAAGTTTTGTTCAAGGGGATTACTCAGGCGAAGAGTCTTGGAAGGGTATCATTCTGGTGAGGTTTTCTGCCAGGGGTTACTCTGCTGAAGTCTTTTTTGCAAGAGGATTACTCTGGGGAGGAGTTTTCACACAGGGATTACTCTGGTAAGTTTTGTGCAAGGGGATTACTCAGGCGAAGAGTCTTGGAAGGGTATCATTCTGGTGAGGTTTTCTGCCAGGGGGTTACTCTGCTGAAGTCTTTTTTGCAAGAGGATTACTCTGGGGAGGAGTTTTCACACAGGGATTACTCTGGTAAGTTTTGTGCAAGGGGATTACTCAGGCGAAGAGTCTTGGAAGGGTATCATTCTGGTGAGGTTTTCTGCCAGGGGGTTACTCTGCTGAAGTCTTTTTTGCAAGAGGATTACTCTGGGGAGGAGTTTTCACACAGGGATTACTCTGGTAAGTTTTGTGCAAGGGGATTACTCAGGCGAAGAGTCTTGGAAGGGTATCATTCTGGTGAGGTTTTCTGCCAGGGGGTTACTCTGCTGAAGTCTTTTTTGCAAGAGGATTACTCTGGGGAGGAGTTTTCACACAGGGATTACTCTGGTAAGTTTTGTGCAAGGGGATTACTCAGGCGAAGAGTCTTGGAAGGGTATCATTCTGGTGAGGTTTTCTGCCAGGGGGTTACTCTGCTGAAGTCTTTTTTGCAAGAGGATTACTCTGGGGAGGAGTTTTCACACAGGGATTACTCTGGTAAGTTTTGTGCAAGGGGATTACTCAGGCGAAGAGTCTTGGAAGGGTATCATTCTGGTGAGGTTTTCTGCCAGGGGGTTACTCTGCTGAAGTCTTTTTTGCAAGAGGATTACTCTGGGGAGGAGTTTTCACACAGGATTACTCTGGTAAGTTTTGTGCAAGGGATTACTCAGGCGAAGAGTCTTGGAAGGGTATCATTCTGGTGAGGTTTTCTGCCAGGGGGTTACTCTGCTGAAGTCTTTTTTGCAAGAGGATTACTCTGGGGAGGAGTTTTCACACAGGGATTACTCTGGTAAGTTTTGTGCAAGGGGATTACTCAGGCGAAGAGTCTTGGAAGGGTATCATTCTGGTGAGGTTTTCTGCCAGGGGGTTACTCTGCTGAAGTCTTTTTTGCAAGAGGATTACTCTGGGGAGGAGTTTTCACACAGGATTACTCTGGTAAGTTTTGTGCAAGGGGATTACTCAGGCGAAGAGTCTTGGAAGGGTATCATTCTGGTGAGGTTTTCTGCCAGGGGGTTACTCTGCTGAAGTCTTTTTTGCAAGAGGATTACTCTGGTGAAGAGTCTTGGAAGGGTATCATTCTGGTGAGGTTTTCTGCCAGGGGGTTACTCTGCTGAAGTCTTTTTTGCAAGAGGATTACTCTGGGGAGGAGTTTTCACACAGGGATTACTCTGGTAAGTTTTGTGCAAGGGGATTACTCAGGCGAAGAGTCTTGGAAGGGTATCATTCTGGTGAGGTTTTCTGCCAGGGGGTTACTCTGCTGAAGTCTTTTTTGCAAGAGGATTACTCTGGGGAGGAGTTTTCACACAGGGATTACTCTGGTAAGTTTTGTGCAAGGGATTACTCAGGCGAAGAGTCTTGGAAGGGTATCATTCTGGTGAGGTTTTCTGCCAGGGGGTTACTCTGCTGAAGTCTTTTTTGCAAGAGGATTACTCTGGGGAGGAGTTTTCACACAGGGATTACTCTGGTAAGTTTTGTGCAAGGGGATTACTCAGGCGAAGAGTCTTGGAAGGGTATCATTCTGGTGAGGTTTTCTGCCAGGGGGTTACTCTGCTGAAGTCTTTTTTGCAAGAGGATTACTCTGGGGAGGAGTTTTCACACAGGGATTACTCTGGTAAGTTTTGTGCAAGGGGATTACTCAGGCGAAGAGTCTTGGAAGGGTATCATTCTGGTGAGGTTTTCTGCCAGGGGGTTACTCTGCTGAAGTCTTTTTTGCAAGAGGATTACTCTGGGGAGGAGTTTTCACACAGGGATTACTCTGGTAAGTTTTGTGCAAGGGGATTACTCAGGCGAAGAGTCTTGGAAGGGTATCATTCTGGTGAGGTTTTCTGCCAGGGGGTTACTCTGCTGAAGTCTTTTTTGCAAGAGGATTACTCTGGGGAGGAGTTTTCACACAGGGATTACTCTGGTAAGTTTTGTGCAAGGGGATTACTCAGGCGAAGAGTCTTGGAAGGGTATCATTCTGGTGAGGTTTTCTGCCAGGGGGTTACTCTGCTGAAGTCTTTTTTGCAAGAGGATTACTCTGGGGAGGAGTTTTCACACAGGGATTACTCTGGTAAGTTTTGTTCAAGGGGATTACTCAGGCAAAGAGTCTTGGAAGGGTATCATTCTGGTGCGGTTTTCTGCCAGAGGGTTACTCTGCTGAAGTCTTTTTTGCAAGAGGATTACTCTGGGGAGGAGTTTTAGACAGGGATTACTCTGGTAAGTTTTGTGCAAGGGGATTACTCAGGCGAAGAGTCTTGGAAGGGTATCATTCTGGTGCGGTTTTCTGCCAGGGGTTACTCTGCTGAAGTCTTTTTTGCAAGAGGATTACTCTGGGGAGGAGTTTTCACACAGGGATTACTCAGGTAAGTTTTGTGCAAGGGGATTACTCAGGCGAAGAGTCTTGGAAGGGTATCATTCTGGTGAGGTTTTCTGCCAGGGGGTTACTCTGCTGAAGTCTTTTTTGCAAGAGGATTACTCTGGGGAGGAGTTTTCACACAGGGATTACTCTGGTAAGTTTTGTGCAAGGGGATTACTCAGGCGAAGAGTCTTGGAAGGGTATTATTCTGGTGAGGTTTTCTGCCAGGGGGTTACTCTGCTGAAGTCTTTTTTGCAAGAGGATTACTCTGGGGAGGAGTTTTCACACAGGGATTACTCTGGTAAGTTTTGTTCAAGGGGATTACTCAGGCGAAGAGTCTTGGAAGGGTATCATTCTGGTGGTTTTCTGCCAGGGGGTTACTCTGCTGAAGTCTTTTTTGCAAGAGGATTACTCTGGGGAGGAGTTTTCACACAGGGATTACTCTGGTAAGTTTTGTGCAAGGGGATTACTCAGGCGAAGAGTCTTGGAAGGGTATCATTTCTGGTGAGGTTTTCTGCCAGGGGGTTACTCTGCTGAAGTCTTTTTTGCAAGAGGATTACTCTGGGGAGGAGTTTTCACACAGGGATTACTCTGGTAAGTTTTGTGCAAGGGGATTACTCAGGCGAAGAGTCTTGGAAGGGTATTACATTCTGGTGAGGTTTTCTGCCAGGGGGTTACTCTGCTGAATGTCTTTTTTGCAAGAGGATTACTCTGGGGAGGAGTTTTCACACAGGGATTACTCTGGTAAGTTTGTGCAAGGGGATTACTCAGGCGAAGAGTCTTGGAAGGGTATTATTCTGGTGAGGTTTTCTGCCAGGGGGTTACTCTGCTGAAGTTTTTTTGCAAGAGGATTACTCTGGGGAGGAGTTTTCACACAGGGATTACTCTGGTAAGTTTTGTGCAAGGGGATTACTCAGGCGAAGAGTCTTGGAAGGGTATTATTCTGGTGAGGTTTTCTGCCAGGGGGTTACTCTGCTGAAGTCTTTTTTGCAAGAGGATTACTCTGGGGAGGAGTTTTCACACAGGGATTACTCTGGTAAGTTTTGTGCAAGGGGATTACTCAGGCAAAGAGTCTTGGAAGGTATTATTCTGGTGAGGTTTTCTGCCAGGGGGTTACTCTGCTGAAGTCTTTTTTGCAAGAGGATTACTCTGGGGAGGAGTTTTCACACAGGGATTACTCTGGTAAGTTTTGTGCAAGGGGATTACTCAGGCGAAGAGTCTTGGAAGGGTATATTCTGGTGAGAATTTCTGCCATGGGGGTTACTCTGCTGAAGTCTTTTTTGCAAGAGGATTACTCTGGTGAGGAGTTTTCACACAGGGATTACTCTGGTAAGTTTTGTGCAAGGGGATTACTCAGGCTAAGAGTCTTGGAAGGGTATTATTTTGGTGAGGTTTTCTGCCAGGGGGTTACTCTGCTAATGTCTTTTGCAAGAGGATTACTCTGGGGAGGAGTTTTCACACAGGGATTACTCTGGTAAGTTTTTTCAAGGGGATTACTCAGGCGAAGAGTCTTGGAAGGGTACCATTCTGGTGCTGTTTTCTGCCAGGGGGTTACTCTGCTGAAGTCTCTTATTGCAAGAGGATTACTCTGGGGAGGAGTTTTCATACAGGAATTACTCTGGAAGTTTTGTGTAAGGGGATTACTCAGGCGAAGAGTCTTGGAAGGGTATCATTCTGGTGAAGTTTTCTGCCAGGGGGTTACTCTGCTGAAGTCTTTTTTGTAAGTGGATTACTCTGGGGAGGAGTTTTCACACAGGGATTACTCTGGTAAATTTTGTGCAAGATGATTACTCAGGCGAAGAGTCTTGGAAGGGTATCATTCTGGTGAGGTTTTCTGCCAGGGGGTTACTCTGCTGAAGTCTTTTTTGCAAGAGGATTACTCTGGGGAGGAGTTCTCACATAGGGATTACTCTGGTAAGTTTTGTGAAAGGGGATTACTCAGGCGAAGAGTCTTGGAAGGGTATCATTCTGGTGCGGTTTTCTGCCAGGGGGTTACTCTGCTGAAGTCTTTTTTGCAAGAGGATTACTCTGATGAGGAGTTTTCACACAGGGATTACTCTGGTAAGTTTTGTGCAAGGGGATTACTCAGGCTAAGAGTCTTGAAGGGTATTATTTTGGTGAGGTTTTCTGCCAGGGGGTTACTCTGCTAATGTCTTTTTGCAAGAGGATTACTCTGGGGAGGAGTTTTCACACAGGGATTACTCTGGTAAGTTTTATTCAAGGGGATTACTCAGGCGAAGAGTCTTGGAAGGGTACCATTCTGGTGCTGTTTTCTGCCAGGGGGTTACTCTGCTGAAGTCTTTTATTGCAAGAGGATTACTCTGGGGAGTTTTCACACAGGAATTACTCTAGGAAGTTTTGTGCAAGGGGATTACTCAGGCGAAGAGTCTTGGAAGGGTATCATTCTGGTGCGGTTATTTGCCAGGGGTTTACTCTGCTGAAGTCTTTTTTGCAAGAGGATTACTCTGGGGAGGAGTTTTCATACATTGATTACTCTGGTAAGTTTTGTGCAAGGGGATTAATCAGGCGAAGAATCTCGGAAGGGTATCATTCTGGTGAGGTTTTCTGCCAGGGGGTTACTCTGCTGAAGTCTTTTTTTGCAAGAAGATTACTCTGGGAAGGAGTTTTCACACAGGGATTACTCTGGTAAGTTTGGTTCAAGGGGATTACTCAGGCAAAGTCTTGGAAGGGTATCATTCTGGGTTGTTTTCTGCCAGAGGGTTACTCTGCTGAAGTCTTATTTTGCAAGAGGATTACTCTGGAAGGAGTTTTCACAAAGGGATTACTCTGGTAAGTTTTGTGCAAGGGGATTACTCAGGCGAAGAGTCTTGGAAGGGTATCATTCTGGTGAAGTTTTCTGCCAGGGGGTTACTCTGCTGAAGTCTTTTTTGCAAGTGGATTACTCTGAGGAGGAGTTTTCACACAGGGATTACACTGGTAAATTTTGTGCAAGAGGATTACTCAGGCGAAAAGTCTTGGAAGGGTATCATTCTGGTGAGGTTTTCTGCCAGGGGGCTACTCTGCTGAAGTATTTTTTGCAAGAGGATTACTCTGGGGAGGAGTTGTCACACAGGGATTACTCTGGTAAGTTTTGTGAAAGGGGATTACTCAGGCGAAGAGTCTTGGAAGGGTATCATTCTGGTGCTGTTTTCTGCCAGGGGGTTACTCTGCTGAAGTCTTTTTTGCAAGAGGATTACTCTGGGGGAGGAGTTTTCACACAGGGATTACTCTGGTAAGTTTTGTGCAAGAGGATTATTCAGGCAAAGAGTATTGGAAAGGTTTCATTCTGGTGAGGTTTTCTGCCAGGGGGTTACTCTGCTGAAGTCTTTTTTGCAAGAGGATTACTCTGGGGAGGAGTTTTCATACAGGGATTACTCTGGTAAGTTTTGTTCAAGGGGATTTCTCAGGCAAAGAGTCTTGGAAGGGTATCATTCTGGTGCGGTTTTCTGCCAGAGGGTTACTCTGCTGAAGTCTTTTTTGCAAGAGGATTACTCTGGGGAGGAGTTTTTAGACAGGGATTACTCTGGTAAGTTTTGTGCAAGGGGATTATTCAGGCGAAGAGTCTTGTAAGGGTATCATTCTGGTGAGGTTTTCTGCCAGGGGGTTAGTCTGCTGAAGTCTTTTTTGCAAGTGGATTACTCTGGGGAGGAGTTTTCACACAGGGATTACTCTGGTAAATTTTGTGCAAGAGGATTACTCAGGCGAAGAGTCTTGGAAGGGTATCATTCTGGTGAGGTTTTCTGCCAGGGGGTTACTATGCTGAAGTATTTTTTGCAAGAAGATTACTCTGGGGAGGAGTTTCCACACAGGGATTACTCTGGTAAGTTTTGTGAAAGGGGATTACTCCGGCGAAGAGTCTTGGAAGGGTATCATTCTGGTGAGGTTTTCTGCTAGGGGGTTACTCTGCATAAGTATTTTTTGCATGAGGATTACTCTGGAGAGGAGTTTTCACACAGGGATTACTCTGGTAAGTTTTGTGCAAGGGGATTACTCAGGCTAAGAATCTTGGAAGGGTATTATTTTGGTGAGGTTTTCTGCCAGGGGGTTACTCTGCTAATGTCTTTTTTGCAAAAGGATTACTCTGGGGAGGAGTTTTCACACAGGAATTACTCTAGGAAGTTTTGTGCAAGGGAATTACTCAGGCGAAGAGTCTTGGAAGGGTATCATTCTGGTGAGGTTTTCTAACAGGGGCTACTCTGCTAAAGTCTTTTTTGCAAGAGGATTACTCTGGGGAGGAGTTTTCACACAGGGATTACTCTGGTAAGTTTTGTGCAAGAGGATTACTCAGGCGAAGAGTATTGGAAAGGTTTCATTCTGGTGAGGTTTTCTGCCAGGGGGTTACTCTGCTGAAGTCTTTTTTGCAAGAGGATTACTCTGGGGAGGAGTTTTCACACAGGGATTACTCTGGTAAGTTTTATGCAAAGGGATTACTCAGGCGAAGAGTCTTGGAAAGGTATCCTTTTGGTGAGGTTTTCTGCCAGGGGGTTACTCTGCTGAAGTCTTTTTTGCAAGAGGATTACTCTGGGGAGGAGTTTTCACACATTGATTACTCTGGTAAGTTTTGTGCAAAGGGATTACTCAGGCGAAAAGTCTTGGAAGGGTATCATTCTGGTGAGGTTTTCTGCCAGGGGTTACTCTGCTGAAGTCTTTTTTGCAAGAGGATTACCTATGGGGAGGAGTTTTCACACAGGGATTACTCTGGTAAGTTTTGTTCAAGGGGATTACTCAGGCAAAGAGTCTTGGAAGGGTATCATTCTGGTGCGGTTTTCTGCCAGAGGGTTACTCTGCTGAAGTATTTTTTGCAAGAGGATTACTCTGGGGAGGAGTTTTTAGACAGGGATTACTCTGGTAAGTTTTGTGCAAGGGGATTACTCAGGCGAAGAGTCTTGTAAGGGTGTCATTCTGGTGAGGTTTTCTGCCAGGGGGTTACTCTGCTGAAGTCTTTTTTGCAAGTGGATTACTCTGGGGAGGAGTTTTCACACAGGGATTACTCTGGTAAATTTTGTGCAAGAGGATTACTCAGGCGAAGAGTCTTGGAAGGGTATCATTCTGGTGAGGTTTTCTGCCAAGGGGGTTTCTCTGCTGAAGTCTTTTTCGCAAGAGGATTACTCTGGTGAGGAGTTTTCACACAGGGATTACTCTGGTAAGTTTTGTGCAAGGGGATTACTCAGGCGAAGAGTCTTGGAAGGGTATTATTTTGGTGAGGTTTTCTGCCAGGGGGTTACTCTGCTAATGTCTTTTTTGCAAGAGGATTACTCTGGGAAGGAGTTTTCACACAGGAATTACTCTAGGAAGTTTTGTGCAAGGGAATTACTCAGGCAAAGAGTCTTGAAAGGGTATCATTCTGGTGAGGTTTTCTGCCAGGGGCTACTCCGCTGAAGTCTTTTTTGCTAGAGGATTATTCTGGGGAGGAGTTTTCACACATTGCTTACTCTGGTAAGTTTTGTGCAAGGGGATTACTCAGGCGAAGAGTCTTGGAAGGGTATCATTCTGGTGAGGTTTTCTGCCAGGGGGTTACTCTGCTGAAGTCTTTTTTGCTAGAGGATTACTCTGGGGAGGAGTTTTCACACAGGGATTACTCTTATAAGTTTTGTTCTAGGGGATTACACAGGCAAAGAGTCTTGGAAGGGTATCATTCTGGTGCGGTTTTCTGCCAGAGGGTTACTCTGCTGAAGTCTTTTTTTGCAAGAGGATTACTCTGGGGAGGAGTTTTCATACATTGATTACTCTGGTAAGTTTTGGGCAAGGGGATTAATCAGGCGAAGAGTCTTGGAAGGGTATCATTCTGGTGAGGTTTTTTGCCAGGGGGTTACTCTGCTGAAGTCTTTTTTTGCAAGAGGATTACTCTGGAAGGAGTTTTCACACAGGGATTACTCTGGTTAGTTTAGTTCAAGGGGTTTACTCAGGCAAAGTCTTGGAAGGGTATCATTCTGGTGTGGTTTTCTGCCAGAGGGTTACTCTGCTGAAGTCTTTTTTTGCAAGAGGATTACTCTGGAAGGAGTTTTCACACAGGGATTACTCTGGTAAGTTTTGTGCAAGGGGATTACTCAGGCGAAGAGTCTTGGAAGGGTATCATTCTGGTGAAGTTTTCTGCCAGGGGCTACTCTGCTGAAGTCTTTTTTGCAAGTGGATTACTCTGGGGAGGAGTTTTCACACAGGGATTACACTGGTAAATTTTGTGCAAGAGGATTACTCAGGCGAAGAGTCTTGGAAGGGTATCATTCTGGTGAGGTTTTCTGCCAGGGGGATACTCTGCTGAAGTATTTTTTGCAAGAGGATTACTCAGGGGAGGAGTTGTCACACAGGGAATACTCTGGTAAGTTTTTTGAAAGGGGATTACTCAGGCGAAGAGTCTTGGAAGGGTATCATTCTGGTGAGTTTTTCTGCCAGGGGGTTAATCTGCTGAAGTCTTTATTGCAAGAGGATTACTCCGGTGAGGAGTTTTCACACAGGAATTACTCTGGTAAGTTTTGTGCAAGGGGATTACTCAGGCTAAGAGTCTTGTAAGGGTATTATTTTGGTGAGGTTTTCTGCCAGGGGGTTATTCTGCTAATGTCTTTTTTGCAAGAGGATTACTCTGGGGAGGAGTTTTCACACAGGGATTACTCTGGTAAGTTTTATTCAAGGGGATTACTCAGGCGAAGAGTCTTGGAAGGGTACCATTCTGGTGCTGTTTTCAGCCAGGGGGTTACTCCGCTGAAGTCTTTTATTGCAAGAGGAGAACTCTGGGGAGGAGTTTTCACACAGGAATTACTCTAGGAAGTTTTGTGCAAGGGGATTACTCAGGCGAATAGTCTTGGAAGGGTATCATTCTGGTGAGGTTTTCTGCGAGGGGCTACTCTGCTGAAGTCTTTTTTGCAAGAGGATTACTCTGGGGGAGGAGTTTTCACACAGGGATTACTCTGGTAAGTTTTGTGCAAGAGGATTATTCAGGCGAAGAGTATTGGAAAGGTTTCATTCTGGTGAGGTTTTCTGCCAGGGGGTTACTCTGCTGAAGTCTTTTTTGCAAGAGGATTACTCTGGGGAGGAGTTTTCACACATTGATTACTCGGGTAAGTTTTGTGCAAAGGGATTACTCAGGCGAAGAGTCTTGGAAGGGTATCATTCTGGTGAGGTTTTCTGCCAGGGGGTTACTCTGCTGAAGTCTTTTTTGCAAGAGGATTACTCTGGAAGGAGTTTCCACACAGGGATTACTCTGGTAAGTTTTGTGAAAGGGGATTACTCAGGCGAAGAGTCTTGGAAGGGTATAATTCTGGTGAGATTTTCTGCTAGGGGGTTACTCTGTTGAAGTCTTTTTTTGCAAGAGGATTACTCTGGTGAGGAGTTTTCACACAGGGATTACTCTGGTGAGTTTTGTGCAAGGGGATTACTCAGGCTAAGAGTCTTGGAAGGGTATTATTTTGGTGAGGTTTTCTGCCAGGGGGTTACTCTGCTAATGTCTTTTTTGCAAGAGGATTACTCTGGGGAGGAGTTTTCACACAGGAATTACTCTAGGAAGTTTTGTGCAAGGGAATTACTCAGGCGAAGAGTCTTGGAAGGGTATCATTCTGGTGTGGTTTTCTGCCAGGGGGTTACTCTGCTGAAGTCTTTTTTGCTGGAGGATTACTCTGGGGAGGAGTTTTCACACAGGGATTACTCTGGTAAGTTTTGTGCAAGAGGATTACTCAGGCGAAGAGTCTTGGAAAGGTATCATTCTGGTGAGGTTTTCTGCCAGGGGGTTACTCTGCTGAAGTCTTTTTTGCTAGAGGATTACTCTGGGGAGGAGTTTTCACACAGGGATTACTCTGGTAAGTTTTGTGCAAGGGGATTTCTCAGGCGAAGAGTCTTGGAAGGGTATCATTCTAGTGAGGATTCCTGCCAGGGGGTTACTCTGCTGAAGTCTTTTTTGCAAGAGGATTACTCTGGGGAGGAGTTTTCACACAGGGATTACTCTGGTAAGTTTTGTTCAAGGGGATTACTCAGGCAAAGTCTTGGAAGGGTATCATTCTGGTGCGGTTTTCTGCCAGAGGGTTACTCTGCTAATGTCTTTTTTGCAAGAGGATTACTCTGGGGAGGAGTTTTCACACAGGAATTACTCTAGGAAGTTTTGTGCAAGGGAATTACTCAGGCAAAGAGTCTTGGAAGGGTATCATTCTGGTGTGCTTTTCTGCCAGGGGGTTACTCTGCTGAAGTCTTTTTTGCTGGAGGATTACTCTGGGGAGGAGTTTTCACACAGGGATTACTCTGGTAAGTTTTGTGCAAGAGGATTACTCAGGCGAAGAGTCTTGGAAAGGTAGCATTCTGGTGAGGATTCCTGCCAGGGGGTTACTCTGCTGAAGTCTTTTTTGCAAGAGGATTACTCTGGGGAGGAGTTTTCACACAGGGATTACTCTGGTAAGTTTTGTTCAAGGGGATTACTCAGGCAAAGTCTTGGAAGGGTATCATTCTGGTGCGGTTTTCTGCCAGAGGGTTACTCTGCTGAAGTCTTTTTTGCAAGAGGATTACTCTGGGGAGGAGTTTTTAGACAGGGATTACTCTGGTAAGTTTTGTGCAAGGGGATTACTCAGGCGAAGAGTCTTGGAAGTTATCATTCTGGTGCGGATATTTGCCAGGGGGTTACTCTGCTGAAGTCTTTTTTGCAAGAAGATTACTCTGGGGAGGAGTTTTAACACAGGGATTACTCAGGTAAGTTTTGTGCAAGAGGATTACTCAGGCTAAGAGTCTTGGAAGGGTATTATTTTGGTGAGGTTTTCTGCCAGGGGTTTACTCTGCTAATGTCTTTTTTGCAAGAGGATTACTCTGGGGAGGAGTTTTCACACAGGAATTACTCTATGAAGTTTTGTGCAAGGGAATTACTCAGGCGAAGAGTCTTGGAAGGGTATCATTCTGGTGAGGTTTTCTGCCAGGGGCTACTTTGCTGAAGTCTTTTTTGCAAGAGGATTACTCTGGGGAGGAGTTTTCACACAGGGATTACTCTGGTAAGTTTTGTGCAAGAGGATTACTCAGGCGAAGAGTCTTGGAAAGGTATCATTCTGGTGAGGTTTTCTGCCAGGGGGTTACTCTGCTGAAGTCTTTTTTGCTAGAGGATTACTCTGGGGAGGAGTTTTCACACAGGGATTACTCTGGTAAGTTTTGTTCAAGGGGATTACTCAGGCAAAGAGTCTTGGAAGGGTATCATTCTGGCTCGGTTCTCTCCCAGAGGGTTACTCTGCTGAAGTCTTTTTTGCAAGAGGATTACTCTGGGGAGGAGTTTTCACAAAGGAATTACTCTAGGAAGTTTTGTGCAAGGGGATTACTCAGGCGAAGAGTCTTGGAAGGGTATCATTTTGGTGAGGTTTTCTGCCAGGGGCTACTCTGCTGAAGTCTTTTTTGCAAGAGGATTACTCTGGGGAGGAGTTTTCACACAGGGATTACTCTGGTAAGTTTTGTGCAAGGGGATTACTCAGGTGAAGAGTCTTGGAAAGGTATCATTCTGGTGAGGTTTTTTGCCAGGGGGTTACTCTGCTGAAGTCTTTTTTGCTAGAGGATTACTCTGGGGAGGAGTTTTCACACAGGGATTACTCTGGTATGTTTTGTTCAAGGGGATTACTCAGGCGAAGAGTCTTGGAAGGGTATCATTCTGGTTCGGTTTTCTGCCAGAGGGTTACTCTGCTGAAGTCTTTTTTGCAAGAGGATTACTCTGGGGAGGAGTTTTCACAAAGGAATTACTCTAGGAAGTTTTGTGCAAGGGGATTACTCAGGCGAAGAGTCTTGGAAGGGTATCATTTTGGTGAGGTTTTCTGCCAGGGGCTACTCTGCTGAAGTCTTTTTTGCAAGAGGATTACTCTGGGGAGGAGTTTTCACACAGGGATTACTCTGATAAGTTTTGTGCAAGAGGATTACTCAGGCGAAGAGTATTGGAAAGGTTTCATTCTGGTGAGGTTTTCTGCCAGGAGGTTACTCTGCTGAAGTCTTTTTTGCAAGAGGATTACTCTGGGGAGGAGTTTTCACACATTGATTACTCGGGTAAGTTTTGTGCAAAGGGATTACTCAGGCGAAGAGTCTTGGAAGGGTATCATTCTGGTGAGGTTTTCTGCCAGGGGGTTACTCTGCTGAAGTCTTTTTTGCAAGAGGATTACTCTGGGGAGGAGTTTTCATACGTGGATTACTCTGGTAAGATTTGTTCAAGGGGATTACTCAGGCAAAGAGTCTTGGAAGGGTATCATTCTGGTGCGGTTTTCTGCCAGAGGGTTACTCTGCTGAAGTCTTTTTTGCAAGAGGATTACTCTGGGGAGGAGTTTTTAGACAGGGATTACTCTGGTAAGTTTTGTGCAAGGGGATTACTCAGGCGAAGAGTCTTGTAAGGGTATCATTCTGGTGAGGTTTTCTGCCAGGGGGTTACTCTGCTGAAGTCATTTTTGCAAGTGGATTACTCTGGGGAGGAGTTTTCACACAGGGATTACTCTGGTAAATTTTGTGCAAGAGGATTACTCAGGCGAAGAGTCTTGGAAGGGTATCATTCTGGTGAAGTTTTCTGCCAGGGGGTTACTCTGCTGAAGTCTTTTTTGCAAGAGGATTACTCTGGGGAGGAGTTTTCACAGAGGGATTACTCTGGTAAGTTTTGTGAAAGGGGATTACTCAGGCGAAGAGTCTTGGAAGGGTATCATTCTGGTGAGGTTTTCTGCAGGGGGTTACTCTGCTGAAGTCTTTTTTGCAAGAGGATTACTCTGGGAGGAGTTTTCACACAGGGATTACTCTGGTAAGTTTTTTGCAAGGGGATTACTCAGGCGAAGAGTCTTGGAAGGGTATCATTCTGGTGAGGTTTTCTGCCAGGGGGTTACTCTGCTGAAGTCTTTTTTGCAAGAGGATTACTCTGGGAGGAGTTTTCACACAGGGATTACTCTGGTAAGTTTTGTGCAAGGGGATTACTCAGGCGAAGAGTCTTGGAAGGGTATCATTCTGGTGAGGAATTCCTGCCAGGGGGTTACTCTGCTGAAGTCTTTTATTGCAAGAAGATTACTCTGGGGAGGAGTTTTCACACAGGGATTACTCTGGTAAGTTTTGTGCAAGGGGATTACTCAGGCGAAGAGTCTTGGAAGGGTATCATTCTGGTGAGGTTTTCTGCCAGGGGTTACTCTGCTGAAGTCTTTTTTGCAAGAGGATTACTCTGGGAGGAGTTTTCACACAGGGATTACTCTGGTAAGTTTTGTGCAAGGGATTACTCAGGCAAAGAGTCTTGGAAGGGTATCATTCTGGTGAGGTTTCTGCCAGGGGGTTACTCTGCTGAAGTCTTTTTTGCTAGAGGATTACTCTGGGGAGGAGTTTTCACACAGGGATTACTCTGGTAAGTTTTGTGCAAGGGGATTACTCAGGCGAAGAGTCTTGGAAGGGTATCATTCTGGTGAGGTTTTCTGCCAGGGGGTTACTCTGCTGAAGTCTTTTTTGCAAGAGGATTACTCTGGGGAGGAGTTTTCACACAGGGATTACTCTGGTAAGTTTTGTTCAAGGGGATTACTCAGGCAAAGAGTCTTGGAAGGGTATCATTCTGGTGCGGTTTTCTGCCAGAGGGTTACTCTGCTGAAGTCTTTTTTGCAAGAGGATTACTCTGGGGAGGAGTTTTTAGACAGGGATTACTCTGGTAAGTTTTTTGCAAGGGGATTACTCAGGCGAAGAGTCTTGGAAGGTATATTCTGGTGCGGTTATTTGCCAGGGGGTTACTCTGCTGAAGTCTTTTTTGCAAGAGGATTACTCTGGGGAGGAGTTTTCACACAGGGATTACTATGGTAAGTTTTGTGCAAGGGGATTACTCAGGCGAAGAGTCTTGGAAGGGTATCATTCTGGTGAGGTTTTCTGCCAGGGGGTTACTCTGCTGAAGTCTTTTTTGCAAGAGGATTACTCTGGGGAGGAGTTTTCACACAGGGATTACTCTGGTAAGTTTTGTGCAAGGGGATTACTCAGGCGAAGTCTTGGAAGGGTATCATTCTGGTGAGGTTTTCTGCCAGGGGGTTACTCTGCTGAATGTCTTTTTTGCAAGAGGATTACTCTGGGCAGGAGTTTTCACACAGGGATTACTCTGGTAAGTTTTGTGCAAGGGGATTACTCAGGCGAAGAGTCTTGGAAGGGTATCATTCTGGTGAGGTTTTCTGCCAGGGGGTTACTCTGCTGAAGTCTTTTTTGCAAGAGGATTACTCTGGGAGGAGTTTTCACACAGGGATTACTCTGGTAAGTTTTGTGCAAGGGGATTACTCAGGCAAAGAGTCTTGGAAGGGTATTATTCTGGTGAGGTTTTCTGCCAGGGGGTTACTCTGCTGAAGTCTTTTTTGCAAGAGGATTACTCTGGGGAGGAGTTTTCACACAGGGATTACTCTGGTAAGTTTTGTGCAAGGGGATTACTCAGGCGAAGAGTCTTGGAAGGGTATTATTCTGGTGAGGTTTTCTGCCAGGGGGTTACTCTGCTGAAGTCTTTTTTGCAAGAGGATTACTCTGGGGAGGAGTTTTCACACAGGGATTACTCTGGTAAGTTTTGTGCAAGGGGATTACTCAGGCGAAGAGTCTTGGAAGGGTATCATTCTGGTGAGGTTTTCTGCCAGGGGGTTACTCTGCTGAAGTCTTTTTTGCAAGAGGATTACTCTGGGGAGGAGTTTTCACACAGGGATTACTCTGGTAAGTTTTGTGCAAGGGATTACTCAGGCGAAGAGTCTTGGAAGGGTATCATTCTGGTGGTTTTCTGCCAGGGGTTACTCTGCTGAAGTCTTTTTTGCAAGAGGATTACTCTGGGGAGGAGTTTTCACACAGGGATTACTCTGGTAAGTTTTGTGCAAGGGGATTACTCAGGCGAAGAGTCTTGGAAGGGTATCATTCTGGTGAGGTTTTCTGCCAGGGGGTTACTCTGCTGAAGTCTTTTTTGCAAGAGGATTACTCTGGTGAAGAGTCTTGGAAGGGTATCATCCTGGTGAGGATTCTGCCAGGGGGTTACTCTGCTGAAGTCTTTTTTGCAAGAGGATTACTCTGGGGAGGAGTTTTCACACAGGATTACTCTAGGTAAGTTTTGTGCAAGGGATTACTCAGGCGAAGAGTCTTGGAAGGGTATCATTCTGGTGAGGTTTTCTGCCAGGGGGTTACTCTGCTGAAGTCTTTTTTGCAAGAGGATTACTCTGGGGAGGAGTTTTAACACAGGGATTACTCTGGTAAGTTTTGTGCAAGGGGATTACTCAGGCGAAGAGTCTTGGAAGGGTATCATTCTGGTGAGGTTTCTGCCAGGGGGTTACTCTGCTGAAGTCTTTTTTGCAAGAGGATTACTCTGGGGAGGAGTTTTCACACAGGGATTACTCTGGTAAGTTTTGTGCAAGGGGATTACTCAGGCGAAGAGTCTTGGAAGGGTATCATTCTGGTGAGGTTTTCTGCCAGGGGGTTACTCTGCTGAAGTCTTTTTTGCAAGAGGATTACTCTGGGGAGGAGTTTTCACACAGGGATTACTCTGGTAAGTTTTGTGCAAGGGGATTACTCAGGCAAAGAGTCTTGGAAGGGTATCATTCTGGTGCGGTTTTCTGCCAGGGGGTTACTCTGCTGAAGTCTTTTTTGCAAGAGGATTACTCTGGGGAGGAGTTTTACACAGGGATTACTCTGGTAAGTTTTGTGCAAGGGGATTACTCAGGCGAAGAGTCTTGGAAGGGTATCATTCTGGTGCGGTTATTCTGCCAGGGGGTTACTCTGCTGAAGTCTTTTTTGCAAGAGGATTACTCTGGGGAGGAGTTTTCACACAGGGATTACTCTGGTAAGTTTTGTGCAAGGGGATTACTCAGGCGAAGAGTCTTGGAAGGGTATCATTCTGGTGAGGTTTTCTGCCAGGGGGTTACTCTGCTGAAGTCTTTTTTGCAAGAGGATTACTCTGGGGAGGAGTTTTCACACAGGGATTACTCTGGTAAGTTTTGTGCAAGGGGATTACTCAGGCAAAGAGTCTTGGAAGGGTATCATTCTGGTGCGGTTTCCTGCCAGGGGGTTACTCTGCTGAAGTCTTTTTTGCAAGAGGATTACTCTGGGGAGGAGTTTTCACACAGGGATTACTCTGGTAAGTTTTGTGCAAGGGGATTACTCAGGCGAAGAGTCTTGGAAGGGTATCATTCTGGTGAGGTTTTCTGCCAGGGGTTACTCTGCTGAAGTCTTTTTTGCAAGAGGATTACTCTGGGGAGGAGTTTTAACACAGGGATTACTCTGGTAAGTTTTGTGCAAGGGGATTACTCAGGCGAAGAGTCTTGGAAGGGTATCATTCTGGTGAGGTTTTCTGCCAGGGGGTTACTCTGCTGAAGTCTTTTTTGCAAGAGGATTACTCTGGGGAGGAGTTTTCACACAGGGATTACTCTGGTAAGTTTTGTGCAAGGGGATTACTCAGGCGAAGAGTCTTGGAAGGGTATCATTCTGGTGCGGTTTTCTGCCAGGGGGTTACTCTGCTGAAGTCTTTTTTGCAAGAGGATTACTCTGGGGAGGAGTTTTACACAGGGATTACTCTGGTAAGTTTTGTGCAAGGGGATTACTCAGGCAAAGAGTCTTGGAAGGGTATCATTCTGGTGCGGTTTTCTGCCAGGGGGTTACTCTGCTGAAGTCTTTTTTGCAAGAGGATTACTCTGGGGAGGAGTTTTCACACAGGGATTACTCTGGTAAGTTTTGTGCAAGGGGATTACTCAGGCGAAGAGTCTTAGGGTATCATTCTGGTGAGGTTTTCTGCCAGGGGGTTACTCTGCTGAAGTCTTTTTTGCAAGAGGATTACTCTGGGGAGGAGTTTTCACACAGGGATTACTCTGGTAAGTTTTGTGCAAGGGGATTACTCAGGCGAAGAGTCTTGGAAGGGTATCATTCTGGTGAGGTTTTCTGCCAGGGGGTTAATCTGCTGAAGTCTTTTTCGCAAGAGGATTACTCTGGTGAGGAGTTTTCACACAGGGATTATTCTGGTAAGTTTTGTGCAAGGGGATTACTCAGGCAAAGAGTCTTGGAAGGGTATATTTTGGTGAGGTTTTCTGCCAGGGGGTTACTCTGCTAATGTCTTTTTTGCAAGAGGATTACTCTGGGGAGGAGTTTTGACACAGGGATTACTCTGGTAAGTTTTGTTCAAGGGAATTACTCAGGCGAAGAGTCTTGGAAGGGTACCATACTGGTGCTGTTTTCTGCCAGGGGGTTACTCTGCTGAAGTCTTTTTTGCAAGAGGATTACTCTGGGGAGGAGTTTTCACACAAGGATTACTCTGGTAAGTTTTGTGAAAGGGGATTACTCAGGCGAAGAGTCTTGGAAGGGTATCATTTTGGTGAGGCTTTCTGCCAGGGTGTTACTCAGCAGAAGTCTTTTTTGCAAGAGGATTACTCTGGTGAGGAGTTTTCATACAGGGATTACTCTGGTAAGATTTGTGCAAGGGGATTACTCAGGCGAAGAGTCTTGGAAGGGTATCATTTTGGTGAGGTTTTGTGCCAGGGGGTTACTCTGCTAAAGTCTATTTTGCAAGAGGATTACTCTGCGGAGGAGTTTTCACACAGGGATTACTCTGGTAAGTTTTGTTCAAGGGGATTACTCAGGCGAAGAGTCTTGGAAAGGTACCATTCTGGCGCTGTTCTCTGCCAGGGGGTTACTCTGCTGAAGTCTTTTTTGCAAGAGGATTACTCTGGGGAGGAGTTTTCACACAGGGATTACTCTGGTAAGTTTTGTGCAAGGGGATTACTCAGGTGAAGAGTCTTGTTAGGTATCATTCTGGTGAGGTTTTCTGCCAGGGGGTTACTCTGCTGAAGTCTTTTTTGCAAGAGGATTACTCTGGGGAGGAGTTTTCACACAGGGATTACTCTGGTAAATTTTGTGAAAGGGGATTACTCAGGCAAAGAGTCTTGGAGGGTATCATTCTGGTGAGGTTTTCTGACAGGGGGTTACTCTGCTGAAGTTTTTTCGCAAGAGGATTACTCTGGGGAGGAGTTTTCACACAGGGATTACTCTGGTAAGTTTTCAGCAATGGGATTACTCAGGCGAAGAGTCTTGGAAGGGTATCATTCTGGTGAGCTTTTCTGCCAGGGGGTTACTCTGCTGAAGTCTTTTTTTGCAAGAGGATTACTCTGGGGAGGAGTTTTCACACAGGGATTACTCTGGTAAGTTTTGTGCAAGGGGATTACTCAGGCGAAGAGTCTTGGAAGGGTATTATTTTGGTGAGGTTTTCTGCCAGGGGGTTACTCTGCTGATGTCTTTTTTGCAAGAGGATTACTCTGGGCAGGAGTTTTCACACAGGGATTACTCTGGTAAGTTTTGTGCAAGGGATTACTCAGGCAAAGAGTCTTGGAAGGTATCATTCTGGTGAGGTTTTCTGCCAGGGGGTTACTCTGCTGAAGTCTTTTTTGCAAGAGGATTACTCTGGGGAGGAGTTTTCACACAGGGATTACTCTGGTAAGTTTTGTGCAAGGGGATTACTCAGGCGAAGAGTCTTGGAAGGGTATTATTTTGGTGAGGTTTTCTGCCAGGGGGTTACTCTGCTGAAGTCTTTTTTGCAAGAGGATTACTCTGGGGAGGAGTTTTCACACAGGGATTACTCTGGTAAGTTTTGTTCAAGGGGATTACTCAGGCGAAGAGTCTTGGAAGGGTACCATTCTGGTGCTGTTTTCTGCCAGGGGGTTACTCTGCTGAAGTCTTTTTTGCAAGAGGATTACTCTGGGGAGGAGTTTTCACACAGGGATTACTCTGGTAAGTTTTGTGCAAGGGGATTACTCAGGCGAAGAGTCTTGGAAGGGTATCATTCTGGTGAGGTTTTCTGCCAGGGGGTTACTCTGCTGAAGTCTTTTTTGCAAGAGGATTACTCTGGGGAGGAGTTTTCACACAGGGATTACTCTGGTAAGTTTTGTGCAAGGGGATTACTCAGGCGAAGAGTCTTGGAAGGGTATACATTCTGGTGAGGATTTCTGCCAGGGGGTTACTCTGCTGAATGTCTTTTTTGCAAGAGGATTACTCTGGGGAGGAGTTTTCACACAGGGATTACTCTGGTAAGTTTTGTGCAAGGGGATTACTCAGGCAAAGAGTCTTGGAAGGTATCATTCTGGTGAGGTTTTCTGCCAGGGGGTTACTCTGCTGAAGTCTTTTTTGCAAGAGGATTACTCTGGGGAGGAGTTTTCACACAGGGATTACTCTGGTAAGTTTTGTGCAAGGGGATTACTCAGGCAAAGAGTCTTGGAAGGGTATCATTCTGGTGAGGTTTTCTGCCAGGGGTTACTCTGCTGAAGTCTTTTTTGCAAGAGGATTACTCTGGGGAGGAGTTTTCACACAGGGATTACTCTGGTAAGTTTTGTGCAAGGGGATTACTCAGGCGAAGAGTCTTGGAAGGGTATCATTCTGGTGAGTTTTCTGCCAGGGGGTTACTCTGCTGAAGTCTTTTTTGCAAGAGGATTACTCTGGGGAGGAGTTTTCACACAGGGATTACTCTGGGAGTTTTGTGCAAGGGGAATTACTCAGGCGAAGAGTCTTGGAAGGGTATCATTCTGGTGAGGTTTTCTGCCAGGGGTTACTCTGCTGAAGTCTTTTTTGCAAGAGGATTACTCTGGGGAGGAGTTTTCACACAGGGATTACTCTGGTAAGTTTTGTGCAAGAGGATTACTCAGGCGAAGGTCTTGGAGAGGTATCATTCTGGTGAGGTTTTCTGCCAGGGGGTTACTCTGCTGAAGTCTTTTTTGCAAGAGGATTACTCAGGGAGGAGTTTTCACACAGGGATTACTCTGGTAAGTTTTGTGCAAGGGGATTACTCAGGCGAAGAGTCTTGGAAGGGTATCATTCTGGTGAGGTTTTCTGCCAGGGGGTTACTCTGCTGAAGTCTTTTTTGCAAGAGGATTACTCTGGGGAGGAGTTTTCACACAGGATTACTCTGGTAAGTTTTGTGCAAGGGGATTACTCAGGCTAAGAGTCTTGGAAGGGTATCATTCTGGTGAGGTTTTCTGCCAGGGGGTTACTCTGCTGAAGTCTTTTTGCAAGAGGATTACTCTGGGGAGGAGTTTTCACACAGGGATTACTCTGGTAAGTTTTGTGCAAGGGGATTACTCAGGCGAAGAGTCTTGGAAGGGTATCATTCTGGTGCGGTTTTCTGCCAGGGGGTTACTCTGCTGAAGTCTTTTTTGCAAGTGGATTACTCTGGGGAGGAGTTTTCACACAGGGATTACTCTGGTGAAGTTTTGTGCAAGGGATTACTCAGGCGAAGAGTCTTGGAAGGGTATCATTCTGGTGAGGTTTTCTGCCAGGTGGTTACTCTGCTGAAGTCTTTTTTGCAAGAGGATTACTCTGGGGAGGAGTTTTCACACAGGGATTACTCTGGTAAGTTTTGTGCAAGGGGATTACTCAGGCGAAGAGTCTTGGAAGGGTATCATTCTGGTGAGGTTTTCTGCCAGGGGGTTATCTGCTGAAGTCTTTTTGCAAGAGGATTACTCTGGTGAGGAGTTTTCACACAGGGATTACTCTGGTAAGTTTTGTGCAAGGGGATTACTCAGGCGAAGAGTCTTGGAAGGGTATTATTTTGGTGAGGTTTTGTGCCAGGGGGTTACTCTGCTAATGTCTTTTTTGCAAGAGGATTACTCTGGGAGGAGTTTTCACACAGGGATTACTCTGGTAAGTTTTGTTCAAGGGGATTACTCAGGCGAAGAGTCTTGGAAGGTACCATTACTGGTGCTGTTTTCTGCCAGGGGGTTACTCTGCTGAAGTCTTTTTTGCAAGAGGATTACTCTGGGGAGGAGTTTTCACACAGGGATTACTCTGGTAAGTTTTGTGCAAGGGGATTACTCAGGCGAAGAGTCTTGGAAGGGTATCATTCTGGTGAGGTTTTCTGCCAGGGGGTTACTCTGCTGAAGTCTTTTTTGCAAGAGGATTACTCTGGGGAGGAGTTTTCACACAGGGATTACTCTGGTAAGATTTGTGCAAGGGGATTACTCAGGCGAAGAGTCTTGGAAGGGTATCATTTTGGTGAGGTTTTCTGCCAGGGGGTTACTCTGCTGAAGTCTTTTTGCAAGAGGATTACTCTGGGGAGGAGTTTTCACACAGGGATTACTCTGGTAAGTTTTGTTCAAGGGGATTACTCAGGCGAAGAGTCTTGGAAGGTACCATTCTGGGCTTTTCTGCCAGGGGGTTACTCTGCTGAAGTCTTTTTTGCAAGAGGATTACTCTGGGGAGGAGTTTTCACACAGGGATTACTCTGGTAAGTTTTGTGCAAGGGGATTACTCAGGCGAAGAGTCTTGGAAGGGTATCTTTCTGGTGAGGTTTTCTGCCAGGGGGTTACTCTGCTGAAGTCTTTTTTGCAAGAGGATTACTCTGGGGAGGAGTTTTCACACAGGGATTACTCTGGTAAGTTTTGTGAAAGGGGATTACTCAGGCAAAGAGTCTTGGAAGGGTATTATTCTGAGGAGGTTTTCTGCCAGGGGGTTACTCTGCTGAAGTCTTTTTTGCAAGAGGATTACTCTGGTGAAGAGTCTTGGAAGGGTATTATCCTGGTGAGGAATTCTGCCAGGGGGTTACTCTGCTGAAGTCTTTTTTGCAAGAGGATTACTCTGGGGAGGAGGTTTTCACACAGGAATTACTCTGGTAAGTTTTGTGCAAGGGGATTACTCAGGCGAAGAGTCTTGGAAGGGTATCATTCTGGTGAGGTTTTCTGCCAGGGGTTACTCTGCTGAAGTCTTTTTTGCAAGAGGATTACTCTGGGGAGGAGTTTTAACACAGGGATTACTCTGGTAAGTTTTGTGCAAGGGATTACTCAGGCGAAGAGTCTTGGAAGGGTATCATTCTGGTGAGGTTTTCTGCCAGGGGGTTACTCTGCTGAAGTCTTTTTTGCAAGAGGATTACTCTGGGGAGGAGTTTTCACACAGGGATTACTCTGGTAAGTTTTGTGCAAGGGGATTACTCAGGCGAAGAGTCTTGGAAGGGTATTATTCTGGTGAGGTTTTCTGCCAGGGGGTTACTCTGCTGAAGTCTTTTTTGCAAGAGGATTACTCTGGGGAGGAGTTTTCACACAGGGATTACTCTGGTAAGTTTTGTGCAAGGGGATTACTCAGGCAAAGAGTCTTGGAAGGGTATCATTCTGGTGCGGTTTTCTGCCAGAGGGTTACTCTGCTGAAGTCTTTTTTGCAAGAGGATTACTCTGGGGAGGAGTTTTCACACAGGGATTACTCTGGTAAGTTTTGTGCAAGGGGATTACTCAGGCGAAGAGTCTTGGAAGGGTATTATTCTGGTGAGGTTTTCTGCCAGGGGGTTACTCTGCTGAAGTCTTTTTTGCTAGAGGATTACTCTGGGGAGGAGTTTTCACACAGGGATTACTCTGGTAAGTTTTGTGCAAGGGGATTACTCAGGCGAAGAGTCTTGGAAGGGTATTATTCTGGTGAGGTTTTCTGCCAGGGGGTTACTCTGCTGAAGTCTTTTTTGCAAGAGGATTACTCTGGGGAGGAGTTTTCACACAGGATTACTCTGGTAAGTTTTGTGCAAGGGGATTACTCAGGCAAAGAGTCTTGGAAGGGTATCATTCTGGTGCGGTTTTCTGCCAGAGGGTTACTCTGCTGAAGTCTTTTTTGCAAGAGGATTACTCTGGGGAGGAGTTTTTCACACAGGGATTACTCTGGTAAGTTTTGTGCAAGGGGATTACTCAGGCGAAGAGTCTTGGAAGGTATCATTCTGGTGAGGTTTTTGCCAGGGGGTTACTCTGCTGAAGTCTTTTTTGCAAGAGGATTACTCTGGGGAGGAGTTTTCACACAGGGATTACTCTGGTAAGTTTTGTGCAAGGGGATTACTCAGGCGAAGAGTCTTGGAAGGGTATCATTCTGATGAGGTTTTCTGCCAGGGGGTTACTCTGCTGAAGTCTTTTTTGCAAGAGGATTACTCTGGGGAGGAGTTTTCACACAGGGATTACTCTGGTAAGTTTTGTGAAAGGGGATTACTCAGGCGTAGAGTCTTGGAAGGGTATCATTCTGGTGCGGTTTTCTGCCAGAGGGTTACTCTGCTGAAGTCTTTTTTTGCAAGAGGATTACTCTGGGAGGAGTTTTTAGACAGGGATTACTCTGGTAAGTTTTGTGCAAGGGGATTACTCAGGTGAAGTGTCTTGGAAGGTATCATTCTGGTGCGGTTATTTGCCAGGGGGTTACTCTGCTGAAGTCTTTTTTGCAAGAGGATTACTCTGGGGAGGAGTTTTAACACAGGGATTACTCTGGTAAGTTTTGTGCAAGGGGATTACTCAGGCGAAGAGTCTTGGAAGGGTATCATTCTGGTGAGGTTTTCTGCCAGGGGGTTACTCTGCTGAAGTCTTTTTTGCAAGTGGATTACTCTGGGGAGGAGTTTTCACACAGGGATTACTCTGGTAAGTTTTGTGCAAGGGGATTACTCAGGCGAAGAGTCTTGGAAGGGTATCATTCTGATGAGGTTTTCTGCCAGGGGGTTACTCTGCTGAAGTCTTTTTTGCAAGAGGATTACTCTGGGGAGGAGTTTTCACACAGGGATTACTCTGGGGAGGAGTTTTCACACAGGGATTACTCTGGTAAGTTTTGTGCAAGGGGATTACTCAGGCGAAGAGTCTTGGAAGGGTATTATTCTGGTGAGGTTTTCTGCCAGGGGGTTACTCTGCTGAAGTCTTTTTTGCAAGAGGATTACTCTGGGGAGGAGTTTTCACACAGGGATTACTCTGGTAAGTTTTGTGCAAGGGGATTACTCAGGCGAAGAGTCTTGGAAGGGTATTATTTTGGTGAGGTTTTCTGCCAGGGGGTTACTCTGCTGAAGTCTTTTTTGCAAGAGGATTACTCTGGGGAGGAGTTTTCACACAGGGATTACTCTGGTAAGTTTTGTCAAGGGGATTACTCAGGCGAAGAGTCTTGGAAGGGTACCATACTGGTGCTGTTTTCTGCCAGGGGGTTACTCTGCTGAAGTCTTTTTTGCAAGAGGATTACTCTGGGGAGGAGTTTTCACACAGGATTACTCTGGTAAGATTTGTGCAAGGGGATTACTCAGGCGAAGAGTCTTGGAAGGGTATCATTTTGGTGAGGTTTTGTGCCAGGGGGTTACTCTGCTAAAGTCTATTTTGCAAGAGGATTACTCTGCGGAGGAGTTTTCACACAGGGATTACTCTGGTAAGTTTTGTTCAAGGGGATTACTCAGGCGAAGAGTCTTGGAAAGGTACCATTCTGGCGTTGTTCTCTGCCAGGGGGTTACTCTGCTGAAGTCTTTTTTGCAAGAGGATTACTCTGGGGAGGAGTTTTCACACAGGGATTACTCTGGTAAGTTTTGTGCAAGGGGATTACTCAGGTGAAGAGTCTTGTTAGGGTATCATTCTGGTGAGGTTTTCTGCCAGGGGGTTACTCTGCTGAAGTCTTTTTTGCAAGAGGATTACTCTGGGGAGGAGTTTTCACACAGGGATTACTCTGGTAAATTTTGTGAAAGGGGATTACTCAGGCAAAGAGTCTTGGAAGGGTATCATTCTGGTGAGGTTTTCTGCCAGGGGGTTACTCTGCTGAAGTCTTTTTTGCAAGAGGATTACTCTGGGGAGGAGTTTTCACAAAGGGATTACTCTGGTAAGTTTTCAGCAATGGGATTACTCAGGCGAAGAGTCTTGGAAGGGTATCATTCTGGTGAGGTTTTCTGCCAGGGGGTTACTCTGCTGAAGTCTTTTTTGCAAGAGGATTACTCTGGGGAGGAGTTTTCACACAGGGATTACTCTGGTAAGTTTTGTGCAAGGGGATTACTCAGGCGAAGAGTCTTGGAAGGGTATTATTTGGTGAGGTTTTCTGCCAGGGGGTTACTCTGCTGAAGTCTTTTTTGCAAGAGGATTACTCTGGGAGGAGTTTTCACACAGGGATTACTCTGGTAAGTTTTGTGCAAGGGGATTACTCAGGCAAAGAGTCTTGGAAGGTATTATTCTGGTGAGGTTTTCTGCCAGGGGGTTACTCTGCTGAAGTCTTTTTTGCAAGAGGATTACTCTGGGGAGGAGTTTTCACACAGGGATTACTCTGGTAAGTTTTGTGCAAGGGGATTACTCAGGCGAAGAGTCTTGGAAGGGTATTATTCTGGTGAGGTTTTCTGCCAGGGGGTTACTCTGCTGAAGTCTTTTTTGCAAGAGGATTACTCTGGGGAGGAGTTTTCACACAGGAATTACTCTAGGGAGTTTTGTGCAAGGGATTACTCAGGCGAAGAGTCTTGGAAGGGTATCATTCTGGTGATGTTTTCTGCCAGGGGTTACTCTGCTGAAGTCTTTTTTGCAAGAGGATTACTCTGGGGAGGAGTTTTCACACAGGGATTACTCTGGTAAGTTTTGTGCAAGAGGATTACTCAGGCGAAGGTCTTGGAAAGGTATCATTCTGGTGAGGTTTTCTGCCAGGGGGTTACTCTGCTGAATTCTTTTTTGCTAGAGGATTACTCAGGCGAGGAGTTTTCACACATTGATTACTCTGGTAAGTTTTGTGCAAGGGGATTACTCAGGCTAAGAGTCTTGGAAGGGTATTACTCTGGTGAGGATTTCTGCCAGGGGGTTACTCTGCTGATGTCTTTTTTGCAAGAGGATTACTCTGGGCAGGAGTTTTCACACAGGGATTACTCTGGTAAGTTTTCAGCAATGGGATTACTCAGGCGAAGATTCTTGGAAGGGTATCATTTTGTTGAGGTTTTCTGCCAGGGGGTTACTCTGCTGAAGTCTTTTTTGCAAGAGGATTACTCTGGGGAGGAGTTTTCACACAGGGATTACTCTGGTAAGTTTTGTGCAAGGGGATTACTCAGGCGAAGAGTCTTGGAAGGGTATTACTCTGGTGAGGATTTCTGCCAGGGGGTTACTCTGCTGATGTCTTTTTTGCAAGAGGATTACTCTGGGGAGGAGTTTTCACACAGGGATTACTCTGGTAAGTTTTGTGCAAGGGGATTACTCAGGCAAAGAGTCTTGGAAGCGTATTATTCTGGTGAGGTTTTCTGCCAGGGGGTTACTCTGCTGAAGTCTTTTTTGCAAGAGGATTACTCTGGGGAGGAGTTTTCACACAGGGATTACTCTGGTAAGTTTTGTGCAAGGGGATTACTCAGGCAAAGAGTCTTGGAAGGGTATTATTCTGGTGAGGTTTTCTGCCAGGGGGTTACTCTGCTGAAGTCTTTTTTGCAAGATGATTACTCTGGGGAGGAGTTTTCACACAGGGATTACTCTGGTAAGTTTTGTGCTAGGGGATTACTCAGGCGAAGAGTCTTGGAAGGGTATTATTCTGGTGAGAATTTCTGCCAGGGGGTTACTCTGCTGAAGTCTTTTATTGCAAGAGGATTACTCTGGGGAGGAGTTTTCACACAGGAATTACTCTCGGGAGTTTTGTGCAAGGGAATTACTCAGGCGAAGAGTCTTGGAAGGGTATCATTCTGGTGAGGTTTTCTGCCAGGGGCTACTCTGCTGAAGTCTTTTTTGCAAGAGGATTACTCTGGGGAGGAGTTTTCACACAGGGATTACTCTGGTAAGTTTTGTGCAAGAGGATTACTCAGGCGAAGGGTCTTGGAAAGGTATCATTCTGGTGAGGTTTTCTGCCAGGGGGTTACTCTGCTGAATTCTTTTTTGCTAGAGGATTACTCAGGCGAGGAGTTTTCACACATTGATTACTCTGGTAAGTTTTGTGCAAGGGGATTACTCAGGCTAAGAGTCTTGGAAGGGTATCATTCTGATGAGGTTTTCTGCCAGGGGGTTACTCTGCTGAAGTCTTTTTTGCAAGAGGATTACTCTGGGGAGGAGTTTTCACACAGCGATTACTCTGGTAAGTTTTGTTCAAGGGGATTACTCAGGCTAAGAGTCTTGGAAGGGTATCATTCTGGTGCGGTTTTCTGCCAGAGGGTTACTCTGCTGAAGTCTTTTTTTGCAAGAGGATTACTCTGGGGAGGAGTTTTTAGACAGGGATTACTCTGGTAAGTTTTGTGCAAGGGGATTACTCAGGCGAAGTGTCTTGGAAGGTATCATTCTGGTGCGGTTATTTGCCAGGGGGTTACTCTGCTGAAGTCTTTTTTGCAAGAGGATTACACTGGGGAGGAGTTTTAACACAGGGATTACTCTGGTAAGTCTTGTGCAAGGGGATTACTCGGGCGAAGAGTCTTTTTAGGGTATCATTCTGGTGAGGTTTTCTGCCAGGGGGTTACTCTGCTGAAGTCTTTTTTGCAAGTGGATTACTCTGGGGAGGAGTTTTCACACAGGGATTACTCTGGTGAATATGGTGCAAGAGGATTACTCAGGCGAAGAGTCTTGGAAGGGTATCATTCTGATGAGGTTTTCTGCCAGGTGGTTACTCTGCTGAAGTCTTTTTTGCAAGAGGATTACTCTGGGGAGGAGTTTTCACACAGGGATTACTCTGGTAAGTTTTGTGCAAGGGGATTACTCAGGCGAAGAGTCTTGGAAGGGTATCATTCTGGTGAGGTTTTCTGCCAGGGGGTTAATCTGCTGAAGTCTTTTTCGCAAGAGGATTACTCTGGTGAGGAGTTTTCACACAGGGATTATTCTGGTAAGTTTTGTGCAAGGGGATTACTCAGGCAAAGAGTCTTGGAAGGGTATTATTTTGGTGAGGTTTTCTGCCAGGGGGTTACTCTGCTAATGTCTTTTTTGCAAGAGGATTACTCTGGGGAGGAGTTTTGACACAGGGATTACTCTGGTAAGTTTTGTTCAAGGGAATTACTCAGGCGAAGAGTCTTGGAAGGGTACCATACTGGTGCTGTTTTCTGCCAGGGGGTTACTCTGCTGAAGTCTTTTTTGCAAGAGGATTACTCTGGGGAGGAGTTTTCACACAAGGATTACTCTGGTAAGTTTTGTGAAAGGGGATTACTCAGGCGAAGAGTCTTGGAAGGGTATCATTTTGGTGAGGCTTTCTGCCAGGGTGTTACTCAGCAGAAGTCTTTTTTGCAAGAGGATTACTCTGGTGAGGAGTTTTCATACAGGGATTACTCTGGTAAGATTTGTGCAAGGGGATTACTCAGGCGAAGAGTCTTGGAAGGGTATCATTTTGGTGAGGTTTTGGGTCCAGGGGGTTACTCTGCTAAAGTCTATTTTGCAAGAGGATTACTCTGCGGAGGAGTTCTCACACAGGGATTACTCTGGTAAGTTTTGTTCAAGGGGATTACTCAGGCGAAGAGTCTTGGAAAGGTACCATTCTGGCGCTGTTCTCTGCCAGGGGGTTACTCTGCTGAAGTCTTTTTTGCAAGAGGATTACTCTGGGGAGGAGTTTTCACACAGGGATTACTCTGGTAAGTTTTGTGCAAGGGGATTACTCAGGTGAAGAGTCTTGTTAGGTTATCATTCTGGTGAGGTTTTCTGCCAGGGGGTTACTCTGCTGAAGTCTTTTTTGTAAGAGGATTACTCTGGGGAGGAGTTTTCACACAGGGATTACTCTGGTAAATTTTGTGAAAGGGGATTACTCAGGCAAAGAGTCTTGGAGGGTATCATTCTGGTGAGGTTTTCTGACAGGGGGTTACTCTGCTGAAGTCTTTTTCGCAAGAGGATTACTCTGGGGAGGAGTTTTCACACAGGGATTACTCTGGTAAGTTTTCAGCAATGGGATTACTCAGGCGAAGAGTCTTGGAAGGGTATCATTCTGGTGAGCTTTTCTGCCAGGGGGTTACTCTGCTGAAGTCTTTTTTGCAAGAGGATTACTCTGGGGAGGATTTTCACACAGGGATTACTCTGGTAAGTTTTGTGCAAGGGGATTACTCAGGCGAAGAGTTTTGGAAGGGTATTATTTTGGTGAGGTTTTCTGCCAGGGGGTTACTCTGCTGAATGTCTTTTTTGCAAGAGGATTACTCTGGGCAGGAGTTTTCACACAGGGATTACTCTGGTAAGTTTTGTGCAAGGGATTACTCAGGCAAAGAGTCTTGGAAGGGTATCATTCTGGTGAGGTTTTCTGCCAGGGGTTACTCTGCTGAAGTCTTTTTTGCAAGAGGATTACTCTGGGGAGGAGTTTTCACACAGGGATTACTCTGGTAAGTTTTGTGCAAGGGATTACTCAGGCGAAGAGTCTTGGAAGGGTATTATTCTGGTGAGGTTTTCTGCCAGGGGGTTACTCTGCTGAAGTCTTTTTTGCAAGAGGATTACTCTGGGGAGGAGTTTTCACACAGGGATACTCTGGTAAGTTTTGTGCAAGGGGATTACTCAGGCGAAGAGTCTTGGAAGGGTATTATTCTGGTGAGGTTTTCTGCCAGGGGGTTACTCTGCTGAAGTCTTTTTTGCAAGAGGATTACTCTGGGGAGGAGTTTTCACACAGGGATTACTCTGGTAAGTTTTGTGCAAGGGGATTACTCAGGCGAAGAGTCTTGGAAGGGATTATTCTGGTGAGGTTTTCTGCCAGGGGGTTACTCTGCTGAAGTCTTTTATTGCAAGAGGATTACTCTGGGGAGGAGTTTTCACACAGGAATTACTCTAGGAATTTTTGTGCAAGGGGATTACTCAGGCGAAGAGTCTTGGAAGGATATCATTCTGGTGAGGATTTTCGCCAGGGGCTACTCTGCTGAAGTTTTTTGCAAGAGGATTACTCTGGGGAGGAGTTTTCACACAGGGATTACTCTGGTAAGTTTTGTGCAAGAGGATTACTCAGGCGAAGAGTCTTGGAAAGGTATCATTCTGGTGAGGTTTTCTGCCAGGGGGTTACTCTGCTGAAGTCTTTTTTGCAAGAGGATTACTCTGGAAGGAGTTTTCACACAGGGATTACTCTGGTAAGTTTGTGCAAGGGGATTACTCAGGCAAAGAGTCTTGGAAGGGTATCATTCTGGTGAGGTTTTCTGCCAGGGGGTTACTCTGCTGAAGTCTTTTTTGCAAGAGGATTACTCTGGGGAGGAGTTTTCACACAGGGATTACTCTGGTAAGTTTTGTGCAAGGGGATTACTCAGGCGAAGAGTCTTGGAAGGGTATCATTCTGGTGCAGTTTTTGCCAGGGGGTTACTCTGCTGAAGTCTTTTTTGCAAGAGGATTACTCTGGGAGGAGTTTTCACACAGGGATTACTCTGGTAAGTTTTGTGCAAGGGGATTACTCAGGCGAAGAGTCTTGGAAGGGTATCATTCTGGTGAAGTTTTCTGCCAGGGGGTTACTCTGCTGAAGTCTTTTTGCAAGTGGATTACTCTGGGGAGGAGTTTTCACACAGGGATTACACTGGTAAATTTTGTGCAAGAGGATTACTCAGGCGAAGAGTCTTGGAAGGTATCATTCTGGTGAGTTTTCTGCCAGGGGGTTACTCTGCTGAAGTCTTTTTTGCAAGAGGATTACTCTGGGGAGGAGTTTTCACACAGGGATTACTCTGGTAAGTTTTGTGCAAGGGGATTACTCAGGCGAAGAGTCTTGGAAGGGTATAATTCTGGTGAGGTTTTCTGCCAGGGGGTTACTCTGCTGAAGTCTTTTTTGCAAGAGGATTACTCTGGGGAGGAGTTTTCACACAGGATTACTCTGGTAAGTTTTGTGCAAGGGGATTACTCAGGCAAAGAGTCTTGGAAGGGTATATTCTGGTGAGGTTTTCTGCCAGGGGGTTACTCTGCTGAAGTCTTTTTGCAAGAGGATTACTCTGGGGAGGAGTTTTCACACAGGGATTACTCTGGTAAGTTTTGTCAAGGGGATTACTCACCGAAGAGTCTTGGAAGGGTACCATTCTGGTGCTGTTTTCTGCCAGGGGGTTACTCTGCTGAAGTCTTTTTTGCAAGAGGATTACTCTGGGGAGGAGTTTTCACACAGGGATTACTCTGGTAAGTTTTGTGCAAGGGGATTACTCTGGTGAAGAGTTTTGGAAAGGTATCATTCTGGTGAGGTTTTCTGCCAGGGGGTTACTCTGCTGAAGTCTTTTTTGTAAGAGGATTACTCTGGGGAGGAGTTTTCACACAGGGATTACTCTGGTAAGTTTTCAGCAATGGGATTACTCAGGCGAAGAGTCTTGGAAGGGTATCATTCTGGTGAGGTTTTCTGCCAGGGGGTTACTCTGCTGAAGTCTTTTTTGCAAGAGGATTACTCTGGGGAGGAGTTTTCACACAGGGATTACTCTAGTAAGTTTTGTGCAAGGGGATTACTCAGGCGAAGAGTCTTGGAAGGGTATCATTCTGGTGAGGTTTTGTGCCAGGGGGTAACTCTGCTGAGTCTTTTTTGCAAGAGGATTACTCTGGGAGGAGTTTTCACACAGGGATTACTCTGGTAAGTTTTGTGCAAGGGGATTACTCAGGCAAAGAGTCTTGGAAGGTATTATTCTGGTGAGGTTTTCTGCCAGGGGGTTACTCTGCTGAAGTCTTTTTTGCAAGAGGATTACTCTGGGGAGGAGTTTTCACACAGGGATTACTCTGGTAAGTTTTGTGCAAGGGGATTACTCAGGCGAAGAGTCTTGGAAGGGTATTATTCTGGTGGGTTTTCTGCCAGGGGGTTACTCTGCTGAAGTCTTTTTTGCAAGAAGATTACTCTGGGGAGGAGTTTTCACACAGGGATTACTCTGGTAAGTTTTGTGCAAGGGGATTACTCAGGCGAAGAGTCTTGGAAGGGTATTATTCAGGTGAGGTTTTCTGCCAGGGGGTTACTCTGCTGAAGTCTTCTTTGTAAGAGGATTACTCTGGGGAGGAGTTTTCACACATGGATTACTCCGGTAAGTTTTGTGCAAGGGGATTACTCAGGCAAAGTGTCTTGGAAGGTTATTATTCTGGTGAGGTTTTTCGCCAGAGGGTTACTCTGCTGAAGTCTTTTTTGCAAGAGGATTACTCTGGGAAGGTGTTTTCACACAGGGATTACTCTGGTAAGTTTTGTGCAAGGGGAATACTCAGGCGAAGAGTCTTGGAAGGGTATAATTCTGGTGAGGTTTTCTGCCAGGGGGTTACTCTGCTGAAGTCTTTTTTGTAAGAGGATTACTCTGGGGAGGAGTTTTCACACAGGGATTACTCTGGTAAGTTTTGTACAAGGGGATTACTCAGGCGAAGAGTCTTGGAAGGGTATTATTCTGGTAAGGTTTTCTGCCAGGGGGTTACTCTGCTGAAGTCTTCTTTGTAAGAGGATTACTCTGGGGAGAAGTTTTCACACATGGATTACTCTGGTAAGTTTTGTGAAAGGGGATTACTCAGGCAAAGTGTCTTGGAAGGTTATTATTCTGGTGAGGTTTTTTGCCAGAGGGTTACTCTGCTGAAGTCTTTTTTGCAAGAGGATTACTCTGGGAAGGTGTTTTCACACAGGAATTACTCTGGTAAGTTTTGTGCAAGGGGATTACTCAGGAGAAGAGTCTTGGAAGGGTATTATTCTAGTGAGGTTTTCTGCCAGGGGTTACTCTGCTTAAGTCTTTTTTGCAAGAGGATTACTCTGGGCAGGAGTTTTCATACAGGGATTACTTTGGTAAGTTTTGTGCAAGGGGATTACTCAGGCGAAGAGTTTTGGAAGGGTATTATTCTGGTAAGGTTTTCTGCCAGGGGGTTACTCTGCTGAAGTCTCTCATTGCAAGATGATTACTCTGCGGAGGAGTTTTCACACAGGAATTACTCTAGTAAGTTTTGTTCAAGGGGATTACTCAGGCGAAGAGTCTTGGAAGGGTATTATTCTGGTGAGGTTTTCTGCCAGGGGGCTACTCTGCTGAAGTCTTTTTTGCAAGAGGATTACCCTGAGGAGTTTTCACACACGGATTACTCAGGTAAGTTTTGTGCAAGGGGATTACTCAGGCGAGGAGTCTTGGAAGGGTATCATTCTGGTGCGGTTTTCCGATAGGGGGTTACTCTGCTGAAGTCTTTTTTGCAAGAGGATTACTCTGGGGAGGAGTTTTCACACAGGGATTACTCTGGTAAGTTTTGTGCAAGGGGATTACTCAGGCGAAGAGTCTTGGAAGGGTATTATTCTGGTGAGGTTTTCTGCCAGGGGTTACTCTGCTGAAGTCTTTTTGTAAGAGGATTACTCTGGGGAGGAGTTTTCACACAGGGATTACTCTGGTAAGTTTTGTGCAAGGGGATTACTAGGCGAAGAGTCTTGGAAGGTTATTATTCTGGTGATGTTTTCTGCCAGGGGTTACTCTGCTGAAGTCTTTTTTGCAAGACGATTACTCTGGGAGGAGTTTTCACACAGGGATTACTCTGGTAAGTTTTGTGCAAGGGGATTACTCAGGCAAAGTGTCTTGGAAGGTTATTATTCTGGTAAGGTTTTTTGCCAGAGGGTTACTCTGCTGAAGTCTTTTTTGCAAGAGGATTACTCTGGGAAGGTGTTTTCACACAGGGATTACTCTGGTAAGTTTTGTGCAAGGGGATTACTCAGGCGAAGAGTCTTGGAAGGGTATAATTCTGGTGAGGTTTTCTGCCAGGGGGTTACTCTGCTGAAGTCTTTTTTGCAAGAGGATTACTCTGGGGAGGAGTTTTCACACAGGGATTACTCTGGTAAGTTTTTGCAAGGGGATTACTCAGGCGAAGAGTCTTGGAAGGGTATTATTCTGGTAAGGTTTTCTGCCAGGGGGTTACTCTGCTGAAGTCTTTCTTTGTAAGAGGATTACTCTGGGGAGGAGTTTTCACACATGGATTACTCTGGTAAGTTTTGTGAAAGGGGATTACTCAGGCAAAGAGTCTTGGAAGGTATTATTCTGGTGAGGTTTTTTGCCAGGGGTTACTCTGCTGAAGTCTTTTTTGCAAGAGGATTACTCTGGGAGGAGTTTTCACACAGGGATTACTCCGGTAAGTTTTGTGCAAGGGGATTACTCAGGAGAAGAGTCCTTGGAAGGGTATTATTCTGGTGAGGTTTTCTGCCAGGGGGTTACTCTGCTGAAGTCTTTTTTGCAAGAGGATTACTCTGGGAGGAGTTTTCACACAGGGATTACTCTGGTAAGTTTTGTGCAAGGGGATTACTCAGGCGAAGAGTCTTGGAAGGGTATTCATTCTGGTAAGGTTTTCTGCCAGGGGGTTACTCTGCTGAAGTCTTTTTTGCAAGAGGATTACTCTGGGGAGGAGTTTTCACACAGGGATTACTCTGGTAAGTTTTGTTCAAGGGGATTACTCAGGCGAAGAGTCTTGGAAGGGTATTATTTCTGGTGAGGTTTTCTGCCAGGGGGTTACTCTGCTGAAGTCTTTTTTGCAAGAGGATTACTCTGGGGAGGAGTTTTCACACAGGGATTATTCTGGTAAGTTTGTGCAAGGGGATTACTCAGGCGAAGAGTCTTGGAAGGGTATTATTCTGGTGAGGTTTTCTGCCAGGGGGCTACTCTGCTGAAGTCTTTTTTGCAAGAGGATTACTCTGGGGAGGAGTTTTCACACAGGGATTACTCTGGTAAGTTTTGTGCAAGGGGATTACTCAGGCGAAGAGTCTTGGAAGGGTATTATTCTGGTGAGGTTTTCTGCCAGGGGTTACTCTGCTGAAGTCTTTTTGCAAGAGGATTACTCTGGGAAGGAGTTTTCACACAGGGATTACTCTGGTAAGTTTTGTGCAAGGGGATTACTCACGCGAAGAGTCTTGGAAGGGTATTATTCTGGTGAGGTTTTCTGCCAGGGGGTTACTCTGCTGAAGTCTTTTTTGTAAGAGGATTACTCTGGGGAGGAGTTTTCACACAGGGATTACTCTGGTAAGTTTTGTGTGAGGGGATTACTCAGGCGAAGAGTCTTGGAAGGGTATTATTCTGGTGAGGTTTTTCTGCCAGGGGGTTACTCTGCTGAAGTCTTTTTTGCAAGAAGGATTACTCTGGGGAGGAGTTTTCACACAGGGATTACTCAGGTAAGTTTTGTGCAAGGGGATTACTCAGGCGAAGAGTCTTGGAAGGGTATCATTCTGGTGAGGTTTTCTGCCAGGGGGTTACTCTGCTGAAGTCTTTTTTGCAAGAGGATTACTCTGGGGAGGTAGTTTTCACACAGGGATTACACTGGTAATTTTGTGCAAGGGGATTACTCAGGCGAAGAGTCTTGGAAGGGTATCATTCTGGTGAGGTTTTCTGCCAGGGGGTTACTCTGCTGAAGTCTTTTTTGCAAGAGGATTACTCTGGGGAGGAGTTCTCACACAGGGATTACTCTGGTAAGTTTTGTGAAAGGGGATTACTCAGGCAAAGAGTCTTGGAAGGGTATAATTCTGGTGAGGTTTTCTGCCAGGGGGTTACTCTGCTGAAGTCTTTTTTGCAAGAGGATTACTCTGGGGAGGAGTTTTCACACAGGGATTACTCTGGTAAGTTTTGTGCAAGGGGATTACTCAGGCAAGAGTCTTGGAAGCATTTTATTCTGGTGAGGTTTTCTGCCAGGGGGTTACTCTGCTGAAGTCTTTTTTGCAAAGAGGATTACTCTGGGGAGGAGTTTTCACACAGGGATTACTCTGGTAAGTTTTGTGCAAGGGGATTACTCACCGAAGAGTCTTGGAAGGGTATTATTCTGGTGCTGTTTTCTGCCAGGGGTTACTCTGCTGAAGTCTTTTTTGCAAGAGGATTACTCTGGGGAGGAGTTTTCACACAGGATTACTCTGGTAAGTTTTGTGCAAGGGGATTACTCAGGCGAAGAGTCTTGGAAGGGTATCATTCTGGTGAGGTTTTCTGCCAGGGGTTACTCTGCTGAAGTCTTTTTTGCAAGAGGATTACTCTGGGGAGGAGTTTTCA
Source organism: Palaemon carinicauda (assembly GCF_036898095.1). Taxonomy (NCBI): domain Eukaryota; kingdom Metazoa; phylum Arthropoda; class Malacostraca; order Decapoda; family Palaemonidae; genus Palaemon; species Palaemon carinicauda. The sequence continues at coordinate 141,529,843 of NC_090738.1, read as the reverse complement.
CACAGGGATTACTCTGGTAAGTTTTGTGCAAGGGGATTACTCAGGCGAAGAGTCTTGGAAGGGTATTATTCTGGTGAGGTTTTCTGCCAGGGGGTTACTCTGCTGAAGTCTTTTTTGCAAGAGGATTACTCTGGGGAGGAGTTTTCACACAGGATTACTCTGGTAAGTTTTGTGCAAGGGGATTACTCAGGCGAAAAGTCTTGGAAGGGTATTATTCTGGTGCGGTTTTTGCCAGGGGGTTACTCTGCTGAAGTCTTTTTTGCAAGAGGATTACTCTGGGGAGGAGTTTTCACACAGGGATTACTCTGGTAAGTTTTGTGCAAGGGGATTACTCAGGCGAAGAGTCTTGGAAGGGTATTATTCTGGTGAGGTTTTCTGCCAGAGGGTTACTCTGCTGAAGTCTTCTTTGTAAGAGGATTACTCTGGGGAGGAGTTTTCACACATGGATTACTCTGGTAAGTTTTGTGCAAGGGGATTACTCAGGCAAAGTGTCTTGGAAGGTTATTATTCTGGTGAGGTTTTTCTGCCAGAGGGTTACTCTGCTGAAGTCTTTTTTGCAAGAGGATTACTCTGGGAAGGTGTTTTCACACAGGGATTACTCTGGTAAGTTTTGTGCAAGGGGATTACTCAGGCGAAGAGTCTTGGAAGGTATTATTCTGGTGAGGTTTTCTGCCAGGGGGTTACTCTGCTGAAGTCTTTTTTGCAAGAGGATTACTGGGAGGAGTTTTCACACAGGGATTACTCTGGTAAGTTTTGTGCAAGGGGATTACTCAGGCAAAGAGTCTTGGAAGGGTATATTCTGGTGAGGTTTTCTGCCAGGGGTTACTCTGCTGAAGTCTTTTTTGCAAGAGGATTACTCTGGGGAGGAGTTTTCACACAGGGATTACTCTGGTAAGTTTTGTGCAAGGGGATTACTCAGGCGAAGAGTCTTGGAAGGGTATTATTCTGGTGAGGTTTTCTGCCAGGGGGTTACTCTGCTGAAGTCTTCTTTGTAAGAGGATTACTCTGGGGAGGAGTTTTCACACAGGATTACTCTGGTAAGTTTTGTGCAAGGGGATTACTCAGGCTAAGAGTCTTGGAAGGTTATTATTCTGGTGAGGTTTTCTGCCAGAGGGTTACTCTGCTGAAGTCTTTTTGCAAGAGGATTACTCTGGGAAGGTGTTTTCACACAGGGATTACTCTGGTAAGTTTTGTGCAAGGGGATTACTCAGGCTAAGAGTCTTGGAAGGGTATTATTCTGGTGAGTTTTTTTGCCAGGGGGTTACTCTGCTGAAGTCTTTTTTGCAAGAGGATTACTCTGGGGAGGAGTTTTCACACAGGGATTACTCTGGTAAGTTTTGTGCAAGGGGATTACTCAGGCGAAGAGTCTTGGAAGGGTATTATTCTGGTGAGGTTTTCTGCCAGGGGGTTACTCTGCTGAAGTCTTTTTTGCAAGAGGATTACTCTGGGGAGGAGTTTTCACACAGGGATTACTCGGGTAAGTTTTGTGCAAGGGGATTACTCAGGCGAAGAGTCTTGGAAGGGTATTATTCTGGTGAGGTTTTCTGCCAGGGGGTTACTCTGCTGAAGTCTTCTTTGTAAGAGGATTACTCTGGGGAGGAGTTTTCACACATGGATTACTCTGGTAAGTTTTGTGCAAGGGGATTACTCAGGCTAAGAGTCTTGGAAGGTTATTATTCTGGTGAGGTTTTCTGCCAGAGGGTTACTCTGCTGAAGTCTTTTTTGCAAGAGGATTACTCTGGGAAGGTGTTTTCACACAGGGATTACTCTGGTAAGTTTTGTGCAAGGGGATTACTCAGGCGAAGAGTCTTGGAAGGGTATTATTCTGGTGAGGTTTTCTGCCAGGGGGTTACTCTGCTGAAGTCTTTTTTCGCAAGAGGATTACTCTGGGAGGAGTTTTCACACAGGGATTACTCTGGTAAGTTTTGTGCAAGGGGATTACTCAGGCGAAGAGTCTTGGAAGGGTATTATTCTGGTAAGGTTTTCTGCCAGGGGGTTACTCTGCTGAAGTCTTTCATTGCAAGATGATTACTCTGCGGAGGAGTTTTCACACAGGAATTACTCTAGTAAGTTTTGTTCAAGGGGATTACTCAGGCGAAATTCTTGGAAGGGTATTATTTTAATGAGTTTTTTGCCAGGGGGTTACTCTGCTGAAGTCTTTTTTGCAAGAGGATTACTCTGGGAGGAGTTTTCACACAGGGATTATTCTGGTAAGTTTCGTGCGAGGGGATTACTCAGGCGAAGAGTCTTGGAAGGGTATTATTCTGGTGAGGTTTTCTGCCAGGGGGCTACTCTGCTGAAGTCTTTTTTGCAAGAGGACTACTCTGGGGAGGAGTTTTCACACAGGGATCACTCTGGTAAGTTTTGTGCAAGGGGATTACTCAGGCGAAGAGTCTTGGAAGGGTATTATTCTGGTGAGGTTTTCTGCCAGAGGGTTACTCTGCTGAAGTCTTTTTCGCAAGAGGATTACTCTGGGAAGGTGTTTTCACACAGGGATTACTCTGGTAAGTTTTGTGCAAGGGGATTACTCACGCGAAGAGTCTTGGAAGGGTATTATTCTGGTGAGGTTTCCTGCCAGGGGGTTACTCTGCTGAAGTCTTCTTTGTAAGAGGATTACTCTGGGGAGGAGTTTTCACACATGGATTACTCTGGTAAGTTTTGTGTGAGGGGATTACTCAGGCAAAGTGTCTTGGAAGGTTATTATTCTGGTGAGGTTTTTTGCCAGAGGGTTACTCTGCTGAAGTCTTTTTTGCAAGAAGATTACTCTGGGAAGGTGTTTTCACACAGGGATTACTCAGGTAAGTTTTTTTGCAAGGGGATTACTCAGGCGAAGAGTCTTGGAAGGGTATCATTCTGGTGAAGTTTTCTGCCAGGGGGTTACTCTGCTGAAGTCTTTTTTGCAAGTGGATTACTCTGGGGAGTAGTTTTCACACAGGGATTACACTGGTAAATTTTGTGCAAGGGGATTACTCAGGCGAAGAGTCTTGGAAGGGTATCATTCTGGTGAGGTTTTCTGCCAGGGGGTTACTCTGCTGAAGTCTTTTTTGCAAGAGGATTACTCTGGGGAGGAGTTCTCACACAGGGATTACTCTGGTAAGTTTTGTGAAAGGGGATTACTCAGGCAAAGAGTCTTGGAAGGGTATAATTCTGGTGAGGTTTTCTGCCAGGGGGTTACTCTGCTGAAGTCTTTTTTGCAAGAGGATTACTCTGGGCAGGAGTTTTCACACAGGGATTACTCTGGTAAGTTTTGTGCAAGGGGATTACTCAGGCAAGGAGTCTTGGAAGCATTTTATTCTGGTGAGGTTTTCTGCCAGGGGGTTACTCTGCTGAAGTCTTTTTTGCAAAAGGATTACTCTGGGGAGGAGTTTTCACACAGGGATTACTCTGGTAAGTTTTATTCAAGGAGATTACTCACCGAAGAGTCTTGGAAGGGTACCATTCTGGTGCTGTTTTCTGCCAGGGGGTTACTCTGCTGAAGTCTTTTATTGCAAGAGGATTACTCTGGGGAGGAGTTTTCACACAGGAATTACTCTAGGAAGTTTTGTGCAAGGGGATTACTCTGGCGAAGAGTCTTGGAAGGGTATCATTCTGGTGAGGTTTTCTGCCAGGGGCTACTCTGCTGAAGTCTTTTTTGCAAGAGGATTACTCTGGGGAGGAGTTTTCAAACAGGGATTACTCTGGTAAGTTTTGTGCAAGGGGATTACTCAGGCGAAGAGTCTTGGAAGGGTATTATTCTGGTGAGGTTTTCTGCCAGGGGGTTACTCTGCTGAAGTCTTTTTTGCAAGAGGATTACTCTGGGGAGGAGTTTTCACACAGAGATTACTCTGGTAAGTTTTGTGCAAGGGGATTACTCAGGCGAAAAGTCTTGGAAGGGTATTATTCTGGTGCGGTTTTCTGCCAGGGGGTTACTCTGCTGAAGTCTTTTTTGCAAGAAGATTACTCTGGGGAGGAGTTTTCACACAGGGATTACTCTGGTAAGTTTTGTGCAAGGGGATTACTCAGGCGAAGAGTCTTGGAAGGGTATTATTCTGGTGAGGTTTTCTGCCAGAGGGTTACTCTGCTGAAGTCTTCTTTGTAAGAGGATTACTCTGGGGAGGAGTTTTCACACATGGATTACTCTGGTAAGTTTTGTGCAAGGGGATTACTCAGGCAAAGTGTCTTGGAAGGTTATTATTCTGGTGAGGTTTTTTGCCAGAGGGTTACTCTGCTGAAGTCTTTTTTGCAAGAGGATTACTCTGGGAAGGTGTTTTCACACAGGGATTACTCTGGTAAGTTTTGTGCAAGGGGATTACTCAGGCGAAGAGTCTTAAAAAGAGTATAATTCTGGTGAGGTTTTCTGCAAGGGGGTTACTCTGCTGAAGTCTTTCTTGCAAGAGGATTACTTTGGGCAGGAGTTTTCACACAGGGATTACTCTGGTAAGTTTTGTGCAAGGGGATTACTCAGGCAAAGAGTCTTGGAAGCGTATTATTCTGGTGAGGTTTTCTGCCAGGGAGTTACTCTGCTGAAGTCTTTTTTGCAAGAGGATTACTCTGGGGAGGAGTTTTCACACAGGGATTACTCTGGTAAGTTTTGTGCAAGGGGATTACTCAGGCGAAGAGTCTTGGAAGGGTATTATTCTGGTGAGGTTTTCTGCCAGGGGGTTACTCTGCTTAAGTCTCTTTTGCAAGAGGATTACTCTGGGCAGGAGTTTTCACACAAGGAATACTTTGGTAAGTTTTGTGCAAGGGGATTACTCAGGCTAAGAGTCTTGGAAGGGTATTATTTTGGTGAGGTTTTCTGCCAGGGGGTTACTCTGCTAATGTCTATTTTGCAAGAGGATTACTCTGGGCAGGAGTTTTCACACAGGGAATACTCTGGTAAGTTTTGTGCAAGGGGATTACTCAGGCTAAGAGTCTTGGAAGGGTATTATTTTGGTGAGTTTTTTTGCCAGGGGGTTACTCTGCTGAACTCTTTTTTGCAAGAGGATTACTCTGGGGAGGAGTTTTCACACAGGGATTATTCTGGTAAGTTTTGTGCGAGGGGATTACTCAGGCGAAGAGTCTTGTAAGGGTATTATTCTGGTGAGGTTTTCTGCCAGGGGGCTATTCTGCTGAAGTCTTTTTTGCAAGAGGATTACTCTGGGGAGGAGTTTCCACACAGGGATTACTCGGGTAAGTTTTGTGCAAGGGGATTACTCAGGCGAAGAGTCTTGGAAGGGTATTATTCTGGTGAGGTTTTCTGCCAGGGGGTTACTCTGCTGAAGTCTTCTTTGTAAGAGGATTACTCTGGGGAGGAGTTTTCACACATGGATTACTCTGGTAAGTTTTGTGCAAGGGGATTACTCAGGCTAAGAGTCTTGGAAGGTTATTATTCTGGTGAGGTTTTCTGCCAGAGGGTTACTCTGCTGAAGTCTTTTTTGCAAGAGGATTACTCTGGGAAGGTGTTTTCACACAGGGATTACTCTGGTAAGTTTTGTGCAAGGGGATTACTCAGGCGAAGAGTCTTGGAAGGGTATTATTCTAGTGAGGTTTCCTGCCAGGGGGTTACTCTGCTGAAGTCTTCTTCGTAAGAGGATTACTCTGGGGAGGAGTTTTCACACATGGATTACTCTGGTAGGTTTTGTGCAAGGGGATTACTCAGGCAAAGTGTCTTGGAAGGTTATTATTCTGGTGAGGTTTTTTGCCAGAGGGTTACTCTGCTGAAGTCTTTTTTGCAAGAGGATTACTCTGGGAAGGTGTTTTCCCACAGGGATTACTCTGGTAAGTTTTGTGCAAGGGGATTACTCAGGCGAAGAGTCTTGGAAGGGTATTATTACGGTGAGGTTTTCTGCCAGGGGGTTACTCTGCTGAAGTCTTTTTTGCAAGAAGATTACTCTGGGCAGGAGTTTTCACACAGGAATTACTCTGGTAAGTTTTGTGCAAGGGGATTACTCAGGCAAAGAGTCTTGGAAGGGTATTATTCTGGTAAGGTTTTCTGCCAGGGGGATACTCTGCTGAAGTCTTTCATTGAAAGAGGATTACTCTGCGGAGGAGTTTTCACACAGGAATTACTCTAGTAAGTTTTGTTCAAGGGGATTACTCAGGCAAAGAGTCTTAGAAGGGTATTATTTTGGTGAGTTTTTTTGCCAGGGGGTTACTCTGCTGAAGTCTTTTTTGCAAGAGGATTACTCTGGGGAGGAGTTTTCACACAGGGATTACTCTGGTAAGTTTTGTGCAAGGGGATTACTCGGGCGAAGAGTCTTCTTAGGGTATCATTCTGGTGAGGTTTTCTGCCAGGGGGTTACTCTGCTGAAGTCTTTTTTGCAAGTGGATTACTCTGTGGAGGAGTTTTCACACAGGGATTACTCTGGTAAATTTGGTGCAAAAGGATTACTCAGGCGAAGAGTCTTGGAAGGGTTTCATTCTGGTGAGGTTTTCTGCCAGGGGGTTACTCTGCTGAAGTCTTTTTTGCAAGAGGATTACTCTGGGGAGGAGTTTTCACACAGGGATTACTCTGGTAAGTTTTGTGCAAGGGGATTACTCAGGCGAAGAGTCTTGGAAGGGTATTATTCTGGTGAGGTTTTCTGCCAGGGGGTTACTCTGCTGAAGTCTTTTTTGCAAGAGGATTACTCTGGGGAGGAGTTTTCACACAGGGATTACTCTGGTAAGTTTTGTGCAAGGGGATTACTCAGGCGAAGAGTCTTGGAAGGGTATCATTCTGGTGAGGTTTTCTGCCAGGGGGTTACTCTGCTGAAGTCTTTTTTGCAAGAGGATTACTCTGGGGAGGAGTTTTCACACAGGGATTACTCTGGTAAGTTTTGTGCAAGGGGATTACTCAGGCGAAGAGTCTTGGAAGGGTATCATTCTGGTGAGGTTTTCTGCCAGGGGGTTACTCTGCTGAAGTCTTTTTTGCAAGAGGATTACTCTGGGAGGAGTTTTCACACAGGGATTACTCTGGTAAGTTTTGTGCAAGGGATTACTCAGGCAAGAGTCTTGGAAGCATTTTATTCTGGTGAGGTTTTCTGCCAGGGGGTTACTCTGCTGAAGTCTTTTTTGCAAAGGATTACTCTGGGGAGGAGTTTTCACACAGGGATTACTCTGGTAAGTTTTTGCAAGGGATTACTCAGGCGAAGAGTCTTGGAAGGGTACCATTCTGGTGAGGTTTTCTGCCAGGGGGTTACTCTGCTGAAGTCTTTTTTGCAAGAGGATTACTCTGGGGAGGAGTTTTCACACAGGATTACTCTGGTAAGTTTTGTGCAAGGGGATTACTCAGGCGAAGAGTCTTGGAAGGGTATCATTCTGGTGAGGTTTTCTGCCAGGGGTTACTCTGCTGAAGTCTTTTTTGCAAGAGGATTACTCTGGGGAGGAGTTTTCACACAGGGATTACTCTGGTAAGTTTTGTGCAAGGGGATTACTCAGGCGAAGAGTCTTGGAAGGGTATTATTCTGGTGAGGTTTTCTGCCAGGGGGTTACTCTGCTGAAGTCTTTTTTGCAAGAGGATTACTCTGGGGAGGAGTTTTCACACAGGGATTACTCTGGTAAGTTTTGTGCAAGGGGATTACTCAGGCGAAAAGTCTTGGAAGGGTATTATTCTGGTGAGGTTTTCTGCCAGGGGGTTACTCTGCTGAAGTCTTTTTTGCAAGAGGATTACTCTGGGGAGGAGTTTTCACACAGGGATTACTCTGGTAAGTTTTGTGCAAGGGGATTACTCAGGCGAAGAGTCTTGGAAGGGTATTATTCTGGTGAGGTTTTCTGCCAGGGGGTTACTCTGCTGAAGTCTTTTTGCAAGAGGATTACTCTGGGGAGGAGTTTTCACACAGGGATTACTCTGGTAAGTTTTGTGCAAGGGGATTACTCAGGCAAAGAGTCTTGGAAGGTATTATTCTGGTGAGGTTTTCTGCCAGGGGTTACTCTGCTGAAGTCTTTTTTGCAAGAGGATTACTCTGGGGAGGAGTTTTCACACAGGGATTACTCTGGTAAGTTTTGTGCAAGGGAGATTACTCAGGCGAAGAGTCTTGGAAGGGTATAATTCTGGTGAGGTTTTCTGCCAGGGGGTTACTCTGCTGAAGTCTTTTTTGCAAGAGGATTACTCTGGGGAGGAGTTTTCACACAGGGATTACTCTGGTAAGTTTTGTGCAAGGGGATTACTCAGGCGAAGAGTCTTGGAAGGGTATCATTCTGGTGAGGTTTTCTGCCAGGGGTTACTCTGCTGAAGTCTTTTTTGCAAGAGGATTACTCTGGGGAGGAGTTTTCACACAGGGATTACTCTGGTAAGTTTTGTGCAAGGGGATTACTCAGGCGAAGAGTCTTGGAAGGGTATCATTCTGGTGAGGTTTTCTGCCAGGGGGTTACTCTGCTGAAGTCTTTTTTGCAAGAGGATTACTCTGGGGAGGAGTTTTCACACAGGATTACTCTGGTAAGTTTTGTGCAAGGGGATTACTCAGGCAAAGAGTCTTGGAAGGGTATTATTCTGGTGAGGTTTTCTGCCAGGGGGTTACTCTGCTGAAGTCTTTTTTGCAAGAGGATTACTCTGGGAGGAGTTTTCACACAGGGATTACTCTGGTAAGTTTTGTGCAAGGGGATTACTCAGGCGAAGAGTCTTGGAAGGGTATTATTCTGGTGCGGTTTTCTGCCAGGGGGTTACTCTGCTGAAGTCTTTTTTGCAAGAGGATTACTCTGGGGAGGAGTTTTCACACAGGGATTACTCTGGTAAGTTTTGTGCAAGGGGATTACTCAGGCGAAGAGTCTTGGAAGGGTATTATTCTGGTGGGTTTTCTGCCAGGGGGTTACTCTGCTGAAGTCTTTTTTGCAAGAGGATTACTCTGGGGAGGAGTTTTCACACAGGGATTACTCTGGTAAGTTTTGTGCAAGGGGATTACTCAGGCGAGGAGTCTTGGAAGGGTATTATTCTGGTGAGGTTTTCTGCCAGGGGGTTACTCTGCTGAAGTCTTCTTTGTAAGAGGATTACTCTGGGGAGGAGTTTTCACACAGGGATTACTCTGGTAAGTTTTGTGCAAGGGGATTACTCAGGCAAAGAGTCTTGGAAGGTTATTATTCTGGTGAGGTTTTCTGCCAGAGGGTTACTCTGCTGAAGTCTTTTTTGCAAGAGGATTACTCTGGGAAGGTGATTTCACACAGGGATTACTCTGGTAAGTTTTGTGCAAGGGGATTACTCAGGCGAAGAGTCTTGGAAGGGTATCATTCTGGTGAGGTTTTCTGCCAGGGGGTTACTCTGCTGAAGTCTTTTTTGCAAGAGGATTACTCTGGGAGGAGTTTTCACACAGGATTACTCTGGTAAGTTTTGTGCAAGGGGATTACTCAGGCGAAGAGTCTTGGAAGGTATTATTCTGGTGAGGTTTTTTGCCAGGGGTTACTCTGCTGAAGTCTTTTTTGCAAGAGGATTACTCTGGGAGGAGTTTTCACACAGGGATTACTCTGGTAAGTTTTGTGCAAGGGGATTACTCAGGCGAAGAGTCTTGGAAGGGTATTATTCTGGTGAGGTTTTCTGCCAGGGGGTTACTCTGCTGAAGTCTTTTTTGCAAGAGGATTACTCTGGGGAGGAGTTTTCACACAGGGATTACTCTGGTAAGTTTTTGCAAGGGGATTACTCAGGCGAAGAGTCTTGGAAGGGTATTATTCTGGTGAGGTTTTCTGCCAGGGGGTTACTCTGCTGAAGTCTTTTTTGTAAGAGGATTACTCTGCGGAGGAGTTTTCACACAGGAATTACTCTAGTAAGTTTTGTTCAAGGGGATTACTCAGGCGAAGAGTCTTGGAAGGGTATCATTCTGGTAAGGTTTTCTGCCAGGGGGTTACTCTGCTGAAGTCTTTTTTGCAAGAGGATTACTCTGGGAGGAGTTTTCACACAGGGATTACTCTGGTAAGTTTTGTGCAAGGGGATTACTCAGGCGAAGAGTCTTGGAAGGGTATTATTTTGGTGAGGTTTTCTGCCAGGGGGTTACTCTGCTGAAGTCTTTTTTGCAAGAGGATTACTCTGGGGAGGAGTTTTCACACAGGGATTACTCTGGTAAGTTTTGTGCAAGGGGATTACTCAGGCGAAGAGTCTTGGAAGGGTATTCATTCTGGTGAGGTTTTCTGCCAGGGGGTTACTCTGCTGAAGTCTTTTTTGCAAGAGGATTACTCTGGGAGGAGTTTTCACACAGGGATTACTCTGGTAAGTTTTGTGCAAGGGGATTACTCAGGCGAAGAGTCTTGGAAGGGTATATTCTGGTGAGGTTTCTGCCAGGGGGTTACTCTGCTGAAGTCTTTTTTGCAAGAGGATTACTCTGGGGAGGAGTTTTCACACAGGGATTACTCTGGTAAGTTTTGTGCAAGGGGATTACTCAGGCGAAGAGTCTTGGAAGGGTATCATTCTGGTGAGGTTTTCTGCCAGGGGTTACTCTGCTGAAGTCTTTTTTGCAAGAGGATTACTCTGGGGAGGAGTTTTCACACAGGGATTACTCTGGTAAGTTTTGTGCAAGGGGATTACTCAGGCGAAGAGTCTTGGAAGGGTATTATTCTGGTGAGTTTTTTGCCAGGGGGTTACTCTGCTGAAGTCTTTTTTGCAAGAGGATTACTCTGGGGAGGAGTTTTCACACAGGGATTACTCTGGTAAGTTTTGTGCAAGGGGATTACTCAGGCGAAGAGTCTTGGAAGGGTATTATTCTGGTGAGGTTTTCTGCCAGGGGGCTACTCTGCTGAAGTCTTTTTTGCAAGAGGATTACTCTGGGGAGGAGTTTTCACACAGGGATTACTCTGGTAAGTTTTGTGCAAGGGGATTACTCAGGCGAAGAGTCTTGGAAGGGTATTATTCTGGTGAGGTTTTCTGCCAGGGGGTTTACTCTGCTGAAGTCTTTTTTGCAAGAGGATTACTCTGGGGAGGAGTTTTCACACAGGGATTACTCTGGTAAGTTTTGTGCAAGGGGATTACTCAGGGAAGAGTCTTGGAAGGGTATTATTCTGGTGAGGTTTTCTGCCAGGAGGTTACTCTGCTGAAGTCTTTTTTGCAAGAGGATTACTCTGGGGAGGAGTTTTCACACAGGGATTACTCTGGTAAGTTTTGTGCAAGGGATTACTCAGGCGAAGAGTCTTGGAAGGGTATCATTCTGGTGAGGTTTTCTGCCAGGGGGTTACTCTGCTGAAGTCTTTTTTGCAAGAGATTACTCTGGGGAGGAGTTTTCACACAGGGATTACTCTGGAAGTTTTGTGCAAGGGGATTACTCAGGCGAAGAGTCTTGGAAGGTATCATTCTGGTGAGTTTTCTGCCAGGGGGTTACTCTGCTGAAGTCTTTTTTGCAAGAGGATTACTTGGGGAGGAGTTTTCACACAGATTACTCTGGTAAGTTTTGTGCAAGGGGATTACTCAGGCGAAGAGTCTTGGAAGGGTATCATTCTGGTGAGGTTTTCTGCCAGGGGGTTACTCTGCTGAAGTCTTTTTTGCAAGAGGATTACTCTGGGAGGAGTTTTCACACAGGGATTACTCTGGTAAGTTTTGTGCAAGGGGATTACTCAGGCAAAGAGTCTTGGAAGGGTATCATTCTGGTGAGGTTTTCTGCCAGGGGGTTACTCTGCTGAAGTCTTTTTTGCAAGAGGATTACTCTGGGAGGAGTTTTCACACAGGGATTACTCTGGTAAGTTTGTACAAGGGATTACTCAGGCGAAGAGTCTTGGAAGGGTATCATTCTGGTGAGGTTTTCTGCCAGGGGTTACTCTGCTGAAGTCTTTTTTGCAAGAGGATTACTCTGGGGAGGAGTTTTCACACAGGGATTACTCTGGTAAGTTTTGTGCAAGGGATTACTCAGGCGAAGAGTCTTGGAAGGGTATCATTCTGGTGAGGTTTTCTGCCAGGGGGTTACTCTGCTGAAGTCTTTTTTGCAAGAGGATTACTCTGGGGAGGAGTTTTCACACAGGGATTACTCTGGTAAGTTTTGTGCAAGGGGATTACTCAGGCGAAGAGTCTTGGAAGGGTATTATTCTGGTGAGGTTTTCTGCCAGGGGGTTACTCTGCTGAAGTCTTTTTTGCAAGAGGATTACTCTGGGGAGGAGTTTTCACACAGGATTACTCTGGTAAGTTTTTTGCAAGGGGATTACTCAGGCGAAGAGTCTTGGAAGGTTATCATTCTGGTGAGGTTTTCTGCCAGGGGGTTACTCTGCTGAAGTCTTTTTTGCAAGAGGATTACTCTGGGAGGAGTTTTCACACAGGGATTACTCTGGTAAGTTTTGTGCAAGGGGATTACTCAGGGAAGAGTCTTGGAAGGGTATTATTCTGGTGAGGTTTTCTGCCAGGGGGTTACTCTGCTGAAGTCTTTTTTGCAAGAGGATTACTCTGGGGAGGAGTTTTCACACAGGGATTACTCTGGTAAGTTTTGTCAAGGGGATTACTCAGGCGAAGAGTCTTGGAAGGGTATATTCTGGTGAGGTTTTCTGCCAGGGGGTTACTCTGCTGAAGTCTTTTTGCAAGAGGATTACTCTGGGGAGGAGTTTTCACACAGGGATTACTCTGGTAAGTTTTGTGCAAGGGGATTACTCAGGCGAAGAGTCTTGGAAGGGTATCATTCTGGTGAGGTTTTCTGCCAGGGGGTTACTCTGCTGAAGTCTTTTTTGCAAGAGGATTACTCTGGGGAGGAGTTTTCACACAGGGATTACTCTGGTAAGTTTTGTGCAAGGGGATTACTCAGGCGAAGAGTCTTGGAAGGGTATTATTCTGGTGAGGTTTTCTGCCAGGGGTTACTCTGCTGAAGTCTTTTTTGCAAGAGGATTACTCTGGGAGGAGTTTTCACACAGGGATTACTCTGGTAAGTTTTGTGCAAGGGGATTACTCAGGCGAAGAGTCTTGGAAGGGTATCATTCTGGTGAGGTTTTCTGCCAGGGGGTTACTCTGCTGAAGTCTTTTTTGCAAGAGGATTACTCTGGGGAGGAGTTTTCACACAGGGATTACTCTGGTAAGTTTTGTGCAAGGGGATTACTCAGGCGAAGAGTCTTGGAAGGGTATTATTCTGGTGGTTTTCTGCCAGGGGGTTACTCTGCTGAAGTCTTTTTTGCAAGAGGATTACTCTGGGGAGGAGTTTTCACACAGGGATTACTCTGGTAAGTTTTGTGCAAGGGGATTACTCAGGCGAAGAGTCTTGGAAGGTATCATTCTGGTGAGTTTTCTGCCAGGGGGCTACTCTGCTGAAGTCTTTTTTGCAAGAGGATTACTCTGGGGAGGAGTTTTCACACAGGGATTACTCTGGTAAGTTTTGTGCAAGGGGATTACTCAGGCGAAGAGTCTTGGAAGGGTATCATTCTGGTGAGGTTTTCTGCCAGGGGGTTACTCTGCTGAAGTCTTTTTTGCAAGAGGATTACTCTGGGGAGGAGTTTTCACACAGGGATTACTCTGGTAAGTTTTGTGCAAGGGGATTACTCAGGCGAAAGTCTTGGAAGGGTATTATTCTGGTGAGGTTTTCTGCCAGGGGGTTACTCTGCTGAAGTCTTTTTTGCAAGAGGATTACTCTGGGAGGAGTTTTCACACAGGGATTACTCTGGTAAGTTTTGTGCAAGGGGATTACTCAGGCGAAGAGTCTTGGAAGGTATCATTCTGGTGGTTTTCTGCCAGAGGGTTACTCTGCTGAAGTCTTTTTTGCAAGAGGATTACTCTGGGGAGGAGTTTTCACACAGGGATTACTCTGGTAAGTTTTGTGCAAGGGGATTACTCAGGCGAAGAGTCTTGGAAGGTATCATTCTGGTGAGGTTTTCTGCCAGGGGGTTACTCTGCTGAAGTCTTTTTTGCAAGAGGATTACTCTGGGAGGAGTTTTCACACAGGGATTACTCTGGTAAGTTTTGTGCAAGAGGATTACTCAGGCGAAGAGTCTTCGAAAGGGTATCATTCTGGTGAGGTTTTCTGCCAGGGGGTTACTCTGCTGAAGTCTTTTTTGCAAGAGGATTACTCTGGGGAGGAGTTTTCACACATTGATTACTCTGGTAAGTTTTGTGCAAGGGGATTACTCAGGCAAAGAGTCTTGGAAGGGTATCATTCTGGTGCGGTTTTCTGCCAGGGGTTACTCTGCTGAAGTCTTTTTTGCAAGAGGATTACTCTGGGGAGAGTTTTTCACACAGGGATTACTCTTAAGTTTTATGCAAGGGGATTACTCAGGCGAAGAGTCTTGGAAGGTATCATTCTGGTGAGTTATTTGCCAGGGGGTTACTCTGCTGAAGTCTTTTTTGCAAGAGGATTACTCTGGGGAGAAGTTTTCACACAGGGATTACTCTGGTAAGTTTTGTGCAAGGGGATTACTCAGGCAAAGAGTCTTGTAAGGGTATCATTCTGGTGAGGTTTTCTGCCAGGGGGTTACTCTGCTGAAGTCTTTTTTGCAAGGATTACTCTGGGGAGGAGTTTTCACACAGGGATTACTCTGGTAAATTTTGTGCAAGAGGATTACTCAGACGAAGAGTCTTGGAAGGGTATCATTCTGGTGAGGTTTTCTGCCAGGGGGTTACTCTGCTGAAGTCTTTTTTGCAAGAGGATTACTCTGGGGAGGAGTTTCACACAGGGATTACTCTGGTAAGTTTTGTGAAAGGGGATTACCAGGCGAAGAGTCTTGGAAGGGTATAATTCTGGTGAGGTTTTCTGCCAGGGGGTTACTCTGCTGAAGTCTTTTTTGCAAGAGGATTACTCTGGTGAGGAGTTTTCACACAGGGATTACTCTGGTAAGTTTTGTGCAAGGGGATTACTCAGGCTAAGAGTCTTATAAGGGTATTATTTGGTGAGGTTTTCTGCCAGGGGGTTACTCTGCTAATGTCTTTTTTGCAAGAGGATTACTCTGGGGAGGAGTTTTCACACAGGGATTACTCTGGTAAGTTTTTGTCAAGGGGATTACTCAGGCGAAGAGTCTTGGAAGGGTACCATTCTGGTGCTGTTTTCTGCCAGGGGGTTACTCTGCTGAAGTCTTTTTTGCAAGAGGATTACTCTGGGGAGGAGTTTTCACACAGGATTACTCTGGTAAGTTTTGTGCAAGGGGATTACTCAGGCGAAGAGTCTTGGAAGGGTATCATTCTGGTGAGGTTTTCTGCCAGGGGTTACTCTGCTGAAGTCTTTTTTGCAAGAGGATTACTCTGGGGAGGAGTTTTCACACAGTGATTACTCTGGTAAGTTTTGTGCAAGGGATTACTCAGGCGAAGAGTCTTGGAAAGGGTTCATTCTGGTGAGGTTTTCTGCCAGGGGGTTACTCTGCTGAAGTCTTTTTTGCAAGAGGATTACTCTGGGGAGGAGTTTTCACACAGGGATTACTCTGGTAAGTTTGTTCAAGGGGATTACTCAGGCAAAGAGTCTTGTAAGGGTATCATTCTGGTGAGGTTTTCTGCCAGGGGTTACTCTGCTGAAGTCTTTTTTGCAAGAGGATTACTCTGGGGAGGAGTTTTGACAGGGATTACTCTGGTAAGTTTTGTGTAAGGGGATTACTCAGGCGAAGAGTCTTGTAAGGGTATCATTCTGGTGAGGTTTTCTGCCAGGGGGTTACTCTGCTGAAGTCTTTTTTGCAAGTGGATTACTCTGGGGAGGAGTTTTCACACAGGGATTACTCTGGTAGATTTTGTGCAAGAGGATTACTCAGGCGCAGAGTCTTGGAAGGGTATCATTCTGGTGAGGTTTTCTGCCAGGGGGTTACTCTGCTGAAGTCTTTTTTGCAAGAGGATTACTCTGGGGAGGAGTTTTCACTAAAAGGATTACTCTGGTAAGTTTTGTGAAAGGGGATTACTCAGGCGAAGAGTCTTGGAAGGGTATCATTCTGGTGAGGTTTTCTGCTAGGGGGTTACTCTGCTGAAGTCTTTTTTGCAAGAGGATTTCTCTGGTGAGGAGTTTTCACACAGGGATTACTCTGGTAAGTTTTGTGCAAGAGGATTACTCAGGCGAAGAGTCTTGGAAAGGTATCATTCTGGTGAGGTTTTCTGCCAGGGGGTTACTCTGCTGGAGTCTTTTTTGCAAGAGGATTACTCTGGGGAGGAGTTTTCACACATTGATTACTCTGGTAAGTTTTGTGCAAGGGGATTACTCAGGCGAAGAGTCTTGGAAGGGTATTATTCTGGTGAGAATTTCTGCCAAGGGGTTACTCTGCTGAAGTCTTTTATTGCAAGAGGATTACTCTGGGGAGGAGTTTTCACACAGGAATTACTCTAGGAAGTTTTGTGCAAGGGAATTACTCAGGCGAAGAGTCTTGGAAGGGTATCATTTTGGTGAGGTTTTCTGCCAGGGGCTACTCTGCTGAAGTCTTTTTTTGCAAGAGGATTACTCTCGGGAGGAGTTTTCACACAGGGATTACTCTGGTAAGTTTTGTGCAAGGGGATTACTCAGGCAAAGAGTCTTGGAAAGGTATCATTCTGGTGAGGTTTTCTGCCAGGGGTTTACTCTGCTGAAGTCTTTTTTGCCAGAGGATTACTCTGGGGAGGAGTTTTCACACAGGGATTACTCTGATAAGTTTTGTTCAAGGGGATTACTCAGGCAAAGAGTCTTGGAAGGGTATCATTCTGTTGCAGTTTTCTGCCAGAGGGTTACTCTGCTGAAGTCTTTTTTGCAAGAGGATTACTCTGGGGAGAAGTTTTTAGACAGGAATTACTCTATTAAGATTTGTGCAAGGGGATTACTCAGGCGAAGAGTCTTGGAAGGTATCATTCTGGTGCGGTTATTTGCCAGGGGGTTACTCTGCTGAAGTATTTTTTGCAAGAGGATTACTCTGGGGAGGAGTTTTTACACAGGGATTACTCTGGTAAGTTTTGTGCAAGGGGATTACTCGGAGGAAGAGTCTTGTTAGGGTATCATTCTGGTGAGGTTTTCTGCCAGGGGGTTACTCTGCTGAAGTCTTTTTTGCAAGTGAATTACTCTGGGGAGGAGTTTTCACACATTGATTACTCTGGTAAATTTGGTGCAAGAGGATTACTCAGGCGAAGTCTTGGAAGGGTATCATTCTGGTGAGGTTTTCTGCCAGGGGGTTACTTTGCTGAAGTCTTTTTTGCAAGAGGATTACTCTGGGGAGGAGTTTTCACACAGGGATTTTTCTGGTAAGTTTTGTGAAAGGGGATTACTCAGGTGAAGAGTCTTGGAAGGGTATCATTCTGGTGAGGTTTTCTGCCAGGGGGTTACTCTGCTGAAGTCTTTTTTGCAAGAGGATTACTCTGGTGAGGAGTATTCACACAGGGATTATTTTGGTAAGTTTTGTGCAAGGGGATTACTCAGGCGTAGAGTCTTGGAAGGGTATTATTTTGGTGATGTTTTCTGCCAGGGGGTTATTCTGCAAATGGGTTTTTTGCAAGAGGAGTACTCTGGGGAGGAGTTTTCACACAAGGATTACTTTGGTAAGTTTTGTTCAAGGGAATTACTCAGGCGAAGAGTCTTGGAAGGGTATCATACTGGTGCTGTTTTCTGCCAGGGGGTTACTCTGCTGAAGTCTTTTTTGCCAGAGGATTACTCTGGGGAGGAGTTTTCACACAAGGATTACTCTGGTAAGTTTTATGAAAGGGGATTACTCAGGCGAAGAGTCTTGGAAGGGTATCATTTTGGTGAGGCTTTCTGCCAGGGGGTTACACAGCTGAAGTCTTTTTTGCAAGAGGATTACTCTGGTGAGGAGTTTTCATACAGGGATTACTCTGGTAAGTTTTGTGCAAGGGGATTACTCAGGCGAAGAGTCTTGGAAGGGTATTATTTTGGTGAGGTTTTCTGCCAGGGGGTTACTCTGCTAATGTCTTTTTTGCAAGAGGATTACTCTGGGGAGGAGTTTTCACACAGGGATTACTCTGGTAAGTTTTATTCAAGGGGATTACTCAGGCAAAGAGTCTTGGAAGGGTACCATTCTGGTGCTTTTTTCTGCCAGGGGGTAACTCTGATGAAGTCTTTTATTGCAAGAGGATTACTCTGGGGAGGAGTTTTCACACAGGAATTACTCTAGGAAGTTTTGTGCAAGGGGATTACTCAGGCGAAGAGTCTTGGAAGGGTATCATTCTGGTGAGGTTTTCTGCCAGGGGCTACTCTGCTGAAGTCTTTTTTGCAAGAGGATTACTCTGGGGAGGAGTTTTCACACAGGGATTACTCTGGTAAGTTTTGTGCAAGAGGATTACTCAGGCGAAGAGTATTGGAAAGGTTTCATTCTGGTGAGGTTTTCTGCCAGGGGTTTACTCTGCTGAAGTCTTTTTTGCAAGAGGATTACTCTGGGGAGGAGTTTCCACACAGGGATTACTCTGGTAAGTTTTGTTCAAGGGATTACTCAGGCAAAGAGTCTTGTAAGGGTATCATTCTGGTGCAGTTTTCTGCCAGAGGGTTACTCTGCTGATGTCTTTTTTGCAAGAGGATTATTCTGTGGAGGAGCTTTTAGACAGGGATTACTCTGGTAAGTTTTGTTTAAGGGGATTACTCAGGCGAAGAGTCTTGTAAGGGTATCATTCTGGTGAGGTTTTCTGCCAGGGGGTTACTCTGCTGAAGTCTTTTTTGCAAGTGGATTACTCTGGGGAGGAGTTTTCACACAGGGATTACTCTGGTAAATTTTGTGCAAGAGGATTACTCAGGCGCAGAGTCTTGGAAGGGTATCATTCTGGTGAGGTTTTCTGCCAGGGGGTTACTCTGCTTAAGTCTTTTTTGCAAGAGGATTACTCTGGGGAGGAGTTTTCACAAAAGGATTACTCTGGTAAGTTTTGCGAAAGGGGATTACTCAGGCGAAGAGTCTTGGAAGGGTATCATTCTGGTGAGGTTTTCTGCTAGGGGGTTACTCTGCTGAAGTCTTTTTTGCAAGAGGATTACTCTGGTGAGGAGTTTTCACACAGGGATTACTCTGGTAAGTTTTGTGCAAGGGGATTACTCAGGCGAAGAGTCTTGAAAGGGTATTATTTTGGTGAGGTTTTCTGCCAGGGGGTTACTCTGCTAATGTTTTTTTTGCTAGAGGATTACTCTGGGGAGGAGTTTTCACACAGGGATTACTCTGGTAAGTTTTGTGCAAGGGGATTACTCAGGCGAAGAGTCTTGGAAGGGTATTATTCTGGTGAGAATTTCTGCCAGGGGGTTACTCTGCTGAAGTCTTTTATTGCAAGAGGATTACTCTGGGGAGGAGTTTTCACACAGGAATTACTCTAGGAAGTTTTGTGCAAGGGAATTACTCAGGCGAAGAGTCTTGGAAGGGTATCATTCTGGTGAGGTTTTCTGACAGGGGCTACTCTTCTGAAGTCTTTTTTGCAAGAGGATTACTCTGGGGAGGAGTTTTCACACAGGGATTACTCTGGTAAGTTTTGTGGAAGGGGATTACTCAGGCGAAGAGTCTTGGAAGGGTATTATTTTGGTGAGGTTTTCTGCCAGGGGGTTACTCTGCTAATGTCTATTTTGCAAGAGGATTACTCTGCGGAGGAGTTTTCACACAGGGATTACTTTGGTAAGTTTTGTTCAAGGGGATTACTCAGGCAAAGAGTCAGGAAAGGTACCATTCTGGTGCTGTTTTCTACCATGGGGTTACTCTGCTGAAGTCTTTTTTGCAAGAGGATTACTCTGGGGAGGAGTTTTCACACAGGGATTACTCTGGTAAGTTTTGTGCAAGGGGATTACTCAGGTAAAGAGTCTTGTTAGGGTATCATTCTGGTGAGATTTTTTGCCAGGGGGTTACTCTGCTGAAGTCTTTTTTGCAAGAGGATTACTCTGGGGAGGAGTTTTCACACAGGGATTATTCTGGTAAGTTTTGTGAAAGAGGATTACTCAGGCAAAGAGTCTTGGAAGGGTATCATTCTGGTGAGGTTTTCCGCCAGGGGGTTACTCTGCTGAAGTATTTTTTGCAAGAGGATTACTCTGGGGAGGAGTTTTCACACAGGGATTACTCTGGTAAGTTTTGTGCAATAGGATTACTCAGGCGAAGAGTCTTGGAAGGGTAATATTCTGGTGAGGTTGTCTGCCAGGGGGTTACTCTGCTGAAGTCTTTTTGGCAAGAGGATTACTCTGGGTAGGAGTTTTCACACAGGGATTACTCTGGTAAGTTTTGTGCAAGGGGATTACTAAGGCGAAGAGTCTTGGAAGGGTATCATTCTGGTGAGGTTTTCTGCCAGGGGTTACTGTGCTGAAGTCTTCTTTGCAAGAGGATTACTCTGTGGAGGAGTTTTCACAGAGGGATTACTCTGGTAAGTTTTGTGCAAGGGGATTACTCAGGCGAAGAGTCTTGGAAGGGTATTATTTTGGTGAGTTTATTTGCCAGGGGGGTTACTCTGCTGAAGTATTTTTTGCAAGAGGATTACTCTGGGGAGGAGTTTTCACACAGGGATTACTCTGGTAAATTTTGTGCAAGGGGATTACTCAGGCGAAGAGTCTTGGAAGGGTATTATTCTGGTGAGGTTTTTTGCCAGGGGGTTACTCTGCTGAAGTCTTTTTTGCAAGAGGATTACACTGGGGAGGAGTTTTCACACAGGGATTACTCTGGTAAGTTTTGTGCAAGGGGATTACTCAGGCGAAGAGTCTTGGAAGGGTATTATTTTGGTGAGTTTATTTGCCAGGGGGGTTACTCTGCTGAAGTCTTTTTTGCAAGAGGATTACTCTGGGGAGGAGTTTTCACACAGGGATTACTCTGGTAAGTTTTGTGCAAGGGGATTACTCAGGCGAAGAGTCTTGGAAGGGTATTATTCTGGTGAGGTTTTGTGCCAGGGGGCTACTCTGCTGAAGTCTTTTTTGCAAGAGGATTACTCTGGGGAGGAGTTTTCACACAGGGATTACTCTGGCAAGTTTTGTGCAAGGGGATTACTCAGGCGAAGAGTCTTGGAAGGGGATTATTCTGGTGAGGTTTTCTGCCAGGGGGCTACTCTGCTGAAGTCTTTTATTGCAAGAGGATTACTCTGGGGAGGAGTTTTCACACAGGAATTACTCTAGGAAGTTTTGTGCAAGGGGATTACTCAGGCGAAGAGTCTTGGAAGGGTATCATTCTGGTGAGATTTTCTGCCAGGGGCTACTTTGCTGAAGTTTTTTTTGCAAAAGGATTATTCTGGGGTGGAGTTTTCACACTGGGATTACTCTGGTAAGTTTTGTGCAAGAGGATTACTCAGGCGAGAGACTTGGAAAGGTATCATTCTGGTGAGGTTTTCTGCCAGGGGGTTACTCTGCTGGAGTCTTTTTTGCAAGAGGATTACTCTGGGGAGGAGTTTTCACACATTGATTACTCTGGTAAGTTTTGTGCAAGGGGATTAATCAGGCGAAGAGTCTTGGAAGGGTATCATTCTGGTGAGGTTTTCTACCAGGGGGTTACTCTGCTGAAGTCTTTTTTGCAAGAGGATTACTCTGGGGAGGAGTTTTCACACAGGGATTACTCTGGTAAGTTATGTTCAAGGCGATTACTCAGGCAAAGAGTCTTGGAAGGGTATCATTCTGGTGTGGTTTTCTGCCAAAGGGTTACTCTGCTGAAGTCTTTTTTGCAAGAGGATTACTCTGGGGAGGAGTTTTTAGACAGGGATTACTCTGGTAAGTTTTCTGCAAGGGGATTACTCAGGCGAAGAGTCTTAGGAGGTATCATTTTAGTGCAGTTATTTGCCAGGGGGTTACTCTGCTGAAGTCTTTTTTGCAAGAGGATTACTCTTGGGAGGAGTTTTCACACAGGGATTACTCTGGTAAGTTTTGTGCAAGGGTTTACTCAGGCGAAGAGTCTTGAAGGGTATCATTCTGGTGAAGTTTTCTGCCAGGGGGTTACTCTGCTGAAGTCTTTTTTGCAAGTGGATTACTCTGGGGAGGAGTTTTCACACAGGGATTACACTGGTAAATTTTGTGCAAGAGGATTACTCAGACGAAGAGTCTTGGAAGGGTATCATTCTGGTGAGGTTTTCTGCCAGGGGGTTACTCTGCTGAAGTCTTTTTTGCAAGAGGATTACTCTGGGGAGGAGTTCTCACACAGGGATTACTCTGGTAAGTTTTGTGAAAGGGGATTACTCAGGCGAAGAGTCTTGGAAGGGTATAATTCTGGTGAGGTTTTCTGCCAGGGGGTTACTCTGCTGAAGTCTTTTTTGCAAGAGGATTACTCGGGTGAGGAGTTTTCACACAGGGATTACTCTGGTAAGTTTTGTGCAAGGGGATTACTCAGGCGAAGAGTCTTGGTAAGGGTATTATTTTGGTGAGGTTTTCTGCCAGGGGGTTACTCTGCTAATGTCTTTTTTGCAAGAGGATTACTCTGGGGAGGAGTTTTCACACAGGGATTACTCTGGTAAGTTTTATTCAAGGGGATTACTCAGGCGAAGAGTCTTGGAAGGGTACCATTCTGGTGCTGTTTTCTGCCAGGGGGTTACTCTGATGAAGTCTTTTATTGCAAGAGGATTATCTGGGGAGGAGTTTTCACACAGGAATTACTCTAGGAAGTTTTGTGCAAGGGGATTACTCAGGCGAAGAGTCTTGGAAGGGTATCATTCTGGTGAGGTTTTCTGCCAGGGGTTACTCTGCTGAAGTCTTTTTTGCAAGAGGATTACTCTGGGGAGGAGTTTTCACACAGGATTACTCTGGTAAGTTTTGTTCAAGGGGATTACTCAGGCGAAGAGTCTTGTAAGGGTATCATTCTGGTGAGGTTTTCTGCCAGGGGGTTACTCTGCTGAAGTCTTTTTTGCAAGGATTACTCTGGGGAGGAGTTTTCACACAGGGATTACTCTGGTAAGTTTTGTGCAAGGGGATTACTCAGGCAAAGAGTCTTGTAAGGGTATCATTCTGGTGAGGTTTTCTGCCAGGGGGTTACTCTGCTGAAGTCTTTTTTGCAAGAGGATTACTCTGGGGAGGAGTTTTCACACAGGGATTACTCTGGAATTTTGTGCAAGGGATTACTCAGGCGAAGAGTCTTGGAAGGGTATCATTCTGGTGAGGTTTTCTGCCAGGGGGTTACTCTGCTGAAGTCTTTTTTGCAAGAGGATTACTCTGGGGAGGAGTTTTCACACAGGGATTACTCTGGTAAGTTTTGTGCAAGAGGATTACTCAGGCGAAGAGTCTTGGAAGGGTATCATTCTGGTGAGGTTTTCTGCCAGGGGTTACTCTGCTGAAGTCTTTTTTGCAAGAGGATTACTCTGGGGAGGAGTTTTCACACAGGGATTACTCTGGTAAGTTTTGTGCAAGGGGATTACTCAGGCAAAGAGTCTTGGAAGGGTATCATTCTGGTGCGGTTTTCTGCCAGAGGGTTACTCTGCTGAAGTCTTTTTTGCAAGAGGATTACTCTGGGGAGAAGTTTTTAGACAGGGATTACTCTATTAAGTTTTGTGCAAGGGGATTACTCAGGCGAAGAGTCTTGGAAGGTATCATTCTGGTGGTTTTCTGCCAGGGGGTTACTCTGCTGAAGTCTTTTTTGCAAGAGGATTACTCTGGGGAGGAGTTTTCACACAGGGATTACTCTGGTAAGTTTTGTGCAAGGGGATTACTCAGGCGAAGAGTCTTGGAAGGGTATCATTCTGGTGAAGGTTTTCTGCCAGGGGGTTACTCTGCTGAAGTCTTTTTTGCAAGAGGATTACTCTGGGGAGGAGTTTTCACACAGGATTACTCTGGTAATTTTGTGCAAGGGATTACTCAGGCGAAGAGTCTTGGAAGGGTATCATTCTGGTGAGGTTTTCTGCCAGGGGGTTACTCTGCTAAGTCTTTTTTGCAAGAGGATTACTCTGGGAGGAGTTTTCACACAGGGATTACTCTGGTAAGTTTTGTGCAAGGGGATTACTCAGGCGAAGAGTCTTGGAAAGGGTATCATTCTGGTGAGGTTTTCTGCCAGGGGGTTACTCTGCTAATGTCTTTTTTGCAAGAGGATTACTCTGGGGAGGAGTTTTCACACAGGGATTACTCTGGTAAGTTTTGTGCAAGGGGATTACTCAGGCGAAGAGTCTTGGAAGGGTATTATTCTGGTGAGTTTTCTGCCAGGGGGTTACTCTGCTGAAGTCTTTTTTGCAAGAGGATTACTCTGGGGAGGAGTTTTCACACAGGAATTACTCTGGTAAGTTTTGTGCAAGGGGATTACTCAGGCGAAGAGTCTTGGAAGGGTATCATTCTGGTGAGGTTTTCTGCCAGGGGGCTACTCTGCTGAAGTCTTTTTTGCAAGAGGATTACTCTGGGGAGGAGTTTTCACACAGGGATTACTCTGGTAAGTTTTGTGCAAGGGGATTACTCAGGCGAAGAGTCTTGGAAGGGTATCATTCTGGTGAGGTTTTCTGCCAGGGGGTTACTCTGCTGAAGTTTTTTTGCAAGAGGATTACTCTGGGGAGGAGTTTTCACACAGGGATTACTCTGGTAAGTTTTGTGCAAGGGGATTACTCAGGCGAAGAGTCTTGGAAAGGTATCATTCTGGTGAGGTTTTCTGCCAGGGGGTTACTCTGCTGAAGTCTTTTTTGCAAGAGGATTACTCTGGGGAGGAGTTTTCACACATTGATTACTCTGGTAAGTTTTGTGCAAGGGGATTACTCAGGTGAAGAGTCTTGGAAGGGTATCATTCTGGTGAGGTTTTCTGCCAGGGGGTTACTCTGCTGAAGTCTTTTTTGCAAGAGGATTACTCTGAGGAGTTTTCACACAGGGATTATTCTGGTAAGTTTTGTCAAGGGGATTACTCAGGCAAAGAGTCTTGGAAGGGTATCATTCTGGTGAGGTTTTCTGCCAGGGGGTTACTCTGCTGAAGTCTTTTTTGCAAGAGGATTACTCTGGGGAGGAGTTTTCACACAGGGATTACTCTGGTAAGTTTTGTGCAAGGGGATTACTCAGGCGAAGAGTCTTGGAAGGGTATCATTCTGTGAGGTTTTCTGCCAGGGGGTTACTCTGCTGAAGTCTTTTTTGCAAGAGGATTACTCTGGGAGGAGTTTTCACACAGGGATTACTCTGGTAAGTTTTGTGCAAGGGGATTACTCAGGCGAAGAGTCTTGGAAGGGTATTATTTTGGTGAGGTTTTCTTGCCAGGGGGTTACTCTGCTGAAGTCTTTTTTGCAAGAGGATTACTCTGGGGAGGAGTTTTCACACAGGGATTACTCTGGAAGTTTTGTGCAAGGGGATTACTCAGGCGAAGAGTCTTGGAAGGGTATTATTCTGGTGAGTTTTCTGCCAGGGGGTTACTCTGCTGAAGTCTTTTTTGCAAGAGGATTACTCTGGGGAGGAGTTTTCACACAGGGATTACTCTGGTAAGTTTTGTGCAAGGGGATTACTCAGGCGAAGAGTCTTGGAAGGGTATTCATTCTGGTGAGGTTTTCTGCCAGGGGGTTACTCTGCTGAAGTCTTTTTTGCAAGAGGATTACTCTGGGGAGGAGTTTTCACACAGGGATTACTCTGGTAAGTTTTGTGCAAGGGGATTACTCAGGCGAAGAGTCTTGGAAGGGTATCATTCTGGTGAGGTTTTCTGCCAGGGGCTACTCTGCTGAAGTCTTTTTTGCAAGAGGATTACTCTGGGGAGGAGTTTTCACACAGGGATTACTCTGGTAAGTTTTGTGCAAGGGATTACTCAGGCGAAGAGTCTTGGAAGGGGTATCATTCTGGTGAGGTTTTCTGCCAGGGGGTTACTCTGCTGAAGTCTTTTTTGCAAGAGGATTACTCTGGGGAGGAGTTTTCACACAGGGATTACTCTGGTAAGTTTTGTGCAAGGGGATTACTCAGGCGAAGAGTCTTGGAGGTATCATTCTGGTGAGTTTTCTGCCAGGGGGTTACTCTGCTGAAGTCTTTTTTGCAAGAGGATTACTCTGGGAGGAGTTTTCACACAGGGATTACTCTGGTAAGTTTTGTGCAAGGGGATTACTCAGGCGAAGATTCTTGTAAGGGTATCATTCTGGTGAGGTTTTCTGCCAGGGGGTTACTCTGCTGAAGTCTTTTTTGCAAGTGGATTACTCTGGGGAGGAGTTTTCACACAGGGATTACTCTGGTAAGTTTTGTGCAAGAGGATTACTCAGGCGAAGAGTCTTGGAAGGGTATCATTCTGGTGAGGTTTTCTGCCAGGGGGTTACTCTGCTGAAGTCTTTTTTGCAAGAGGATTACTCTGGGAGGAGTTTTCACACAGGGATTACTCTGGTAAGTTTTGTGAAAGGGGATTACTCAGGCGAAGAGTCTTGGAAGGGTATCATTCTGGTGAGGTTTTCTGCCAGGGGTTACTCTGCTGAAGTCTTTTTTGCAAGAGGATTACTCTGGTGAGGAGTTTTCACACAGGGATTACTCTGGTAAGTTTTGTGCAAGGGGATTACTCAGGCGAAGAGTCTTGTAAGGGTATTATTTTGGTGAGGTTTTCTGCCAGGGGGTTACTCTGCTAAGTCTTTTTTGCAAGAGGATTACTCTGGGGAGGAGTTTTCACACAGGGATTACTCTGGTAAGTTTTGTGCAAGGGGATTACTCAGGCGAAGAGTCTTGGAAGGGTATTATTCTGGTGAGGTTTTCTGCCAGGGGGTTACTCTGCTGAAGTCTTTTATTGCAAGAGGATTACTCTGGGAGGAGTTTTCACACAGGATTACTCTAGGAAGTTTTGTGCAAGGGGATTACTCAGGCGAAGAGTCTTGGAAGGGTTATCATTCTGGTGAGGTTTTCTGCCAGGGGTTACTCTGCTGAAGTCTTTTTTGCAAGAGGATTATCTGGGGAGGAGTTTTCACACAGGATTACTCTGGTAAGTTTTGTCAAGGGGATTACTCAGGCGAAGAGTCTTGTAAGGGTATCATTCTGGTGAGGTTTTCTGCCAGGGGGTTACTCTGCTGAAGTCTTTTTTGCAAGAGGATTACTCTGGGGAGGAGTTTTCACACAGGGATTACTCTGGTAAGTTTTGTGCAAGGGGATTACTCAGGCGAAGAGTCTTGAAGGGTATCATTCTGGTGAGGTTTTCTGCCAGGGGGTTACTCTGCTGAAGTCTTTTTTGCAAGAGGATTACTCTGGGGAGGAGTTTTCACACAGGGATTACTCTGGTAATTTTGTGCAAGGGATTACTCAGGTGAAGAGTCTTGGAAGGGTATCATTCTGGTGAGGTTTTCTGCCAGGGGGTTACTCTGCTGAAGTCTTTTTTGCAAGAGGATTACTCTGGGGAGGAGTTTTCACACAGGGATTACTCTGGTAAGTTTTGTGCAAGGGATTACTCAGGCGAAGAGTCTTGGAAGGGTATCATTCTGGTGAGGTTTTCTGCCAGGGGTTACTCTGCTGAAGTCTTTTTTGCAAGAGGATTACTCGGGGAGGAGTTTTCACACAGGGATTACTCTGGTAAGTTTTGTGCAAGAGGATTACTCAGGCAAAGAGTCTTGGAAGGGTATCATTCTGGTGAGGTTTTCTGCCAGGGGTTACTCTGCTGAAGTCTTTTTTGCAAGAGGATTACTCGGGGGAGGAGTTTTCACACAGGGATTACTCTGGTAAGTTTTGTCAAGGGGATTACTCAGGCAAAGAGTCTTGGAAGGGTATCATTCTGGTGCGGTTTTCTGCCAGGGGTTACTCTGCTGAAGTCTTTTTTGCAAGAGGATTACTCTGGGGAGGAGTTTTTACACAGGGATTACTCTTAGGTTTTGTGCAAGGGATTACTCAGGCGAAGAGTCTTGGAAGGGTATCATTCTGGTGCGGTTATTTGCCAGGGGGTTACTCTGCTGAAGTCTTTTTTGCAAGAGGATTACTCTGGGGAGGAGTTTTCACACAGGGATTACTCTGGTAAGTTTTGTGCAAGGGGATTACTCAGGCGAAGAGTCTTGTAAGGGTATATTCTGGTGAGTTTTCTGCCAGGGGGTTACTCTGCTGAAGTCTTTTTTGCAAGAGGATTACTCTGGGGAGGAGTTTTCACACAGGGATTACTCTGGTAAGTTTTGTGCAAGGGGATTACTCAGGCGAAAGTCTTGGAAGGGTATAATTCTGGTGAGGTTTTCTGCCAGGGGGTTACTCTGCTGAAGTCTTTTTTGCAAGAGGATTACTCTGGGGAGGAGTTTTCACACAGGGAATTACTCTGGTAAGTTTTGTGCAATGGGATTACTCAGGCGAAGAGTCTTGAAGGGTAATA